>NC_066585.1:99949470-100284113 GCF_024323335.1 Lathyrus oleraceus
TAATGTGTTACAAAGGTGATATGCATTTTGTGAGAAGAAAATGTATGTACTGAGATTTCATTACATGTTAGCGGATAAAATAGCCAAAGAGGATTTTGTGATGTACTACCTCCGGTCCTATTTATAAGAGAAAATTTACTTTTTAGATTCATTGATCAGATACATTGATTATTTAATGAATCTAAAAAGTCAATTTTCTCTTATAAATAAGATCGGAGGGAGTATTTTTTTTGGTTAGAATTGAATATTTTGAAGACTTGTGTTAAATTTTAAGTTTTGGCAGGTATCTTATGGAAGTAGGAGCCTTACATCTCGTAGACGATGAAAATAGAAGTATATATCTAATAGAAATGTACGATAAGGTTGCAGGCGGGAAGAGTGGATGTTGCTGGGAGCTGTTTGAGGCTTACAGGCATCTCAAGTCTCTCGGCTACATAATTGGGAGACATGGTGTTGCTTGGAGTTTGAAGAGCGTTAGAGGTTCTCAAAAACAAGTTGCTCTTCAAGTTACAGAAGAAAGCACGCGACTAGTAGACATGGGTTCCAAGCTTGACCTTTCCATCAGTAAGCTATTTGGTGACTTGAAGATTAACGATTTGAAGCCGGATTTTGATGTTTATCTTCCTGACAGTAGGTTTAGAAAATCTTCTCCAGGCGATCCAAATTTTCTGCTGTACTTGTCTAGGTAATAATACACTCTTTTCATATCAGTATGATTACTTTAGATTCAGAAATCTAATTGTTAAGTGATCTTTATACAATTGACCAAAAAATCATGTAGTAATCGAGAACATGACTCGTAGGAGTTCAAGTGAACCATGACTTACATTCTTAGCCATGCAAATGCATCCTTAGCTCTAAGTTTCCTTTATTTTTTCCTCATGTAAATGTTCTTGGAAAATCTATTAAATTAGTTTTTTCATGAATAATCTGTCAGGGGTCATCTGCCATCTAGAGATGAAATTGAAGCCCTTGAGAGACAATGCGCGGGGATTCCGTTGAAAATCTGCCTGGTCACAGAAGGAAGGGTCAGTTTCTTTTCCTTTGACAAGGTTGAACTTCCTGTTCTACCCTGAAAGTTTGGTATCAATTCTATTTTTCCACTCTATGCTCAGAGGGAAAAGAAACAAAAGATTGTAATGATAGAATAGCTTGTAAGATCCAACAATGTGCAACAAAGCTGCAGAAATAATGGTTAAGGTTAAGATAGCCTTGCACTGCAAATGGCCTCAGTTTCACAAACTGGAGCATGCTTTTGGTCAAACTGGTTATTATAATTATAATGCAGATGTGTGCAATGTTGTTGACCATAACAAGAAACTGAAGGCAAGGGATTAGCAATACATGCCTCAGGTTATGATTTGTGATTAGAGTTACAAATAGGGATAATACTTGTTTGTTCAATCTATTATTTATGATTCTTTTCTGTTGATTTGAATTACAGATTTATCTCTGTCGTGTGTTGTTTTGGAAGACTCGAGTTCTTACATCATTAGTGATCTTCTTCGTTTAGTTATGAAATTGTTAAAATTCTTCAAGACTTTGTTTCAGAGTTTGGAGAGGAAGGGAATTAGAGATCACATTGGGTTTGTTAATTGTTGATGACACTAGTATGCTATGATCATAGATGAATGTTAAGCAATAACTCCTAATCACAACCACATAGAGTTACGGTGGATGAAAAGAGCCATTATGTATTAACACAGTAAAGTTGAAGGATCAAATTGACACTTTCTAAAGCTAGGGGTCAATTTTTTTTGTTTATTTTGTGCAAATATTTGTCTTTTTTGTTTTGTTTTTTTTCTCCAAAAATTTGTATTAATTTTATTTAGTACTAATATTCTAGACTCTCTAAAGTAATCACTTTCTAAAAATAATGAAAATACTCACACAAAAAATGGTGTTATTATTTTAAAAAATGTATTATCTCTAGGTAATGTTTCATTTTCTATATAAGAATGCATGTTTTCTCCGGCACTTCAATTTTCAGCTTCACAATTTTCACGTTAAAATGTCTTTGAGATTTTATATAACACTAATTTTCAGTTTTACAATTCTCACGATAAAATATCCTTAGGATTTTATATTTAGAAAGTAAACACATTTTCAACCAGGGTTTTAAAAATCGAACTGGTCTGAACGATTGAATTGGGAACGCGTTAGAGATATTTTTAAAAGACTGAGTCATCTGTTTCCGCATTGTTGTGTATTTGAATTATGAACATATTCTTAAATTCGTGAATAATTGATAAAATCATATGTTGATTGATGAGTATGTGGCCAATTGATCACTATATGGTTTGTATCAATTGATTTATGTGCAATTTGGGATGCTGGGGTTGGAATCAAAGCTTTAAATGAGCTTCTATGGTAAAAATTGCAGAAACTGCATTCTGCAACAGCGTGACGGACTATCCGTTATGCATCTGGGTTGACTGACGGTCGTCAGCAAGGTGACGGGGAGTCCGTCATGGTGTCCAGGCATGGATCCTTATGTCGGTTATGAAGGGGGTGGTGACGACCGTCACTTAAATGATGACCTCACCGTCATACTGTAAGGACTCGTTTTTGAGTGGTTAGTCCAGTTTTTGATGTTGTTTTCTCGTGTAGTTTATATTTAACTACTGTTTTAGGATAATTAGTGTGATTAATTAATTAAGGTGAATTGTTATTATGATTAAGTGATAATTGAATTAATTTACATGATTGTATGTGTTGAATTATGATCATGTGTATGAGTTGTTGTGTGTGAATACAATTATATGATGCGAATATAATTGTATATGTTATGTTGAGGTGTGTTGTTCAGAAGTGGGGACTATTGTTGAATGCTGTATTGCATTGTTGGTTATGGTTAGAAGTGGAACCATAATCGTTGTTGTTGCATTATTGTATGTCTGTTCGCGGTTGAATTTGGCGAACAACCTCTGGTTTTCCAAAACTTGTCGAATTGGGTTACTTGCAGGATCAACCACACAAATCCTAGGACATGTGCAAATCTAAATAACTTTGTAAATCTCTAGAACAACTTTCGTATCTTTCATTAGGTTTACTAAGTCTTTCATGTCGAAAGATATTGATTACAAACGTTTAAATAAAAGTAAACTTAACAAGATTAAGATAAATGGCAGAATATAACTGGCGAAGCACAAAGTGTCGAAAAAGAAATGCAGAAAGAAAATGACTGGTAAATAAACAGGAAAATTGGTAAATAACTTTGAATTTTTATAAGATAAAACTTTGAAAGAATTGGTGTTTGTTTACACGTACATGTTCCAAATATGACTCTTTTCTCTCACACGGGTACTTTGAGTATTTTACAGGAATTTTGTACAAGTTTTCACACACCTTTTCTGATAACAACTATCCTATTTATATACAAACAAAATAATTGTTACTAACGAACAAATCCTAAAACTGTGACACTTGGCTTTCTTCCTTTCGCCAGATGCTTCCACGCGTCTTTTGCCAAACGTCACAACTCTTTTGAATTTGAAATTACACTTTACGTCGAAATGACGTCTCTCTCCAGACTCTGTCGAATGGTCGAAATAACATCATGCCTGTCAAAGACGTCTTTCCTTCTGCAAATATCTTGTCGAAATGTCGAACCATTATTTTGTCGAAGTGTCGAACAACACTTTATCAATTAAACTGTTAATTCCATGGCGTCATTTGTCGAAAGAACCATTATGCATACTAATCTCATGGCGTCAAAAACACACGTATACAAGTTGCCCCCAGCAAAGATGTTTCGACTGTTTTGGAGAAACAGTCATTTGTTGTCAACCAGTGTTTTGATGCCATGTCATTTAATTTCATTATTCCCAAGTTTTTGTAATCTCAATTTCCAATACAGATTCATCATTATACTTTCTCCAAGATGTCACGTCTAGCCCACGTTCAAACTCTACCTCCATCATTTCCTAACATCATGGCCTCTTTTCCACTTCCACCTCTTCAATATCACCATAAAAACCGGCCACGTGTCCACGATCATCATTAACATTTCAAAGCATTTTATCATCTTCCTTCTATAAATACCCATAAACCATTTTCTCTGAAACTCTTTCAATGCTTCAGAACTTTTTCTTCATACCCATTTCTTCAACTTTCAACTTTCCTGAGAAAAATTCCTTTATTCTTCCCAACAATGGCTCCTCACAAACCTTCCAGCAGTAAACATTCCAAGAAGAATCAGGATTCAACTCTTTCTCCTGCGCATGATTTGAAGGGACCAATGACTATTGGAAACCAGCAATATGTTCCTGAACCTCCAAATGAGAGAGAAAAAGAATGTATCTACAAATCTCAGGTATTGGTTCCTGTTCTTATTTCTGGAAACTGTCATGCTATGTTAGGTCCACTTCCGAATCCAGAGATTAAAACAGATCGTTTAAAAGAATTTTTTCCAACCTATTTCCATACTAAACCCATAGGTGCTGGAGTGAAACCCCAACCTAAAGAGAAAATGGTAGAACAAAAAGACCCATCGAGTTCGACTGATGACGGAGAGTTGAACTTAACTTATTTGAATTATACCAGGATATTTAGAACTTGTCCATGGTCGAAAGACCCTTCAGACTACTTATCTTGGCTAAATAAAGTTGAAAAGATTAAAGGGAATTTCTGAAAAGAAGTAGGTATTTTCGAACTTATCTAGTTGTCGAGAGCAGGACCCAATATTTGTCCCAATATGCTTTTGGCTTCCCTTTACTTCCGGGACAGTACCTACAACACCTTTCACCTTCCTTGTGGGATGGTTACGCCCACTCTTTTCGACGCAGCAACCATCGTTGGCCTTCACCCCAATGGGATAGATTTCGACCCTACTATCCTAAACGGAGATACCATCGCTTTCGACACTAGCCTCGCCCCATACTCTTTATTTACGTCTTACTATCATGACAAGAGTACCACGGAAGTTTCGGATGTCGAACACATAGCCTTTTTGACTCTGTGGCTATCCAAATATGTGTTATGCTCTCGTTCCCTCCAGGTTGCCAAGAGATTCATCACCATGGCCAATCAGCTTCACGCAGGCACCAAACTATGTTTGAGTGAAATGATTTTGGCGAACCTTTACGAATCTCTGAGTGAGAGCGTACATCTTTTGAAAACCATCAAAACTCAAGGTAAAATCAATTTATCAGGACCTTTCTGGCTTTTACAATTATGGCTTAATGCCACATTTGAAGCTTCTCTCCCTGTAGAGCCAGAGGTGGATGAAGAAGAAGTGAAAGGCAGGACTGTCGAATGGCCAAGGTTGGTGCAACTGACGCCAACTGATGAAGGGATTAGCCTTCGACAAGCTTTCAAAAGTTATGTCATGATGTTTGCCAAAAGGTATCAGTTTACTTCGACCATGGAACCTTTTGCTGATAGAAAAATTGGACCTAAATGGTTTACCCAACAACTGCCATTGGAAATGCAGAAGGATGAAAATATATTTCTGAATGTTTGGGAATCATTTTAACCCCTAGGCTCCTTTTTTCTTATCGTAACGCCACTAAAACCTAGATAGCTTTGATAGTCTATCAACCCAATCTTGTTGCTAGGCAGTTTGGCTTGATCCAAATAAAGCCTCGACCCATATTCCCCAAGAAAGGGTCCACCATTTTCTACAAACCTTCATACTGAAGATGAGAGCAGAGAATTGTCGAAGAAACTGACTGATGACTTTCTTGACATTCGACCAGTGATCTTTCGACCATCTTTTCTATGTACTCCAGAGTTTGATGAATGGTGGGAAGATTATTATTCCAACAGATTTTTTGACGTAGCAGCTTTCACTATGCATTTAACAAATGCTTTTGCTTTTGTGCAGGATCGGACCAAAAAAGGTATTCAAAGACACATTAGAGAAATACAAAAATTTCAAAAATATTTCGAAACTGCGTATAGACCTGATGATCTTAGTCGAACCATACACGAAGCAGCGGCAGAATTAAAACGTAAATTGACGGAGAAGTTTGAAAAATTGTCATTGCCTTCAAATCTTCGACCAGAGGCGCGCTATGACCTGGCTTTCAATTGTCATCCACCAAAATTTCCTCCCTGCCAACTGCTGAATTTGGCGTGGCATTTAGCCCTCCATTTCCAGATTGGTTTGTTTGTGGGGACTATATGAAAATTCTTCGTCAACAATACAAAAAACCTGCTGAGCGTGTGGTTCCGACTAAGTATCATCTGGACGAATACCAAGGACACCTTCATTGGAATAGAACACGTTCGCGTGGAAGATCCCACTCTTGAAGGTTCACAGAAAACATGATTTTTCCTTTGTTATTCTAACTGTACTATCATGTATCTCTTATATTTGTTTTTGAATCTCCTTTCTTTCCTTAGCCGTGAGGATTCCTGCCAAGAAAACTTCTGTCGAAGCGTCGCCCAATGCTGCTAAGAAACCTTCGACAAAGGTACAAAACTCACTCTTTTCATTTATTCTTTTCCCTTTTAAGAAACTAATTGGCTTTGGTCTGCATGACTAGGTAAGTCGAAAACCCTCATCAGTCCAAAAGAGAAAGAGTGAAGAGGGAGAGAAGAGGACGTTCCTAAGAGTAAGTGACGAATCTCCAGAGCTCATCCCCTTCCCCAGAAGAAGAAGAAAATCACAAAGGTCTTTCCCAAAGATCCATTGTTAAATCAACTAGGAAGGATTCTGCAAGTACTTGTAGCACCTCAAATTTACACCTATCATTGTACATACATTTTCATATTAGGTCATAGCATATCATGGTCCACTGCATAGCATTGCATTGTCCCAGTTGCCTCAAGTGCAAGCAAATCAAGAGAATTAGGTCAAATTGATCAGGAGATCAGTCAACCAAGCAAGCAAGCACAATTCTCAAGGAGCCAAGGCCCTAGGGTTGGTCCAACATGTTCACATGACTTGGGGATCCATTTGAAGTGTTTAGGTCAAAGATTGGATGCTCAGAGGTCATCATTCAATGCACAATCAGTCAGAAACCCTAGAAAGTCAAACTTGGTCAACTGTCCATTTAATCAGTGGTTTGAGGATGGGATTTGGTCTGAGAGGTCTCATTCATGTCTATATAAGCTTCATATATCATGTCAAGCATCCACAGTGAAGAAAATAAAGTCAGATAGGAAATTTCCAGAAATAGAAAGTTGACCTGTAATTCAAATTTGCCAAAAATGGAAACTTCTTGATCTTAAACTTGCATCATGATACAAGATTCAAATGAATTTTTGCCCAACATGAAAGTTGAAGATCTTGTTCTCCCATTTCCAAAAAGTCCAAGAACACTCAATTCCCATGTATGGTTGGCAAGTTATGATCAATTCAATTTCAAAAATTTGTGAACTTCAAAAGGCCATATCTCTCAAACCATTTGGCCAAATTTGGTGGGGTTTTTTCCTACAAGTCCTATTTGAGCCCCTCTTTCCAAAAATGTCATCTTCATTCACCAAAACTTCACCATTCAAAATGGCCTTTTTGGACTTGCACTAATTAAATTCAAGTATGGTGCAAAAATGACTTTTTGAAATAACCACTTTTAAGCATTTTGGCCATTTGGAACTTGTTTGGAATGACATTTGACACTTGCCCAAGGCCCAAACTCGGGCAGAACCACACCCTCCATGTGCATTTGGTTCAAAATTAGCAAAAGGGCAAAATGCTTCATTTTGAGCTAATCATGTTTAGTACTCCATTAGCCAATGTTAAACAGATGTATATAACCTTATTTTCTGTCATTTCAACCCTAGCAACAGCCAGGAATCAAACAGAATTCTCTCATTCTCTCTCAATTTCCATTTTCACATTTTGCAATTTCTGACCAAAACCTCCAAAGAGCTCGAGCATCCTTTGTTGATTCATCATCTGGCCATCATTTGGAAGCTATTTGAAGCACCATTCACCAACTGGAAGCTCACTTTCTTGATCTGTTTTCTCAAAGTTCAGCCATGGCAAGTTTCGATTCAAGTTGGATTTGAGTTGTTTGAGCTAAACTTCTTCAAGTATCCATCAATACCAACCATAATCTTCATCTGTTTGAGCCTACATCACCAAAATAACAACTGTTTCACTCTTTTCTTCAAATACAAGTAAGTTTTCGACCCTTTTTTTTTCCAAAATCATAAGGTGCTTAGGATAGATCTTTTGATGCTGATTCTAATGAGCTATGGATTGCATGAAATGATTGAGTATTCACTGATTTACATGGATTTGAAGTTTACTACATGAACATGTTCTTGCTCGATTTGTTTTGATTGTGATGATTTAATGAAATCTATGGTTGGATTATGTATGTATGATGCTTGCTGATTCGAATGCCATGCTTGATTTGATGTTCTGGGCATTTTGATTTTTTCGATTGAATGGAAGTGATGAAGCTTCACTGTTGCTGTGCATAAACCCTAAATCATTTCCAGAAATTTGGTTTTTCACGTATTTGCTTGTTGCTGTATACTGTTCCATTGCCCTCAACCAATCAAAACATTTCGTGACCCTTTGCTTAAGCGCACCGTTTTGATTAATGAGCCCCATATTTACCATTGTGCCACCGGTCAACCATTTGACTTATCAATCCATGTTTACTTTGTTTATTTATTTCATTTTGATTCAACATTTTGCAAAATTCATAACATCTTCAATTCAAATCCAAAATTCATGAAATTTTTTGCATATTGTTCATTTGAATCTCTACTTTTTTATCATAATTTTTGCTGATTTTTTGGATGGTCGAATGTTTAATGGTATTAGGGTTTTGTTCATGTGTCATTATTTTGTACATCTTGCCAAATCTTTTGTGAAATGATGATGATATATCCAATGGCCCTGAAATTTTTTGTACGCAAACTAGACTCATCCATGGTGATTTTTGATGTAGAGTTCATGAATTTATCTTATCTGGTCATTGAGTTATGAATTTTTGAATTAGGGTGTGACAATTTGTGTCACACCAATGTTGTGCAACTTCATGATTTTTGATACCATGCTTCCTGACCTCCAATTGATGTGAAATTTTGCATGAACCTACTTTTATATGTCTACTTCACTTGTGATTTTTCTTGGATTTATTTGTGCCATTTCCTAATTGTTTGAGATTTTTCTCCCCTGTCTAGTCAAATGTTGACTTTGTGTGACACATCTTGTCATTCCATTTGTGAAATTCTCATACTTTATTGGATGATCATGGAATTTTACATGTGCATACTAGACATCTTAAGCTTTGCCATGGGGTTGATCCCATTCATTTCTCATATGTTATCACTGAGTTATGATTTTTTGAAGTTGATACATGTTTGTTTGACTTCTTTGGGCATGCTTGAAATTGTTTTGACTTTCTGATTTTAATTGACCATCTTCCCATGATCCAATTGAGCTGAAATTTTATATGCATGTCATGTTATGGATTAGGATTGATCATGAATTATTTGATGATTTTTGGAATTGTTTATGATTGCTTTTGATTCAAGTCTTGCTGTTGACTTCTATGAGCTTTCATTTGCCATGCTTTGACTTCTTTTGCTTATGAAATCATGATGATGAATGATATGAATGTGGGACCAATTGCGTTTGCTTCTTAAATGTTTAAACTTGATTTTGGTTGACTATCCCTTGCTGTTTTGACTTTCTCATCTCATTTTGACCCTAGGCTTGTCCTAGTGGTCCTGTTGCTTATGTTTGAGTTCATTGTTTTCAGGTTAAGCAACAAGTGCTTCAAAGAAATCATTATAATGTGATTGAGCTTGATTGTTTATCATGAGCTAACCTCTTTGTTTTTTAGGTGGCTTGACTCATATGATTTGAGTCTTGTGCTTTGCACATTCATCTGATTATGTTGACTGTTAATTCTATCCTCCTTTTGCTTTAACTGTTGAACTGTGTACTGATTTGTTTGACTATTTCAGGTACCATTAGTTGCTTAGTTCTTTGAACTTGCTTTGCTTTGCTATTTAGCAATTTGCTTTGAGGTATAATTTCTTTTTCTTCATGTAGTCTGGAAGACCTGGCCTGTTACTTGGCCAGGCAACTGTCTGAAGTCCTCCTTAAGAGGCAATGCTTGTGTGTGTTTAATTTTGTCCCCAAGCAGGAAAAGTCCTTCAAATAAGGCAATTGGTAGATCAAAGAGATAAGCCACCTATCTCCTACTATTCTGTGAGTCTTCTCCTTGCTCCCATTACATGGTTGTAGCATTGAGATCAAAACCCAAGATCTATAGAGTCTAATGTGGAAAGAGTTCCTACTTTCTGAACTCCCACACCTTCTGATATTCAAATGCTCTCCCTGACCAGGGATAAGAGCAATGAGGCACACCCCTCATCTCCTTTCATCTGCTTCACCTTAGCCTCTCAATGGCAAGGTTAAGAGCAACCCTTTGACCCTATTCCAGTTGGCCTCAGTGCCTAACCCTCTTGTATGAGCCTCCTTGTTTGGTTATAGAGTGTGCCGTTTGATCTTCATTGATTGATTGATTGCTTCATATGCACATGTCTGCTTGTATGCTTTATGCATTTATCATCATTAATTGCCCATTAGTGCATGATCATCTCATTTGTCTGTGTGACATTATCATTGTTGTTTACCCATTGAGGACAATTGTAAGTCCATTTCTTTGGCCATTGTTCCTATGATATGGAAGGATAGAGTGTAGGACCTCTTTGGTCACTCATATCTTCTGTTGCTGCTTTGTTTGTATGTGAGGATGCAATTATAAGTCCCTGTAAGTTGGCATTTGTTTTCCTGTGATCATAATTTGGTTTGTTTGATTGTATGTGAGGTTGCAATTGTAAGTCCCTGTAAGTTGGCATTTGCTTTCCTATGATCACATGTTGCTCTGTTTGTTGTGTATGTGAGGATACAACTGTAAGTCCCTGCAAGTTGGCATTTGTATTCCTAGGACCATACTGTGGAGGTTAGAGTAAGCCCAGACAGATTGGCATCTGACATCCATGTCTTGCTTTTGTTTGTTTATGTGAGGATGCAATTGTAAGTCCCTGCAAGTTGGCATTTGCTTTCCTATGATCATATGTTGGATATTGGTGTAAGCCCAGACAGATTGGCATCCGGTATCCAAGTTTCATTTTGTTTTAGGAGATTAGTATAAGTCCATTGAGTGGCCTCTGATATCCATTTCTGTTTTAGGAGACTGGTGTAAATCCATCTATTGGTATCCGGTATCCACCTTTTATTTCTTTGTTTGAGGAGATTAGTGTAAGACCATTGAGTGGCTTCTGATATCCAGTTCTGTTTTAGGAGATTGGTATAAGCCCAGTGATTGGCATCCGGTATCCGCTTTTGTTGACTTTCTTGTTTGTTTGTTATTATCCATTGCTTATTCCAAAGGACGCACTTGAATCATCTTCTATATGATTTCAAGAGGTGAACCTTATAAGAAGTTTTACAATCCATCTTCATCCATTCATCCCCATTATGTCCTAGACTTTTCACACTTTACTTTTCAAACTTGACATAAATGTTGTGCAAACATCTTCATGCTTTTTAACTAAAAACCTGGACCCCAAGTCCTTGACTTTTTTCAAACTTCATTTCATAATACTTCTTTCAAATCAATCTTAATCATACTTTGACTCTACTTTCATAATCAATCAATTAACTTCACCCATTCACTTGTTTTGGCTCTGTCCATTGTTAATCTTTTCACGCATTAGCCATAGGTTTCAATTATCATTGTGGTTGATGTAAATCTTACCTATCCTTAGTGAGTCGACTATAAGACTTCCGTACTGAAAACAGGGTTAACCCCTCTAGTGCGTCGAAGCTATCCTCACATGGTGGATGTTGGTCTTGGTCGAGTTTTCTCCCATTGATAATGAAAAGCCTCGGTGCTATTGTTTAAAATTGAATCCACCAACTTTTGGAAATCTTTTAGCCGAACTACGGCGTTTTGATCCTTACCTTTGATGGAAGGTACGTAGGCAACGGATTCATCCGTTCAAACCCAATGATAAAATTGTATATTCTTGTCTCATCATCCCAATCATGTTTGCACAATGTTTATGTCATAACAAATAACAATTTATTACAACAAGTGTGAAAAGGGCTCCCTAGGAGTACCTAGGACGTAGTGGGTGCCTAACACCTTCCCATTGCGTAATTTACCCCTTACCCAGACTCTCTGATCTTTTTATTAGTTTTCTACGTGTAAAACTTCTTAGGCTTTTGTTCGCTTTTTAGCCAGTCCTTTGGATAAATAAAAGTGCGGTGGCGACTCGAAATTTCATTGTATGCTTTGCTTATGGTTTAATCAATAAATCATATAGCGACGAATACACCGCTACAGAAAAGTGGCGACTCTGCTGGGGAGAAATTTCCTTGGTGGTATTGCCTACTTTTCACCCTTGTTGTGATATATTGTTATTTGTTACTTGACATATTTTTGTACAATTTGGGATAACTGTATTGATTGTAATGTTTGAATTGCTTGATATGCAATTGCTGTTTGCTTTGGTGATCTGTGAGATGAGTTCTATACCCGAACTCGAGTGCACTCTAGGATAGGAGAATGGCATAGTCTTGTTGATTGGTGTGGAGTATTCCTTAGCCAGTTGACTTGCGAGTCCATTCACTTGGTGGAGGTCATGTTGAACTAATAATGTCACACAAGTTATTTGTGGTTGGGCATTATTCTTTCAATCATGTGCCGCAGAAGCCAAGGACCTTAGTTTACCAAACTCATCTTGGCCTATTTTTAGGACCGTAGTGCGGAGGTCGTTCAGATGTAAGTTCTGATACGATTGTTACGCGATACTACACTCATAAGAGTTTCTCTTGAGAATATTCTTGGAATACGAGTATTCGTTCCTCCGATAATATTCGAAAGATGGAACGATGACTATGGGAACCTCTGATAGAACATGTCTGGCAGGTTTAAACCCTAGTACACTCCCTTTGGGTGGTTCTTAACCGAGACTCCATGCTCGTGACTCTCAACAAACCCGTGATTCGTGGTTGAGTCGTTCAGGCAACCTTAATATCAATGGATCCTGGATCAGGTGTAAAACCTAAATCCACCAAAGCGGCTGGTTGATATTAAGGAGGTTTGAACCGGTTCATGTACCGTTAATATCAATGGAACTTGGGTGTCGATAAGGTGAAAACCTAAATCCACCAAAATGGATGATTGATATTAAGGATACATAGAGCTTTCCCACGACCTTTGTGTGGTGTGCCTTGCTTGATCCTTGAGTGTGTTTGTTGCATTCATGCATTCACGCATTCATCCGCATTCATGTCATCAGAAAAAGAAAATTTTCAAGGAACTTAAAGGGTTATTTTGCAAAATTTTCAGACATGGAAAGACCAAAGAGGCATACAAAGAAGTACAGCTTTAAGCAGCCCGACGTAAAAGAGTTAAGGAATCTGACATCATATGTATTAGATCCATTGGGTTTCAAAGCTCGCTATGGGAAGCTTCTGCCTCTGCTCACCACTCAGGTTGACGAAGGGTTGATGAGTACCTTGGCTCAGTTCTACGATCCGTTGCATCATTGCTTCTTATTTCCGGACTTCCAGCTGTTGCCAACTTTGGAAGAGTATTCTCATCTCATTGGGATTCCAATTCTGGATCAAGTGCCGTTCAGTGGCCTAGAGAGTATTCCATCTGCTCGAGAGATTGCAAGTCTGTTGCATATAGATGAAGATCTGATTAGAGCTAATCTGACTACCAAAGGCGGAATTCAAGGTTTTCCTTCTGAGTTCCTCATTGCCCAAGCTACCTTCTATGGGAAGGCCATGAGTGAGGATGCCTTTGAGGCTCTATTTGTGCTACTCATCTATGGATTGGTGTTGTTTCCCAACTTCGACAAGTTCGTGGACATGAACGCTATTAGGATCTTCTCAGTTCTTAATCCCGTCCCGACTTTGTTGGGCGATGCTTATGTCTCTTTGCACCTAAGGAATATGAAAGGTGGAGGAGTCATTGTCTGCTGTTTACCCCTGCTGTACAAGTGGTTTATTTCGCACTTGCCGCAGACAGTTGCTTTCAAGGAGAACAAGGGATGTCTACGGTGGTCTCAGAGACTCATGTCTCTCACCAATGATGATATCACCTGGTATGATCGCGTGTATGATACCGTCCAGATCATTGACTATTGTGGTGAATTCCCTAATGTGCCTCTTCTTGGCACATGTGGTGGGATTACCTACAATCCTATTCTTGCACGTCGTCAGCTTGGGTTCCCCCTAAAGGATAAACCTAATAACATTCTGTTAGAAGGTGTGTTCTTTCAGGAGGGTAAAGATCCCCAAGGCCTGAAAGCCAGATTTGTCCGTGCTTGGCGCAGTATTCACAAGAAGAGTAGGAATGAATTGGGTCCAAAGAACTGCATTGCTTTGGAGCCATACACCTCTTGGGTCAGACAGAGAGCTGCTACCTACTTGATGCCGTATGATCATCCGAGACCTACACCGTTGGATATGGCTGGGCCTTCAACCCTCCCTACCCAACGTGTAGAGGAGTTGAGAGAAGAAGACCTTTTGCGTGCTTGGATCCGTGAAAGAGAGGAATTGCTGCAGCAGCTCAAGGAGAAGGACGCTATGATTGAATTTCTCGAGCACCGAGTGATCGACGATCCGAACGACACTTGGACTTCTCTGCTTCCTCAGTCATCCAAATTCTGGAAGAGGAGGTATGATCGACTTGCAAAAGAGAAAGCTGACATGGAGGCTGCCTATGAGAGAGAGATCAAGAAGTTGTGCACTTCTCGTCTTCCAGCATCCCGAGCTTCTAGGGATCCATAGGATGTCATTTACCTTTTCTCTTTGTAATGAATCAAAAATGCTGTATTTCTTTGTCTCAATATATTGAATGAAATATTTCCATGAGCAATTAAAATGTTTAAATATTCAAAATATTGCAAATAATACCCTAAGGGTTCCTTGAAAACAAAGCATTTGCACAAGCATTGCATGCATCATCTTTGCATAAACAGGTGGTCTCGTGCCGTCTTCTCACTTTGATTCCTGTGTCCAGGCAGGATAGCTGATCAAAGGCTGCACCGCTACTCAACGCGACTCAACCATCAACGCAATATGGACCAAGTACAAGCCGAGTTAGCTGAGATGAGGGCTAACATGGCCCAATTCATTCACATGATGCAAGGGGTTGCGCAAGGACAAGAAGAACTTCGAGCCCTAGTTCAGAGGCAAGAAGCTGTAATCCCACCGCCCAACCAGGCTTTGCCAGAAGGAAATCCAGTTCCTGACACTCCTGCTGCTGCTATTCCCGTCAACAACTATGCTGAAGGTGAAGAGTTGAGGGGTATTCGAGTTAATGGTCAACCAATTGCTCCAGATGCTGCTAATGCCAGAGTCATCCATGCTCCGGCCCGTAACAGAATTCCGATTGTTGACAGACAAGAGGATATGTTTACCTTACTCAGTGAAGACGAAGACATTTTGGGCAGAAATGATGCGAGAGATCGTAAAGTTGAGGCCCTTGCTGAGAAGATCCGGGCAATGGAATGTCAAAACTCCCTCGGTTTTGATGTTACAAACATGGGATTAGTTGAAGGTCTGAGAATCCCGCACAAATTCAAGGCACCGTCATTTGATAAATACAACGGTACCTCCTGCCCTCGCACCCATGTGCAGGCATACTACAGAAAACTCTCCGCATACACTGATGACGAGAAGATGTGGATGTATTTTTTTCCAAGACAGCCTATCTGGGGCGTCTTTGGATTGGTATATGGAATTGAAGCGGGATTCAATCAGATGCTGGAGAGATCTGGGAGAAGCGTTCCTCAGACAGTATAAGCATAACATGGACATGGCTCCGACCAGGACTCAGCTGCAGAGTCTTTGTCAGAAGAATAATGAAAGCTTTAAGGAGTACGCCCAGAGGTGGCGTGAACTAGCTGCGAGAGTTCAACCCCCTATGCTGGAAAGGGAGTTGACTGACATGTTCATCAGTACTCTGCAAGGTGTATATATGGACCGGATGGGAAGCTGCCCATTCGGAAGTTTTTCTGACGTCGTCATCTGTGGCGAGAGAACATAAAGTTTAATCAAAGCTGGGAGGATTCATGACGCAGGTTCTTCGTCGTCCTCGAAGAAACCCTTCTCTGGGGCACCTCGCCGTAGAGAAGGAGAGACCAATGCTGTACAACACAGAGGGGGTGTGTACAGAGCCAATGCAAACAGAGATCAGTATCGTCCAGTGGCTGCAGTGACTATTCCTGCACCTCAACCTCGTCCACAACAACAACAGAGAGTTCAACAACAACCGCAACAACAGCAGCAACAGCAGCAACGTCCTTATCAGCAGAGGCAAAGGTTGCAGCCTGATAGAAGATTTGACCTGTTGCCCATGACGTACGCCGAATTATTGCCCAAACTACTCCGGTTAGGGTTTGTTGAATTGCGTACCATGGCTCCTCCAACAGTTTTACCTCCTGGATATGATGCAAACGTCCGATGTGACTTTCATTCTGGGGCACCAGGCCACCATACAGAAAGATGCCGAGCTCTGCAACATAAAGTTCAAGACTTGATCGATGCTAAAGCGACTGCAGACCCTTATTGACCCTTATTGACTTGGCGACTGCAGACCTTCATCGTCAAAGAGATCTTTCCCAGCAAATCTCCTCAAAATCTGAAACTCAAACTGCTGAATGGGATGTTGTTGCGACTTCGACTGACAAAGTTTCAAAGTTGCAGCAGCTTTCTGAAACTTACGTCAAAGAAGTTGCTGCTTGTGATGATAATATCCAAAAATGGGAGAAACAGATAGCAGCACTTCAAGAAAAGATCTCCCAAGAGAAAAAACGTAAAGCATCCATACAACAACCTAAGCAGAATGAGATTGACGACGAACTGAGGGTGGGTATTCGACATGCAGAGAAGGCCCAGCAACTTAGTCAAGAGATTGAGACTCTTTCCACTCACAAAAGTCTTTGTGATCATCGACTCCAGTTTCAGAGGAAGAAATTTGCCACGTTGAAAGAAACTTTTGCCAGTATCAATTTGTAGTCGAATTAATTTAACAATTCTCAGCCCTTTGAGGCTTTCTTTGTAATAACTTTAGTGCCCTTTTTATTTGGCAAAGCTATCACAATTATGTTTACAATTGTTCTACTGTTATTTTTACTTCCTGCAATATTGGCTGATATTTTTTCAAATACTTGCCATTTATCTTTAGGATTCTTTCATCTTTCCCTATTTCTTCAATCTCATACGCGCCATTTGAAAAACTTCTCACAATCTGGAAAGGTCCTTCCCACTTAGGAGACCATTTTCCCATTAACTTATCTTTTCGATCCATAGGGAGGATTACTTTCCAAACAAGATCACCAATTAAGAAGGTCTTGAATTTTACTTTCTTATTGTAAAACTTTTCGACTCTTTCTTTTTGTCTCTTTATTAAATCCAGCGCACGCAACCTTTCTTCGTCTAGATCAACTAATTCGTCCATCATCATACTCCAATATATATCTGATTGGATTTCATGATGCCTTTGCACTCTAACTGACTGCAAATATATTTCGACTGGTAAAACTGCATCATGTCCGTAGGTCAACTTAAATGGAGTCGAATTTGTTGCTTCTTTTGGAGACGTTCGACAAGCCCATAAAACTTGATCCAAAGTTTTATGCCAGTTTCTAGGTTTTTTCCCCACATGCTTCTTGATCAAATTTATCACTACCTTGTTGGCTGTTTCAACTTGCCCTTTGGCTTGAGCATAGTAAGGTGTCGAAGTAAGGAGTTTAAACCCTGTTTCCTGTGCAAATTTCTGCATATTTTTACCAGTGAACACAGATCCTTGATCTGTTGTTATTGTTTCAGGTATCCCAAATCTGTAGATTATGTACTTTTGGATAAAATCTATAACTGCTTCTTGATCCACATTTACCAATGGTGTAGCTTCAATCCACTTAGTGAAATAGTCTATCCCCACCAAAATGTACTTTTGCCCTTTTGAAGAGGCTGGTCGAATTTCACCAATCAAGTCTAAAGCCCAACCTCTAAATGGCCAAGGCTTTATAATTAAATGCAACTCACTTGCAGGAACATGGGGTATGCCTACATGTACTTGACATTCCTGACATCCTTTTGCAAATTCGACACAGTCCTTCAGCATTATTGGCCAATACATTCCTTGTCGAAATAATAACCATTTCATTTTATGACCTGCTTGGTGTGCGCCACACGCTCCCCTGTGCACATTCGACAAAGCTATGTAGGCTTCATCTTCACCTAAGCATTTCAACAAGACTCCTTCTGCAGTCTTCTTGAACATTTCGTTTCCAAAAAGTACATAACTTAAAGCTCTGTATTTTACCTTTCTTTCTGCTTTCTGATTTGGGTCTTGTAGATAATTCTTTATATGCTTTCTCCAATCTACAATTCCTGAATCATCTATATTGAATATCTCAAAATTTTCTTTGTCACCGTATCCTAATCTTATTGACTCCAAATCCAATAGGGACAACTTGGTGGATATGACTCTTCCTCCGACTTCAATAGCCTCTTCTAACTTTTCCTTCGACACCTTGTATCCAGACGCTAGTTGAGCAAGATCATTCGCCTCTTAATTCTCCAGCCTGGGAATGTGCCTAAAGGCCACATTGTCGAATTCCTTGAGAAGTCTATTGGCTATCACAAAGTACATGATTAAATTTTCTTTCACACATTTATATTTTTTACTCAACTGCTTTATCACCAGTTCAGAGTCACCCATTATTTCGACTCTTGTTGCCCCCATTTTCAACAAGATTTCAAGTCCAGCAATCAAAGCTTCATATTCTGCTTCATTATTTGAACACTGACTTTCCACTTTGTACTTGAATTTTGTTGGAATTTTGTTAGGAGAAATAATCAACATCCCAACACCAGTTCCGTTCTTATGACTGGAACCGTCGAAATACAATTTCCATGGTTCTAATTCGACATACTCTACATTCTCATCTATAGAGTGGTCAGCTATAAAATCTGCAACCACTTGTCCTTTCACAGCCTTTAAAGGCAAATATTTCAAGGAATATTCTGTTAATGCTAAAGCTCATTTTCTAATTCGACTATGTAAAATAGATTTAGATAACATATATTTTATTACGTCGAAATGGGAAGAAATGTACACATCAACAGGCTTTATATAATGCTTTAATTTCATACAAGAGAAATATACACATAAACATAGTTTTTCTATAATACTATATCTAGTTTCAACATCATTTAGGACTCTGCTGAGATAATAGATGGCCCTTTCGACGCCATTCTCATCTTCTTGGCACAACATACTTCCTAATGTTTTGTCTGATGCCGAAATGTACAATCTCATACTTCTTTTTCTACAAGGAGACATTAGAATTGGAGGACTAGCCAGGTATTCCTTGATTTTGTCAAAGGCAGCTTGTTGTTCTTGCCCCCATGCAAAGTCTTCCTTTTTTAGTCGAAGTAGAGGAGAGAAAGCTTGCGTTTTTCCACTAAGGTTGGAGATAAATCTTCTGAGAAAGTTGATTTTTCCTAGCAGAGACTGCAACCCCTTTTTCGTTGATGGCGCTTTCGCCTCCATTATGGCTTTGGCTTTGTTTTCATTTATTTCGATCCCCTTCTTGTGGACCACAAAACCTAAGAAATCACCCGTCTGCACACCAAAAGCACATTTAAGTGGATTCATTTTTAAACCAAACTTCCTCATCCTTTCAAAGGATTGTCGAAGATGATCTATATGACTTTTTCCTGAAACAGACTTGATCATAATATCGTCAATATACACTTGCATGAAAGTTTCAATAAAGTCATGAAAAATGGAATTCATAGCCCGTTGGTAAGTTGCTCCAGCGTTCTTTAAGCCAAAAGGCATTACTACCCATTCGTATGTTCCTATTGCTCAAGGACAACGGAAAGCTGTTTTAGGAACATCCTCTTCAGCGATAAAAATTTGATTATAGCCAGAGTATCCGTCTAGCATACTTAGATACTCATGGCCTGCTGCAGAATCTATAAGCATTTCTGCCACTGGCATGGGATATTCATCCTTTGAGGTAGCTGAATTTAAGTCTCGAAAATCAATGCATACCCTAAGTTTGCCATTTTTCTTAACTACAGGAACAATATTTGTAATCCATTCGACATACCTGGTTGTGCGAATGAACTTGCATTTTAGAAGTCTTTCGACCTCTTCTTTTATTTTCGACAGAATTTCTGGTGCGAAGCGTCGTGGAGTCTGCTTTACTGGCTTCTTTCCTTCCATTATTGGTAGCTGCAGTTCGACCAAACTTCTGTCTAGACCAGGCATCTCGTCGTAATCCCATGCGAAGTAGTCTTTGAACTCTTTCAGCAACCGGACTATTTTGACCTTAAACTGGGGCTCCATTTTTGTGCTTATGTAGGTTGGTCTATTTTCTGCCCCCACTCCTAAGTTTATTTCTTCTAATGGATCCTGCGCCACCATCTTCTCGTTAGTTGACACTGGATCTTTTTCGAACCCTAGAGGTTCGTCGTCATAAATGGCGTCAAGCTTTTGGTGTTGCCATTCGCCCGTTTGGTTGTTATCATGATCTTCTGCAACGTGTCGCATCCGCGAAAAACAACCGGCGGGAAAAACAAACAAACAGAGCCACCACCGTGCGTTATTTATCCCAAAAGAGGGAAAGGAAACGCTCGAAGTAAACCTGGATAGGAAATGGTCTTACGACCGGAGATTACAAGGATCGGGAGTCGGTTACGCAAGGGGAAGGTATTAGCACCCCTCACGTCCGTCGTACTCGACGGGATCCACGCTCAAAAAAGAAAGAATAAGGTTGCTGAATAACTGCTCAAAGAATGCATACACACTGGAATAAACAAACAGGTGAAGGATGACGGAAGCTGACTCGGCAAGATGTCGCATCCTGGGCCTACGTAGTTTATCAGAAACAAACATCAGAGTCGACGTAGTTCGGGGAAATGGGAAACGTGCTCGATAGGATATCACATCCTATGCCTATGTATCTCACCTGGAATGAGAATCAGAGCTATCGTAGTTCGGCTCACGCACGCCGAAACAAAACACACGCACAGACGCTGAGACGTCAAAACAAACACACAAATGGAAACAGACTGCCAATGGCTGGTCTTACGTCCGACTCCAAACAACAAACACAAACGGGAAACCGAATGCCAATCGCTGGACTTACATCAGACTCCACACACAACAAACACGAAAAGGAAACCGAATGCCAATCGCCGGACTTACATCAGACTCCAAGCACACAACAAACAAACGGGAAACCGAATGCCAATCGCTGGACTTACATCAGACTCCAAACACACCACAAGAAGGAAACGGAATGCCAATCGCTGGTCTTACATCCAACTCCTAACACCCACAAAAAAGGTTATCAAACAAACAAGCTAATAGGGAGTCTGGAACTCGAGCCTAATAGCTGTCAGGCAAACACACACAAAAAAGAAAAGGGTGCCTGGAGAGATCCCGCACGATCTCCTACCTACGTACCTCATCTGGTATGAGGATCAGGGCAACGTAGTTCCCCTTAACAGGGGAGAAACTTTCTCCTAACAAGAGACCGGGAAATAACAAACTAATAGGGAGACTGACTCGAGCCTAAAAGTTGTCATGCAATCCACAATAGTCCTAGGTTGAGGTTTCTAAACATAACCTAACTCGCACAGGCAGCAAGTTGAAACAGCAAATAAACAGCAAACAAGCATTCACAAGAGAGCAAGCACACACACTATATGCAAACAAGTGGCTCATACAAGGCTAAGCTTTAGTCAAGGGGTCAAATCAACCTCGACAAACAAGCCAACTGGAAATGGGTGTTTTGAGCTCTTAACCCTAACATTGAGAGTTAGGGTGAAGCAGATGAAATGGGAAGTGAGGGTAAGACCTCACAACTCTTATCCCTGGCCTGGGAGAGCTTGAATCAAATATAAAGTATGGGAATTCAGAATGTAGGAACTCTTCTCCACATGACCGACACAACAAGATCTTGGGTTCTTATTCAAATTGCATCAACACATGGTGTGAGCAAAGTGAATGACACAACTGAATAGCAGAGGATGGATTGCACATCCCTTTTATCTGCCAATGCCTCTTCACTTAGGAGGTCTTTGAATGTACAAGGCACAAAATTAAACAAGCACAAACATCGCCTCTTAAGGAGGGCTTCAGACAGGTGCCTCCCAAAGTAACATGACAGGTCTTCCAGACTACATGAAGATCAAGGAATTACCTAAGTGGTATGCCAACCACAAGCAAGTAAAGCAAAGTTCAAATGAACTTAAAGCAACTTAGGTACCTGTGGAAACAACTAAACCAATCAGTACAATGCTCAGACAACAGTCAACAGTCACTATCAAACAGACAGATAAATCAATATGCACAATGAGTAAGCCCTAAGGCAAACACAAATGAATTATCCTCAACCTACAAAACAGCAAGTGTTAGCCAACAATAACAAGTGACCAAGCTCAAATGAATAAGCACATCAATCATGGAGATGTATACTTGAACCTGAAATTCACAACTCAAAACGTAAGTCCAAACCCCTAGGTCAAAGCCTAGGGTCACAAGTGAATCAAAAAGCCAAAACAGAACTTGATATTCAACACAAATCATATTTAATCAATCAAGAACAAGTCCTAAAAAGGACCAAAACAAAATCATCAAGAAAGTTCATTTTATGTGCAAGAGAAATCAAAGACCAATTCAAAGCATACATATGAACATTGAGAATGAAAATTCCAAATCAAAACAGAAATGATTCAAATAATTCTGGAAAAATTCATGAGCATTCAACACATCCACAACATCAATCATACAAAAAATCAGAAGCATTAGAGGTCATTTGATATGGAAATTAAATTGCACAAGTTGATCATCAAATTATGTGACACAAATTGTCACACCATGCAAACACAAGCACAAAACAGAAATGGTAAATGAGAAAAATACCAAACTAAGCCTAAAACATCCATCAACATGTCTAAAATAATCATGCAAAATTTCATGTCCATTGGATTAAAATCAAGCATTTCACAATAGAAAGAGCAAGGCAAGGTCACAAATGCACACAGGATCACATATTATAGAACCATTCAAAATCCAGCCATGCACAATTTCCAAATTCATCATCATAAAAAACTATACATCACAAGGATTAATTTGCAAAAAATTGGAGGTGAATTGAAGCATTTTTCAATTTGTTATGGATTTTTGAAGTTAGCATAAAAAATGAAATTCAAATGAAGCATGGCATGTGAAATAAGGAGGGACAAGCTAAAATGATGAACGAATTTGAAAAAGCGCTGCTACCAGGAATTGAACCTGGTAGAAATTTGAATTGAGCGCGCCTGGCCATGAAACGCTGCCGTTTTGGCAGCGAGCCCTAGTTGCAAGCTAGCGACGGTCCAAACCGACGCAAAGCGAAGCAAAACCGACGTAACACGAAGATCTTCATCTTCTTCATGAAGATGATGAAGAACAACATGAATGTTCATGCGTTTTTTCCAGAATTTTCCAAAGTGCCCAGAATTTCACAAATTTTATATCAAAACGAAGCCTATGCAACGAGGAGCACGAATCCATAAACAATTCACACTAATTCATCATGAATTTCAAGAATCGAAGGAAAACTTTCTAGATCTACAAACTTGAAATCATCATATCTCACTCAATTTTTATCCAAATCGCACGAAATTTATATCAGAATTCTCACCACAACAAGATCTACAAGATTATGTACATAAAAACAAGAATTAAAAGATGCGAAAATTTGACCTCTTGAAGAACAGTTTATGAATTCTGCAGATCCAAGGCCAAGCAAGCATGCAAATCCACTCCTAACCACTTGTTATGAAGTTTGATGATGAAATTGAGGCTTGGAAACGTGTAGATCTTGCTTAAATCTCAAATGCCATGGTTATGTTCTTGAGCTCCACATGCACAATTCTAGTCCAATCTTGAAGATCCAATGCTTGATCTATGCTAAATCCACACCAAGGAACAAGAATATGGAAGAAAATTGGTATGTTATGTGATGAAAATTTGAATTATGATTAGGAGAAAAATTTGGAGGGAAATGAAAACTAGATCTAGAAATGGTGAATTGTGATTAACCTCTTGAAATTCTGTTATGATTTAGTATATATACCACGTGCTAATCCTATTTTAATTAAAATTAAGCAAGGTTTAGTTGAAGTTAAGCAAAAACAAGGTGTATGGCAAAAATTGAAAATTTGCATGGTGCATGTAGTAAATGGACGTGAACAGTAACATTTTCTTGATCAAAGTCACTCAAAATCATCTTTTAAACACATTGGCAATGGTAGAAAACTCCCATGATGCATAGATTTCAAATTTGTGAATTTCCCTCCAAAAATGGCTTGAAAAATCACATGATTATGTGATGAGATTTTATGAAATGTGATGAATGATTTGGAAAGTTCATGTCAAGAGAAGAGTTTTAGAAAAAGAGGCACCAAATTTGGAGTTATGAAACAAAAGTTATGCTCTTTTGAAATCCCATGCACGCTTGACAATGATTTGACCATATCTCCTCAACCACACATCATAAATTCATGATCTTGGACTTTTTGGAAATAGGAGAGAGAGATCTTAAACTTTCATGTTGGCAAAAATTAATTTGAAGCTTCTTTGATGATGCAAGATCAAGGTGAATTTGAATAAAAAACTTTCCATTTTGGGAAACTTTCAATTACAGGTCACTTTCCATTTTTGGAAAGTTTTGATCTGACCTCAAATTCTTCAAGATATGCATTTGACATGATGAATAAGCCTCTCTTGAACATGAATGAGATGTTGAAACTCATTTCTCCACCTCCTAGCCCTCTGTTGACTTTCCGTTGACTTTCTGGTTGACAGATGACTTGAACATGCTCAGATGACTTTGAGCCTCAACCACTTGATGAAATGGCTCCAAAATGAAACCCTAGCTTGTACAAGCTCAATAAAATCACATGATGATCTCCATCTCAATAAAGACCTCATCTCCTGTAAAATCTCTGACTGGTAGAATGCAACTGATTAGGGTTGACCAGAGGTCAAAACCCTAATCCCAAAGAACATGATCAGAAATAATGAACCATGATGATGATGATGTACCATTTCAACCAAGATAATACTCAACCTCCTTGGGGAACCAAGAAACCCTAATTGAAGAGCAACCCTCAGATGGCTAATGATCAATTTATGAGACCCTTAGGCTTGCATCTCTTAACCTCTCTATCTTCTGAGAAAGACTTTTAGAGGACTTGTTCATTTATCACATGATATGCAGTATGCAAATGCCTAATGCCCTAAAAAATGAAATGCAATATGCTAAGCTAGTCCCAAGAGAGGAGGGCAAATTTTGAGGTGTTACAACTGCCCCTATTCAATCCACTGTGAACCTGTTGATATGAATAGCCTCGGCTTTCAGATGATTAGGATGAAGAGTGATTGAGTACCAAGAACAGACGAATAATTTGCACTCTGATGGGAAATAATTAACAATGCCTGTCAGAATCGGCAAAGAAGTGATCTTAAAAGAAGAATCCGTCTGGTACGGAGAAAGTCGGCCTGAATACCGAAAAGAAACGTTGACCAAGATACCAAAATAAATGGCAACACAGGAACCACCATGGCCTGAACGCCGCTCGTCAGTCTGGATACTGAGCATCAGAATATGAGAGTATTGATATCGGTCTGAATACCGAGAGATTGGCCTGAATGCCCAAAAACTGGCCTGAACGCCACTTCGGTCTGAATACCGGAAAACTGGCCTGAGTGCCGCAAGCTGCATCGATCTGAACTTCGGAAGCTTCTTCGATCTAAAAATCGGAAACTGGTCTGAATACCCACCTCGGCCTGAACACCGGAAACTTGGCCTGAATGCCGCAAGCTGCATCGATCTGAACTTCGAAAGCTTCTTCGATCTGAAAACCGGAAATCGGCCTGAATGCCACAAGTATTTCGACCTGATCGTCAGAAACTTCTTCGATCTGAAAATCGGAAATCGGCCTGAATGCCACAACGGTCTGAGTACCCAAAAACTGGCCTGAACGCCACATTGGTCTGAATACCCGAAACTTGTCATGCCTGTCAGCATCGGCAGAAATAAGGGACGATGATAGATGAGGCGGCACGCGTGCCCACGACCCATGTTGGGGATAACAAGCCATGAGCATGCTATCCTCTATTCAACCCTAGCAAACGAACAAATTGCGCTCAGCTGGGGATTTTTCTCTCTTTACTTTTCTTTTTGTTCTTTTCTTAAACCCCGAAACTTCTTTGATTATCATTTCCATCTCCGCACGACAGAAACCCTTCCTCCAATATCGCACTACTGGGGAATACTGTTGATTCAAAATCACAATGATAAACTCCTAAGAGTAACATCTTCACCATCTGGCGAAACCAATCCTTAAGCGGTAACCACGGCTCGAGACTAGCTTATGCTTGCAATGCTGATGCACGATGATTTTTTAGCGTAATGCTCCATAATCATGGAAATGCTACGCAATTAGCTATGCAATATGCTATGCTTATCTAAATGATGAATGCATAAAAAGTATCCCCCTCAATGGACTCTTCTGGGGAGCTCAAGGCACTCTGCTGAGGAACCCGCTAACACCCCAACCTCCACCCTGCTGGGGAATAGCGCTGCTGCCGGGAAATAGACCACCCTTTCCAGGGATGACCTCCACTGAACCCGACCCGCTTGGGGACTTCGCTGGGGAAGAAACCACCAACGCACTCTGTGGGGGAAACAACGGTCTTTGACTTGCTGGGGAACTTAACAAGCTCCGCCATGTTAGGAAAAACAACTACCAACAGGCACCTCCGCTGAGGAAATAACAACCTTTAGGCCTGGCTGCTGAGGAAACACCGATCTCAAACCTGCTGGGGAGATAACCATCCCGACCCTACTAGGGAAGTCACAGACCTTGAATCTGCTGGGGAGGTAACAATCCCAACTCTGCTTGGGGAAACAAGGAAAGTCTGGCACAGAACACCCGTCGACTCGTCGAATCATGGTATTCACCATCTAACCACAGTATCAGCTTTCCACTTTTGAGAGCTCCCAGACTCGTCTGGACTTTTCTGATTCATCACCTTATATTCTCGCCTTCTCCGTTCTCCACAGAGATCGAACCCCCTGGATTCATACGAACTTTCCAGTCCTCAGACTTTGAAGAGCCTTCTTGATTAATTCTCAAGGATCGTCGCATGTCTTTTGCCGTCTTTTCACCATTCTTCAATTCTTCGTCCCTGACCGGACTCCACGGGGATCTTTCGTCAAAACGAACGCTTCGCGTCACAACCTGCAAGTGAGTGAAAGCATCTAACAGCACCTGCAAAATAGATCGTTAGAATTAACGTGCCCCAGATGTGCCAAAATTTCAACACCTAAGTCACTCAACCTTCTGAATAAGATTTCAAGCTTTCAATCTTATAAGCATGCATTGGAAGGGACCTGTATGTCTCAAAATGCAAAGATTCTTTATCAAAATAAACGGATGTTTTTGCAATCAAAGCGGTAATGAAAACAAAAACAAAATTATTTGACTGACTATGCATTTTATTAATTGAAAAAGGTGGCTCAAAACCGAGCAATACAAAGGGAGCAATTCCTAAAAAGAGGTAATTGCGCACAAAAGGAAAATCTATCCTAATGGCAATGTGAAACCGTGATCTCATCGAGTTCCAACTCGGTTACACCCCATATGTCCTCAGACTCTCCGCACTTTCCGCCTTCTGAACAAGATGTTTCCGACTGATCCCTGCCAGGGATTATCCAGGTGTCATAACCAAAGCGTAAACGATCATGCCAGACGCAGTTGTTCGTTTCAATCCCTCTTTTGCCTGGACCGCCCTTTTGGGTTTTCAGTCCACCGGGATACCCTTTTTTGCCCAAGTCGCCCTTGCGGGGTTTTCGACTTGCCGGGTGTACAATTTTTCATTTTTATCCCTAATTTTTGCCCGAACCTTTTCATTTATATTTTTTTTTGGTTCGTCGGGATGCCCATTTTTGCCTGGACTATTTTATTCTTTTCGTCCAGTGGGTCACTTTATACGAAGTATTTTTTAACTGCGTCCGCATTCACAGGGGATGGAAAATCCTCGCCATCCATGGTCGTCAACAATAAGGCTCCGCCAGAGAAAACCTTCTTGACCACGAATGGACCTTCATAATTAGGTGTCCACTTGCCCCTACGATCGTTTTGAGGAGGAAGGATCCTTTTCAGCACCAGATCTCCCACATGATACACACGAGGTCGTATCTTTCGGTCAAAAGCACACTTCATCCGCTGCTGGTACAACTGCCCATGACAGATGGCTGCCAGCCTCTTTTCCTCAATCAGGCTTAACTCCTCATACCGAGTTCTTACCCATTCAACCTCTTGCAATTTCACGTCCATCAGGACTCTCAAAGAGGGAATTTGAACCTCAACCGGTAGCACGACTTCCATTCCATTTACCAACGAGAAAGGTGTTGCCCCAGTAGAAGTACGCACCGAGGTTCGATACCCATGCAATGCAAATGGCAACATCTCGTGCCAATCCTTGTAGGTCACGACCATCTTCTGCACAATCTTCTTAATATTCTTATTAGCTGCCTCAACCGCCCCATTCATCTTCGGACGATAAGGAGAAGAATTGTGATGCTCAATCTTGAATTCCCGACACAGTTCTGCCATCATTTTATTGTTCAGATTAGAACCATTATCAGTAATGATTCTTTCGGGAACCCCATATCTGCAAATGATGTCTCTCTTCAGGAATCTGGCGACAACCTGTTTCGTCACATTCGCATAAGAGGCTGCTTCCACCCACTTGGTGAAGTAATCAATAGCCACTAATATGAACTGATGCCCATTCGAAGCCGTAGGCTCAATCTTCCCGATCATATCAATGCCCCACATCGCAAACGGCCACGGGGATGACATCAAACTCAACGGATTCGGAGGCACATGCACCTTGTCAGCATAAATCTGGCATTTATGACACTTCCGTACGAAATTGAAACACTGAGCCTCCATTGTCATCCAATAATAACCTGCCCTCAGCAGCTTCTTCACCATTGCATTCCCACTGGCATGGGTACCAAACGACCCCTCGTGAACCTCTTTCATCAATTGACTTGCTTCTTTGTCATCAACACATTTGAGCAAGACCCAATCAAAATTCTGCTTGTACAAAACCCCATCCTTATTCAGATAGAACACCATGGCCAACCTCCTCAGAGTCTTTCGGTCCTTCTTGGATGCTCTCTCAGGATATTCTTGGGTCTCCAGATAGCGTTTGATATCGAAATACCATGACTTTCCATCATCAGGCGATGTTTCAACAGCAAACACATAAGCCGGTCTATCCAGACGTCCCACCTCAACACTGGGGAACTGATTCCACCACTGCACCTTGATCAAAGCGGCAAGAGTAGCCAAGGCATCTGCCAAAGGGTTCTCTTCTCTAGGCACATGATGCAACACTACCTTGGTGAAAAACGTCAACAATCTCCTCGTATAATCCCGGTATGGAATTAAATGAGATTGATGCGTATACCATTTTCCGTTAACCTGGTTCACAACCAAAGCTGAATCTCCATATATGACAAGGTTCTTGATCCTCAAATCAATCGCCTCTTCAATCCCCAAGATACAAGCTTCGTACTCAGCCACGTTGTTGGTGCACTCAAATGTTAGCCGGGCAGCAAAAGGAATGTGGGATCCTTTCGGCGTATCCAAAACAGCACCAACACCGCTACCATTCACGTAAACGGCCCCATCAAACATCAGAATCCATTCGGATTCAGGGTCAGGCCCCTCCTCCGGGATCGGTTCCTCACAATCTTTTGATCTGAGAAACATGATGTCCTCATCAGGGAATTCAAACTTCATCGGTTGATAATCCTCAATAGGTTGCTGGGCGAGGTAATCAGACAATACACTCCCCTTGATTGCTTTCTGAGAGGTATACTGAATATCATATTCAGTCAAAATCATTTGCCACCTCGCAACCCGTCCGGTCAATGCTGGCTTTTCAAAAATGTACTTGATTGGATCCATCTTGGAAATCAACAAAGTGGTATGAACCAGCATATATTGTCTCAGTCGGCGAGCAACCCAGACCAAAGCACAACAAGTTTTCTCGAGTAGTGAATATCTTGTTTCACAGTCGGTAAACTTTTTGCTAAGGTAGTATATGGCATGCTCTTTTCGACCAAACTCGTCATGCTGCCCCAACACGTACCCCATAGACCCCTCGAGGACCGTCAAGTACAGAATTAACGGTCGTCCTTCCACAGGAGGCATCAGAATTGTAGGCTCCTGCAAATACTCTTTTATCTTTTCAAATGCCGCTTGACAATCATTATTCCACCTGACCGTTTGATCTTTTCTCAACAACTTGAATATAGGTTCGCATGTGGCTGTTAGATGAGATATGAACCGTGAAATGTAGTTCAATCTACCTAAGAAACCACGAACCTCTTTCTCCGTCCTCGGTTCAGGCATTTCTTGTATTGCTTTTACTTTAGCAGGATCAACCTCGATTCCTCTTTCACTCACAATAAACCCCAGCAATTTACCAGACCGCACCCCGAAAGTGCACTTGTTCAGATTCAACCTTAGTCTGAACTGTCTCAACCGGTCAAACAACTTGGCCAGATCCACCAAATGCCCCTCTTCTATTTGGGACTTGGCTATCATGTCATCAACATAGCATTCGATTTCATGATGAATCATATCATGAAACAAAGTCACCATGGCTCTCTGATAAGTAGCATCGGCGTTCTTGAGACCAAATGGCATCACCTTATAACAAAAAGTGCCCCACGGTGTGATGAACGTTGTTTTCTGCATATCATCTGGCGACATTTTGATTTGATTATAGCCAGAAAAGCCATCCATGAAGGAAAACACCGAGAATTGAGCTGTATTGTCTACCAACACATCGATGTGAGGTAATGGGAAATCATCCTTCGGGCTAGCTCTGTTCAAATCCCGGTAGTCCACACACATTCTCACCTTCCCATCTTTCTTCGGGACCGGCACAATATTCGCGACCCAAGGCGGATAATTAGTAACAGCGAGGAACCCATCATCCAATTGCTTCTGCACTTCCTCTTTGATTTTCATGGCCATCTCAGGTCGAGTTCTGCGCAACTTCTGCTTCACTGGAGGACAATCTGCTCTCAATGGTAGCTTGTGCACAACAATATCGGTATCCAACCCTGGCATATCTTGATAAGACCAGGCGAAAATATCAACATATTCTTTCAACAATGCTACCATTCTGCTCTTGACACTTTCCTCCAAAGCAGCCCCAACTTTCACTTCTTTTCTGACCTCGTCGGTACCCAAATTCACAATCTCAACTTGCTCCTCGTGCGGTTGAATCACCTTCTCCTCTTGTTTCAACAACCTGGCTAATTCCTTCGGCAGTTCACAATCTTCTTCGCCTTCTTCTTCGGCATGATAAATCGGATTGTCAAAGTCATATGAGGGTGTAACAGGATTGTTATCAATGAGATCCGGAGAATGATCGCATCTGCATGAATGTTGATTCATGCACTGCTTTAGAACCGGAGCGAGACAAATTGAAAAAAGGAAAATGAAAATAAACATTGCCATTTTTATTTTTGTTTTTATTAAACTGTAAAAATAAATGAAAAACAGGGAACACCGCTTTTAATGAAAAACATCCTTTTATTTATAATGCAAATATTGCAAAATGAAACATGAGGTGACCCTTACAATGAACCATTACGTTTCGGGCAAAACGTATGGCTTCCATGCAAATAAAATTGAAAAACAGGAAATATTACTCTTCACGTAGAGTGACAGTGGTGATCTTTTCGGCCTTCCAGTTCTGGACTTCCATCCCTGGTACGCACGGCTTTATCCATTGATCTATCTCACAGTCACTGTCAACTTCTTCACCCACCATACAGATGTGATCTGGATCCAGCATTCCAGCACTGGTGAATGTGAACGACGTACGACGTCCTCTGCTCTGTCCAGACGAGCCTCGGCCCGGCTGATAACCCACTCCAAATCTGTCTTTCTTGGCGGCGACATCCATCATCTTCCCCCAACCTGGAGCTTCTCCACTCTTCACCACCTCAGCAGCCTGCTTGTACGAAGAAATGGACGGCTTCTCCTCTTCTTTAGCAAAAAGAGCATTCTCCACCTTGACGGTTTCGAATGCTTGACTTGGCGTTTCAACAATTTCACCGTCCATTTCAACATATTTGAACGATGATAGGTGGCTGACGAAGATGTCTTCCTCTCCACAGACTGTGACGACCTGCCCGTCCCAGATGTACTTCAGCTTCTGGTGCAAAGTCGAAGTCACTGCCCCTGCAGCATGTATCCATGGGCGACCCAACAGGTAACTGTATGCCGGCTGAATATCCATGACATAAAATACCGACCTAAACACCTCAGGCCCGATCTTCACAGGAAGCTCCACTTCCCCAAACACAGCCCGCTTTGAACCATCGAAAGCTCTCACCACCAGGTCAGTGGGCCTCAAGATCAAACCTTCACAATCCAGCTTTGCCAGGGCCTTCTTCGGCAACACATTTAAAGAGGAGCCGGTATCAACCAACACGTGCGAGAGCATGGCTCCTTTACATTCCATTGCAATGTGTAATGCCCGATTATGATTACGCCCATCCACCGTCAAATCCAAATCAGTGAAACCCAGCCCATGGTTGGCATTGACGTTTGACACCACCGTCTCCAACTGATTGATTGTTATCTCTTGGGGAACATAGGCTCTTTTCAGAATTTTCAATAAAGCCTCCCTATGCCCCTCGGAGCTCAGCAACAATGACAGGATTGAAATCTTGGATGGCGTCTGTTGCAAGTGGTCAACAAGCTTGTACTCTGACTTCTTGATGATCCTTAGAAATTCTTCCGCTTCATCATCAAGTTCTTTCTCCGACCCACCAGGCGCCGGTGTCACCACAGGAGTACCTTCGCCTACCATCTGTTTCCCTCTTGCCCTGGCTAAAGCCTCGGCCTTATCTTTCTTTTCTCTCTCTCTCCCCATCCCCACTCCTCAAAGCGTACGGTGCAAACAACCTTCCACTGCGAGTGAAACCACTGGGTCCGGCATTATCCACCTTTGAAACGGTGGTTTCACTTGCAGCCTGATCCTCCAACTTCTCCCCATTACAATATACTTCTCCACCATAATGCCACGGCACGACGTCATCTTTGTCATAAGGAATTGGCCCAGGTACCGTGATAGTAACTGGAGCCGCATCTGCCAGCGTTGACAAATCGACCGGATCGAAATAGATGGTTATGGTGGAGACATCTTCCTTCACCAAATCAACCTTCTCAAATCGGAGGCTTCCCTCATCCATCTGCCTCTGGACAGCCTTCCTCAGCAATACACACCCATCAGGAGCAACAGTGCACGCAGCACAACAGTTATCACAGCCCGGAAAGACCCCATTCTTCAACAGTTGTCTTTTGATCTCAGCCAACGGAGTCTTCAACTGATTCACACTCATCAGCCCGATTCTGCCCTCTTCAGAAATTGCATTCACCCCCATTTGACCATGCGCGGACATGGGATTAGCATTAACATTTGGAGATGGGGCAAAGTTGATAGCTTTGGAATCCACCAAGTCCTGGACCACATGCTTAAAAGCTTTACAATTTTCTACATTGTGTCCAGGGGCACCTGAGTGGAATTCGCACTTGGCGTTCTCATCATAGCTGGGAGGCCTTTGGTCGGGTCTCACCGAAGCCAAAGTTCTCAGCTGAACCAACCCCAAGTCCTTCAACTTCTTCAGCAAGAATGAATAGGTCACAGGTGGCCTATCAAATTGACGATCAGTCATTCGTCTTCTTACCTGATACCCGGCCCTCTGCAGTCTTTGTTGAAACGACTGTCGTTGTTGTTGCGGTTGTTGTTGTTGCTGTTGTTGATTATCAGCAGGAATGGTTACCGCATCAGTGTGCTGGTAGTAACGATCCCTACTCTGCCCCCTATGAGCATACACAGCGCTGGTGTCACCCTCTTTCTTCCTCTGACCATTCCCAAAGGGCTTCTTCGATCCAGACGACGAAGCGTTACCCTGTATCTTCCCCAGCTTCAACCAACTTTCTATTCTTTCCCCAACCACCACTATATTGGTAACCGGGCATCCAACCATTCTTTCAGCAAAGGTCCCCTGCAGGGTACCCATGAACAGATCAGACATCTCCCGATCCACCAGCGGAGGTTGAACTCTGGCAGCCAACTCCCTCCACCTTTGTGCATATTCTTTAAACCCTTCATTTGGCTTCTGAGACATACCCTGCAACTGGGTACGGCTAGGAGCCATGTCAGCATTGAATTGGTACTGTTTAAAGAATGAATCACCAAGATCCTGCCAGCTCTTGATATCAGATGACCTCAGCTTGGTGTACCATTCCAAAGACCCCCCAGACAGACTGTCCTGGAAGAAGTACATCCATAGCTTCTGGTCCATTGTATAAGCAGAAATCTTACGGACAAAAGCCTGGAGGTGAGTTTCCGGGCAAGAACTCCCATTGTATTTGTCAAATGCAGGTGCTTTGAACTTTTGTGGGATCACAATCCCCTCAACCAACCCCATATTCGACATGTTAACAACCCCCGGAGTAGCATAACTCTCTAGAGCCCTGATTTTCTCCGCCAACACCTGAATCTCTTTGTTCGGAGGTTGGACACCGTATTGACCGAACTGCTCATTAAGCACGGAGAACTGATCTTCTTCTCTATCCTCCTCGGCCCCGAAGAAAGGAGGAAACAGGCTATCCTTCAAATTATTGCCCATCGGACCCGGTCCACCGCCTGTGGCAACACCAAAACCACCAGCATTATTAGTCACTACACCAGCAGTTGTCCTTTTTCCGAGATCTCCTCCATCCCTGGAACCACCAAGGCTGTGGTTGGAGACACCCTCTAAATTGATACCACTGTTGGCAGCTGAAGCCCGCTCGAGCTTCTCCACTTTATCAGCAAGTGCTTTTTGCCCCACGGCAAACCCTTGCATAACATTGATCAGTTCATTCATTTTCTCCTTCAGCTCAAGAATATCCGCGTTGGGTAGATCCATCAGCCTGGATGTGTTGCGTCTAGTAGGGTATCTGTGTGGACGTGCTGCGTGCAAAGGAATGATTCTACGTGCGCGAGCAATGATTCCTGAAACAATCAAGCACGTTAGAAACCGACACCTGCAAAATAGAAGACAAGTTATTATGATTATGCATGAATGCAATGTCTATCCATATGAGGAACCCTCTGTCTTTCGATCCTGATTTCATTGAGACAGATAATAATCCGGCAGCAATATTCTGACATTCATCGATTGATTTTGACATACAGATCAGAGATATATGATTTAGCAAAGATATCACCCAACCATGTGTGTGCTGTGTGAGTGAAGCATGACAAAGCAAATAAAGCTTGAAGATCGATCACTTGAATGAAAATAACCACTATATATCAAAAGTGCACAATATGTGCGAGAGTCATACATCGAGTCTGATACAAATCAAATTACAATTCTCCAAAAACAGAAAGGAAATACAAGCAGGTGAATTCCGTCAACATGCCTGACAGGAATCCAACACAAATAAGAAAGGTCTAAACTGACGAAGGTCCCACAGAAGGCCCTACATCATCAACCATCCTGGTAAACTTCGCGGCGAACCTGAGCCCAGTGTTCTCCTGCTGCAATCTCCCCACCTCCTTCTGGTGAATCTTCATCTGTCGGAAGTAATGATCCCTCTCAGCAAGATAATGATCTCTCTCGGCAATATAATGATCTCTCTCAGCAATGATCTTCACGTTCTCTGCTTCCTTAATCTTCAACTTTGCATCCCACTCAGCGATAAGGGTTCTGACTCTGTCTTCCCTCTGATCCCTCACAAGGATTTGTCTCCTCTTCTCATCTTCGATGACCTTTGAAGCTCTAGCCAACCTCTCCTTGGTGATGTCGTGCTCCCTCGTGGATGACTCTAAAGCTTGGCTGACCTTGCCATAATAAGCGGTGTCTATCTCAAAGCGCTTCACCACAAGAGCATGTCTCTTATCCTGGTCTTCCATTTTCCCTTTGATTTCCTGATTAGCCATTTGAACTCTAGCAACACTCATCTCCAATTCAGTCTTCTCTGCATGCAGCTGATCTCTCTCCCTCTTCATCTCTAGGAACTCTTCCATACTGACAAAAGAATGAGATTCCTCAATCAACGGATACCAAGGATCACCCACAGGAAATGGTAGACGAGTGAGCTCCACTCTCTTGCTGAGCCAGTCATCAAACAGAGGAAAAGACCTGTTATTAGCTCTACCCCAAGAAAACTTGCCTTTCCTTTGAATGTTGCGCCATGCATCAGACACTTGCCTCAACCGTGACTGGTTACCCTCAACCGGGAAGTATAAAGTTTCCTGAATCTCACTCTTGAGAGGAGGAACCTCCATAGAGAATCCCATTTGTCTCTTAAGAAGTGTCGGATTATAATTAATGCAACCCTGAACTCCTATAAGAGGCACATTGGGAAAACCCCCACAACTGCAAATGAAATCTTGTCCAACCCCACTACTGTGAGTCCAAGCTATATCTTTGGCTTGCAAACCCATCAACTTGGTCGCCCAATTTACAATATGGTCAAGAAGAACAAAAGCACCCTTGGAAGGCAAATATCCCATGAACCATTTGTACAGTAGCTGAGCACAACATCTGATCAATCCCCCACGCCGCTTCTCATTCCTGTTATGGACCGAGTAATAAACATCCCCAACCAGAGTAGGAATAGGATTCTTTTGAGCAAACAAACATATGGCGTTAATATCCACAAAGTTCTTCTGATTAGGAAACAGGATGATTCCATAAATGCTCACAGCAATCAAAGCACAGACAGCTTTCCAATCACCCAAATCAGCATGCTCCTTGGCTTTAGCCTCTAGGAAACTCAGATGAAAACCAGGCAACTTTCCCTTCTCCTTCAGACCTCCTTTAGTCACCTCTGGACTCAAATAAAGAGCACGGGAGATACCACTAATATCAGGTTCTTCCTTAGTGGCATAGAAAGGAACCTGATTTCTGATCTGAATGCCCAAGATACCAGCATAGTCCTCCATCAAAGGCCCCAATGAATAATCCGGGAAGACGAAACATCTCAAACCAGGGTCATAAAACTGGAGAAGAGTATGGATGGCGCTCCTATCCCTGTCAGTGAGCCTGAAAACCATCTTCAGAATACCCCCATAAGTCTCACGGAACATCCCCACATGGTCGGGTGTAATCAATGCTATCATCTCCTTCAACACACTGATCTCTGGATCAAAGAAACTGTAGACAACATCGTCCTTCAAACCAGGCCTTATATCTGAGCAAAGAAGTCTCTCAACCAGGATCTCAATCAAGAATGTCCCCTGCATATGGATAAACATGAGTTAGATGCGGATAAATGCAAAATGTGAATGATGCTGATGCATGAATGCAATGCACTGTGCCATCCTCCAAGTCATCTGATCATCAACTAGACAGAAGCCCCAGTCTCTGAACTGATCACAATCATCTGAGGTACTGAGTAACCACAAATCCGACTTAGGGTTCCGAAATAAACGGAACGGAAGGATACATCACCATCATCACAGAGAAAACACTGAACTGATAGCCACAACAATCTCTGAATCAACCCAGGGAATCCTGAAATAAACGGATCCCCACTGATAAATACCACGGACAAAACCCCAGCGTCTCAAAAATAAATATCCATAAATCCGACTTATAAACATGACTCTGATCAATAACTGAACCATTAGTCACCATCACAGTCACCATCAGAACATGCGTCTGTAAGAATCAACCCTCCCCTCACAGGTGAATTCTAATCAGGTCATCCTAAGGCGGATAATGGTCTCCACAATCGGGCAAAGATACTCAACGGGTTTGCCCTTTCGGGTGTGCCGTTGCAGCTCTCATAAGATCGTCTAAACCAAAGATCCGGGAAAGAACGGTCACCGAAGTCAATAGCTCAAAAGAGGTAACCCAACCAAAGTGGAATACTCCATAATGGAAGAGCTCTCTCAGATGAACCTCGTCCGGCTTGTGGTATGTCACATCGCAACAACATGCCCAACCAACATGTGAGGAACGTGAGACCACACTAATCCTAGGTGTATACTCAGGCCTGGGTTTTAGCCCCACTCAGAACACCCACCCCAAATCAGAGGAACCAACATGTACAGATTCAGCACAATGATAATATGATGCATGCAAACATATATGCAAATATATACACAACATAATAATCATAAATGCAATAAATAGAGCAGCACAAGCAACCTAAACTATCCTAGAGAGCGCTAGGAGAGACTCGCTTAGGGAAGATGGACCAGCAGAAGGTCAACCTCTAATTCCCCAGCAGAGTCGCCAGCTGTCGCATCCGCGAAAAACAACCGGCGGGAAAAACAAACAAACGGAGTCGCCACCGTGCGTTATTTATCCCAAAAGAGGGAAAGTAAACGCTCGAAGTAAACCTGGAAAGGAAATGGTCTTACGACCGGAGATTACAAGGATCGGGAGTCGGTTACGCAAGGGGAAGGTATTAGCACCCCTCACGTCCGTCGTACTCGACGGGATCCACGCTCAAAAAGGAAAGAATAAGGTTGCTGAATAACTGCTCAAAGAATGCACACACACTGGAATAAACAAACAGGTGAAGGATGACGGAAGCGGACTCGGCAGGATGTCGCATCCTGGGCCTACGTAGTTTGTCAGAAACAAACATCAGAGTCGACATAGTTCGGGGAAATGGGAAACGTGCTCGATAGGATATCGCATCCTATGCCTACGTATCTCACCTGGAATGAGAATCAGAGCTATCGAAGTTCGGCTCACGCACGCTGAAACAAAACACACGCACAAACGCTGAGACGTCAAAACAAACACACAAATGGAAACAGACTGCCAATGGCTGGTGTTACGTCCGACTCCAAACAACAAACACAAACGGGAAACCGAATGCCAATCGCTGGACTTACATCAGAATCCACACACAACAAACACGAAAAGGAAACCGAATGCCAATCGCTGGACTTACATCAGACTCCAAGCACACAACAAACAAACGGGAAACCGAATGCCAATCGCTGGACTTACATCAGACTCCAAACACACCACAAGAAGGAAACGGAATGCTAATCGCTGGTCTTACATCCAACTCCTAACACCCACAAAAAATGTTATCAAACAGACAAGCTAATAGGGAGTCTGGAACTCGAGCCTAATAGCTGTCAGGCAAACACACACAAAAAAGAAAAGGGTGCCCGGAGAGATCTCGCACGATCTCCTGCCTACGTACCTCATCTGGTATGAGGATCAGGGCAACGTAGTTCCCCTTAACAGGGGAGAAACTTTCTCCTAACCAGAGACCGGGAAATAACAAACTAATAGGGAGACTGACTCGAGCCTAAAAGTTGTCATGCAATCCACAATAGTCCTAGGTTGAGGTTTCTAAACATAACCTAACTCGCACAGGCAGCAAGTTGAAACAGCAAATAAACAACAAACAAGCATTCACAAGAGAGCAAGAACACACACTATATGCAAACAAGTGGCTCATACAAGGCTAAGCTTTAGTCAAGGGGTCAAATCAACCTCGACATACAAGCCAACTGGAAATGGGTGTTTTGAGCTCTTAACCCTAACATTGAGAGTTAGGGTGAAGCAGATGAAATGGGAAGTGAGGGTAAGACCTCACAGCTCTTATCCCTGGCCTGGGAGAGCTTGAATCAAATAGAAAGTGTGGGAATTCAGAATGTAGGAACTCTTCTCCACATGACCGACACAACAAGATCTTGGGTTCTTATTCAAATTGCATCAACACATGGTGTGAGAAAAGTGAATGACACAACTGAATAGCAGGGGATGGATTGCACATCCCTTTTATCTGCCAATGCCTCTTCACTTAGGAGGTCTTTGAATGTACAAGGCACAAAATTAAACAAGCACAAACATTGCCTCTTAAGGAGGGCTTCAGACAGGTGCCTGCCAAAGTAACATGACAGGTCTTCCAGACTACATGAAGATCAAGGAATTACCTAAGTGGTATGCCAACCACAAGCAAGCAAAGCAAAGTTCAAATGAACTTAAAGCAACTTAGGTACCTGTGGAAACAACTAAACCAATCAGTACAATGCTCAGACAACAGTCAACAGTCACTATCAAACAGACAGATAAATCAATATGCACAATGAGTAAGCCCTAAGGCAAACACAAATGATTTATCCTCAACCTACAAAACAGAAAGTGTTAGCCAACAATAACAAATGACCAAGCTCAAATGAAGAAGCACATCAATCATGGAGATGTATACTTGAACCTGAAATTCACAACTCAAAACGTAAGTCCAAACCCCTAGGTCAAAGCCTAGGGTCACAAGTGAATTAAAAAGCCAAAATAGAACTTGATATTTAACACAAATCATATTTAATCAATCAAGAACAAGTCCTAAAAAGGACCAAAACAAAATCATCAAGCAAGTTCATTTTATGTGCAAGAGAAATCAAAGACCAATTCAAAGCATACATATGAACATTGAGAATGAAAATTCCAAATCAAAACAGAAATGATTCAAATAATTCTGGAAAATTTCATGAGCACTCAACACATCCACAACATCCATCATACAAAAAATAAGAAGCATTAGAGGTAATTTGATATGGAAATTAAATTGCACAAGTTGATCATCAAATTGTGTGACACAAATTGTCACACCATGCAAACACAAGCACAAAACAGAAATGGTAAATGAGAAAAATACCAAACCAATCCTAAAACATCCATCAACATGTCTATAATAATCATGCAAAAATTCATGTCTATTGGATTAAAATCAAGCATCTCACAATAGAAAGAGCAAGGCAAGGTCACAAATGCACACATGATCACAGATTATAGAACCATTAAAAATCCAGCCATGCACAACTTCCAAATTCATCATCATAAAAAACTAGACATCACAAGGATTAATTTGCAAAAAATTAGAGGTGAATTGGAGCATTTTTCAATTTGTTATGGATTTTTGAAGTTAGCATAAAAAATGAAATTCAAATGAAGCATGGCATGTGAAATAAGGAGGGACAAGCTAAAATGATGAACGAATTTGAAAAAGCGCTGCTACCAGGAATCGAACCTGGTAGCAATTTGAATTGAGCGCGCCTGGCCATGAAACGCTGCCGTTTTGGCAGCGAGCCCTAGTTGCAAGCTAGCGACGGTCCAAATCGACGCAAAGCGAAGCAAAACCGACGTAACACGAAGATCTTCATCTTCTTCATGAAGATGATGAAGAACAGCATGAATGTTCATGCGTTTTTTCCAGAATTTTCCAAAGTGCTCAGAATTTCACAAATTTTATATCAAAACGAAGCCTATGCAACGAGGGACACGAATCCATAAACAATTCACACTAATTCATCATGAATTTCAAGAATTGAAGGAAAACTTTCTAGATCTACAAACTTGAAATCATCATATCTCACTCAATTTTTATCCAAATCGCACGAAATTTATATCAGAATTCTCACCACAACAAGATCTACAAGATTATGTACATAAAAACAAGAATTAAAAGATGCGAAAATTTGACCTCTTGAAGAACAATTTATGAATTCTGCGGATCCAAGGCCAAGCAAGCATGCGAATCCACTCCTAACCACTTGTTATGAAGTTTGATGATGAAATTGAGGCTTGGAAACGTGTAGATCTTGCTTAAATATCAAATGCCATGGTTATGTTCTTGAGCTCCACATGCACAATTCTAGTCCAATCTTGAAGATCCAATGCTTGATCTATGCTAAATCCACACCAAGGAACAAGAATATGGAAGAAAATTGGTATGTTATGAAAATTTGAATTATGATTAGGAGAAAATTTTGGAGGGAAATGAAAACTAGATCTAGAAATGGTGAATTGTGATTAACCTCTTGAAATTCTGTTATGATTTAGTATATATACCATGTGCTAATCCTATTTTAATTAAAATTAAGCAAGGTTTAGTTGAAGTTAAGCAAAAATAAGGTGTATGGCAAAAATTGAAAATTTGCATGGTGCATGTAGTAAATGGACGTGAACAGTAACATTTTCTTGATCAAAGTCACTCAAAATCATCTTTTAAACACATTGGCAATGGTAGAAAACTCCCATGATGCATAGATTTCAAATTTGTGAATTTCCCTCCAAAAATGGCTTGAAAAATCACATGATTATGTGATGAGATTTTATGAAATGTGATGAATGATTTGGAAAGTTCATGTCAAGAGAAAAGTTTTAGAAAAAGAGGCACCAAATTTGGAGTTATGAAACAAAAGTTATGCCCTTTTGAAATCCCATGCACACTTGACAATGATTTGACCATATCTCCTCAACCACACATCATAAATTCATGATCTTGGACTTTTTGGAAATGGGAGAGAGATATATTCAACTTTCATGTTAGACAAAAATTCATTTGAAGCTTCTTTGATGATGCAAGATCAAGGTGAATTTGAATAAAAAACTTTCCATTTTGGGAAACTTTCAATTACAGGTCACTTTCCATTTTTGGAAAGTTTTGATCTGACCTCAAATTCTTCAAGATATGCATTTGACATGATGAATAAGCCTCTCTTGAACATGAATGATATGTTGAAACTCATTTCTCCACCTCCTAGCCCTCTGTTGACTTCCTGTTGACTTTCTGGTTGACAGATGACTTGAACATGCTCAGATGACTTTGAGCCTCAACCACTTGATGAAATGGCTCCAAAATGAAACCCTAGCTTGTACAAGATCAATAAAATCACATGATGATCTTCATCTCAATAAAGACCTCATCTCCTTGAAAATCCCTGACTGGTAGAATGCAACTGATTAGGGTTGACCAGAGGTCAAAACCCTAATCCCAAAGAACATGATCAGAAATAATGAACCATGATGATGATGATGATGTACCATTTCAACCAAGATAATACGCAACCTCCTTGGGGAACCAAGAAACCCTAATTGAAGAGCAACCCTCAGATGGCTAATGATCAATTTATGAGACCCTTAGGCTTGCATCTCTTAACCTCTCTATCTTCTGAGAAAGACTTTTAGAGGACTTGTTCATTTATCACATGATATGCAATATGCAAATGCCTAATGCCCTAAAAAATGAAATGCAATATGCTAAGCTAGTCCTAAGAGAGGAGGGAAAATTTTGAGGTGTTACACAACGTCTCTTTGGGGACATTGTTCGTTGGAATTTTCTTCGTTGGCTTCGACAGCCATGTATTTTACTTCAGCCTCAATGGCCTCTTTGAGTTTGTTTTCGGCTATGTAAGCCATAATTCTTTCGAGCGCTGATTCTTTACTCGTCATCGTCAAATTCGCTTCCCCATCCTGTTGGCGCTATATGAGTAGTTCCCCACATGTAAGATTCGCCAATTACTTCTTTGTCCCACTGAAAACCATGTGTAGGATGAAGGTACATGAAGCAGTAGGCGTTGTCTGTTGCCTTTAAGTCGAATTCAGCTGGGCTGCACGGAGGTATGTGAGCCAGGTTCTTGTCGAAACTTTGACTGTTGACATTGTTTACTTCTGTCATGAAATAGCTTTGATCAACCTCAATATTTTCGACAATCCCGTCTGGCCTCCAAATGGCTATTCGCTGGTGCATTGAAGAAGGTACGACTCCAACGCCATGAATCCACTCCCTTCCAAGTAGTAGGTTGTAATTCGCCCTTGAAGCAATGACCATGAACATCGTTGGCCTTGTTATGGTTCCAACCGTCAAATTCACCTGGATAACGCCCATAGTGGTTCCTACTTTTCCTTCATAGTTCGACAACACCATGTTGTGAGGTTTTGCGTCTGAATCATCTTTCCCAATCTTCTTCAGCATGAAATGAGGCATCAAATTTACTGCTGCTCCGCCATCAACCAGTATCTTGTTTACACCAACATTTTCCACCTTTCCTTTTATGAACAAAGGCTTTAAATGTGCTTTCATGGAATCATCTGGCCTTTCGAAGAAAGCATTCTGCTCTTTGACACACCCATTGTTCATGACGTAGTAGCAGACGGGCCTGTGTGCCATTGTTTCCTCTTCCATCTCATCTTCTTCGTCTTCAACCTCCATGACCCTATCATAATCTCTAGGGAGGACATAAACCACATTGCAGATTACATTAAAGGACGTTTTTGAGTCAGATTCGAAGTTGTCCGTTATTTCATCGTCTTCTTGCATCTTTTCTTTCGACGCCACTGGTTCGACAGTGCTGCCAGGTTTGATCTGGTGGGAAGTCTCTTTTCTGCTTACTATCTGAAGATTGTTACTAGATTCTGCCTTATCTTTGTTGTCAGTGTCTTTTCCATTCACGCTCTTTTCTGCAGCCTCTTTTTCTGCCCTCTTCTGCCTCTGGAATCTTCTCCATTGGGATCTTGACATAGGGTTTTTTCCTTTGTAGTTTTCTAAAGGATATGGTCTTGGCTTGTGCTTTTCCATTTCCTTCTTGCCTTCCATCGAAGCGCCTCTCTGAACCTCAAATTTTCTCCATTTTCCCTACCCTTGGGCATCTCTAATGGGTTGAATCCATTTGTCATCCGTTGCTTTGTTAGATGGTTTGTAAGTGTTATGGTGTCTTTCTCCATGCCTCCATTGATGATGATCACTTCTCCTTGGGTCATATCTTGTTGTCCCCCAATTCTCTTTTCTCTTGGCTTTATCCACTGCTTCCAGATTGGTTGCTTCCTTCCTGTCGAAGATTGCACTGCAGCGTGGGCATAACATCACTCCAGTCCTCATCTTTTGGCACCTCTTGATGAATTCCACTAGATTTTCCTCTTCTTTAGGATACGCCAGCCTTTGGTACTCCTTTCGACGACGATCTTCACCCACTTCAACTTGGTCTCTCTGAGATACTTCCACCATATTTACCCCCATATTTCGTTCGTCAGCAATGCTTAATTCGTTCATTTTCTTAATGAGTCTTTCTTCTTCGACTTCGACACCTCTTGGTATCTGGTCAAACTCCTTTTCTAGGCCGCAACACCAAGACATGTTCCTGGGACTATGTTTGCAACAACACTTGTTCCAACTTCTTTTGGGGTCCTCCATTATTCTGTGCAGGATTCCACTAGTCACAGGCTTCATAGGACCATTCACAACTTCTGCTTTGATTTTTGTGACTTCTTTATTGAAAGGCCCCATAGTGTTGACGCAGTTTGCGACATCAATTGTCTGTATTTGATCAGGATCAAGGCCTTTAGTAGCCTTGTTTTTAATGGTGAGGTCTTCAGTAACCTTCTTTTTGATAATAGAGAGATTCTCAATTGTCTCAAATGTTTTTTCATTGTTGCTCAAAGGTACATCTCCCCAACCGGTTGGTTGGATTGTATCGATGTCGACGTGAGAGCTTGCCGGCGCATTGTATTTCACGAGATAATCGTATTTCCCACTTGGCTGTCCCAAGCAGTTCCAATTCTCTCCTTGTCGAACCATAACCTCTTCAGCAGTATTGTCACTGTCCTTTTTGTCGAAACCTTCAGTAGTTTCCATCTTTTTCTGGTCATTGAAGCCTTCAGTAACTTCAATTTTGTTCTGGTTTGTGAGATCATCAGCAATCTCAACCATGTTGATATTTGTGTCGAAACTTCCAGCAGCTTCCACCATTTCAAAATTGCCATCAGGAGCAACTTCAACCTCCACCATGTTCACAATAGATGGTTCAGCGTAATGGGCTTCGACAGGCTGCATGGGATTCGAATCAATCCTCATTTGTTGTTTTGGCTTATCACCAAACTTCAGCCTTCCGTCACGGATAGCATTTTGAACGAGATCCCTGAAAAGGAAACAACGAGACGTTTTATGGCCCAGAAAATTATGGTACTTACAAAAACCTCTCTTTTTCTATTGTTCCATAGGCGGTTCTTTAGCGCCTGGTGATTTTATCAATTGGCCATCTTTAACCAACAAATCGAAAATCTCGTCACATTTGGTGATGTCGAACGAATAAGTTCTTTTGGGGAACTTATCATTGGTTTCGACTGGGTTTCCGTTCGACGGAGTTAGTACTTTACACGAATAAGGCGGGCCTTGCTTTAGTTCTGCTAAGTCAATCTCTTGTTCGTCAAAGTTCCTTGGTTCGTTTTCGTCGTATTCATCATTTTGACAAGCCCCTACATAGGCCACCCTTTCTTTTTTATTCTTATTTGCTCTGAATTTTTCGTCTCTTAACCTTTCGACTTGCCTAACTCTATTTGCTAATTGCGCCATATCCCTTAGATACTGGGTGTCTAGTTTCTTTCTTATAGAATAATCTAGTCCCCCTGCGGCCATTTCGACTAACTCATGTTCTGGCACCGGAGTGAAACATCTAGCCTTTAGCAATCTGAACCTATTTAAATAATCATCTATTGGTTCTGAGTGTTTTCTCTTAACACTGGCTAATTCTTTCAGACTTATTTTTGTTTGTCCCATGTAAAATTGTTCATGGAACAACCTTTCTAATTGGGTCCACGTATACACTGAGCCTGCGGGCAAATATGTAAACCAAGTAAAAGCGTTTTTCGTCAAGGAACTGGGGAAGTATTTAATTTTCAAATTTTCATTACGGGCTATCTCCCCTGCTTCGATCAGGTAACGTGCTACATGTTCTATGGTGGACTCACTAGTATCCCCTGAGAACTTGGTGAACTTAGGAACTTTCCACCTTGGGGGCAATTCCTCCTGCAGAATATATTCCGACAATGGGGAAGCGTAACTGGGCCTTTATAATCCCATGTTCACCCCATTTTGTGCCATTATCGTTTCGACCATGGCCGCTAAATTGTTTTCGACAGGCAAGTGATTATACCGGATTCGCTGTTGCAACACAGCATCCGCGTCTTGGCCTCTCTGGATTACTATCCTTCTAGGTTCTTGTGGAACAGGGATTTCGAGACGAGGCTGTTCGACCACATCCTCTTGGTTTCTGACGTTTGTCTAAAGGTATTTGGTTTATCGTAGGCTCTTCCTGGACCGCTACCGCTGGGTTCTGGACCACTTGTTCCCTGTGTCGAGTTTGAGGGACCCCAAAAAAGTCAGCAATGCGCGTCATTTGCGCTGCCAACAATTGGTTTGTTTGGGTGGTGTTTTGTATTAGAGGATTGAACACCACCCCCATTTGTTGTGTCAACATTTGGACCATATCATGATTACTCTCATCCATTTGTTGTCTAATTACCTGCGCAGAGTTATTTGTTATCGCTGGCATGTAAAGTGGTTGTTGGTTTAGTCTATTCATGTTTCCGCCATATCCTGACCCTTGTAAAGGTGAAGACATATTGGCCATAGAATCAGAATACACTACCGGGGAATTGTATAAATTTGTGTAAGACCCCAATTTTGTCCCTAAGATCCCTCATGGCATCATATCATAACATTGCATTGCCTCAAGGATCATTGGACACCTTGCTTCCTTCCCTGTAGGTGGGATCTTTCTTGAGAGTGGTTTTTGATCACCAAGCATTGCTTGCATTTGTATATAATTGCTTTTCTTTTAATCACTAACCAAAATGTACAAAAATATGTCATTAACCTTTGTTACTTGCAGCTTAAGCAGTCAACAGGTCAAGGCAATTCAAATGAATCCTTTGTGCAAGAATTGAGGTTTCCTTTGAGATATGGATCATGTGATCATTATTTTGAGCTCATGTGAGCTAGAGGTTCATTTGGGAGCAAATTCCCCAGGTGGTTGAGGCCCAAATTCATCAGAACATTTTCAGGTCATCTAAAGGCCTATGCCAGTCAACTGAAAAGTCAATTGTGGTTTTTGATTGAGAAATTGAGTTTCTTCATCCCATTCATGTTCCAACAATGCTTATTCATCATTTCAAACATCAATGTTGAAGAATTTGAAGTCAGTGCAAAAGTTTCCAAAAATGGAAAGTGACCTATAATTTCAAGTTTCCAAAAATGGAAAGTTTTTGGACCAACTTCAACTCAACTTTCCAACATCAAAGAAGCTTCAACTAAAATTTTGTCCAACATGAAAGTTGAATATCTCTCTCTCCCATTTCCAAAAAGTCCAAGATCATGAGCATCTGATGAATGGTTGAGGAGATATGATCAAATCATTTCCAAGTGTGCTTGAAACTTCAAAAGGCCATAAGTTTTGATTCATAATTCCAAATTGAGTGCTCCTTTTTGCCAAATTCTTCTCATGACATGAAGTTTCTAAATCATTCATCACATTGCATAAAATTTTATCACATGATCATTTGCTACTCCATGCCATTTTTGGAGGGAAATTTGAAAATTTAAAATTGGTGCATTGTATGAATTAATTTCCATTGCCATTGTGTTAAGAAAATGATTTTGAGTGAATTTAACCATGCACATGGTACTGTTCACGTATGCATGCTCCATGCACCACCAATTTTCAATTTTTTGCCATACACCTTATTTTTGCTAATCACCATTAACCAAGCTTAATTAAGTGTTTTAGTAGGATTAGGACACCATATATATACTAAATCCTAACAGAATTTGAGGGATTCACCATTTTTTAGATCTAGTTTTCATCTCACACAAATTTGTTCTCTCAATTGAAATTTCATTTTCTTCCACATAGCAACTGGTTTTTATTGAAGAATCATGATCAGTGAGCTTGATTGAGTGTGAATCCAGCTTTTGTTTGAGGAATTCGAGCCATAATCAAGCACTTGAATCTCAAAAACACAAACATGGAAATGGTGAATTGAGCTGGATCTAGGACGTGCCAAGCTTCAATTATTGCACAAAGCTTCAAGACATCACTTCAGGAGTAGATATGTAGCTTGCAAGGCCTTGGATCGTGCGTTTTCAGGAACTGCTCTTCAAGAGGTTCAATTTTCGAATCTCATAATTCTTCAATTCATGCACATGTTCATGTAGATCCTTCCTTGCTGATAATTCTGAGCTAAATTTCATGTGATTTGGATGATTATTGAGTGAGATATATGTGATTAAAGTTTTGTGCATCAAACTTATTTTGCTCGATTCTCATGATTGGTGATGAATTAGGATTAGTTAATGATTGATCTATGATCTACACGTCATAAGCTTTCAGATGATATAAAAATTTTATGATTCTGCAATTTTTTTTGAAGGCGTTCACTGTTCACACCGCCGTCTTCGCGAGGAAGACGGTTGTTTCCTCCCTGCTCCACCGCGCGCTACAGTACTAGGGTTTGGCTCTGGTTCAGGCACGAAGAACATGTTTGATCCGTGTTTCTCACTTCGATTCCTATGGAGCGTGTTTGTGTCTTTTTTTCATTTTAATTTCCAGGCCATGAAACAACGCCGTTTTAATTGGCGCTTATACCTGCTTCGATTCCAGCCTGAAGCATTTTTTCAAATTAATTTTCATTTCTTCATTTCCCTCCATTTCCATGTGTCATGATCATTTTATTTCATCCGTTTTTTGCCAACTTTGAAAATGCATATCAATTTGAAAAATCATCCAATTAATTCCAGGTTTTTTGCTACTTGTTCATATGAATGTCTAGAATTTTATGGTGTTGATTTTATGATTTTACCACTTCTGGATTTTGAATTGTGACTGATTATGTGAACATGTATGCATTTGTGACCATGCTTCATTCTTTCTATCATGAAATGCTCAATAATGATCCAATTGCCATGAAATTTTGCATGATGATTCCTAACATGTTGCTAGATGTTTGAGGCTTGATTGTGCATTTTTACCATTTTTTTATCACTGTTTTAGACACATGGACATTGTTGTGCAACATTTGGTGTCACATTCTTGGTCTCATACTTGTACATTTTTGTATCCATGTCATTTGAACTCTGATGATTGTGATTTTTTGTATGTTGATTGTGTGTGATGTGTTGAATGCTCATAAAATTTTCCAGATTTATTTGAGTCATTTCTGTTTTAATATGGAATTTTGATTCATGATGATCATTTGTGAGCTTTGAATTTGCCTTTGCCTTTTCTTGCACATGAAATGGATTTGCTTGATGCTTTTGACTTGGTCCTTTTTAGGATATATTCATGATTGATTAAATGAGCTTGGTGTTGAATTTTAGCTTCTGTTTTAGCTTTTTGCCTCACTTTTGACCCTAGGCTTTGCCTTAGGGGTTTGGACTCATATCTTGAGCTGTGCATTTCAGGTTCAAGCAACAAGTCCTAATGGATGATGTTGATATCATGAATTGAGATACAATTTGTTTTGTTTAACTAATGTTGATTGTGTTGTAGGTCCTTGGATGGCTAACTCACTTGAGTTGTTGACTTACCTTGTGTATATTGGTTGTCTGACTGTTGACTGTCTGTTTAGTTTGTCTGAATGTAAATATTGACTTGTTTGATTTTCTTACAGGAACTTTAGTAGCTTTAACTCATTACTTGAGTTGATTTGATTTGCTTGTGGTTGGCATACCACTTAGGTAAGTTCCTATTCTCCATGTAGTCTGGAAGACCTGTCATGTTATTTTGGCAGGCACCTGTCTGAAGCCCTCCTTAAGAGGCCATGTATTTGATTGTTTATATTTGTGCCAAGCAGGTTAAGTCCTCTTAAGAGGCAATTGGCAGATAAAAGGGATGTGCAATCCATCCCCTGCTATTCAGTTGTGTATTTCATCTTGCTCACACCATGTGTTGATGCACTTTGAATAAAAGCCCAAAATCTTGTATATAGAGTCAGTCATTGTGGAGTAGAGTTCCTCATTCTGGACTCCCACACCTTCCTTGATTCAAGCTCACCCAGGCCAAGGTTAAGAGCTATGAGGTCTAATCCTCATTTTCCATTTCATCTGCTTCACCCTAACTCTCAATGTTAGGGTTAAGAGCTCAAAACACCCCTAACAGAACCGACTTGTTTGTCAAGGTTGATATGACCCCTTGACTAAAGCCTAACCTCGATTAAGCCTCTTGATTGAGTATAGTGTGTGATAATTGATTGATTGTTTGCTTACTTGTGCATCCTCCATGTTGATTTTGCATATTGTTTGCATTTTGCTTTTGCATTTGTTTGTTTATGTGAGGAGTCAGATGTAAGACCATTGATTGGCTATCTGTTTCCTATGATCATTTTGTGGAGATGGATATAAGACCATTGATTGGCATTCCATATCCTTTTCTATTTTACTTTGTGGAGTCAGATGTAAGACCATTGATTGGCTATCTGTTTCCTATGATCATTTTGTGGAGATGGACATAAGACCATTGATTGGCACTCCATTTCCTATTTTATTTTGTCTTGTGAGGAGTCAGATGTAAGACCATTGATTGGCTATCTGTTTCCTATGATCATTTTGTGGAGTCAGGTATAAGACCATTGATTGGCAACTTGTTTCCTATTTTGTTTCTTGTTGTGGGTTTGGATATAAGACCATTTATTGGCCATTTGTTTCCATCTTTATCTCTTTTTGAACCTTGCTTGTTTGCTGTGCTTGTTGCCTATTTCAAAGGAATCACTTGGATCATCTGCATATGATCTCAATAGGTGAACTCCTAAGAAGTTCTGCATCCCTCATCCCCACCTTTTGTTTCCTTACAACCTTATTTGCATGTTAACCCAAACCAGAAAACTTTTGTGCAAACATCTTCACTTGTTTTCAAAACTAGAAACCTAGGCCTTAAGCCTCTGATTTTCAAACTTCGTTTTCACAATACTTCTTCTGAATTGAATCTAATGTCAACTTTGACTTCATCTTTGTGAATAATTCCAAATGGTTAATTTCACTCACTCAATTGCTTTTTGTGGCCCTTGTCCACTTCTTGATAAGTTTTCATACATTAGCCATAGATCTCAATTATCTTAGTGGTTGATGTGAATCTCACCTTTTGTCCTTAGTGATTGAATTGTAAGACTTCCTTGCTTATTATAGGGCATGGTCCCTCACTAGCAAGTCGAAACTTTTCTCACATGGTGGACTTGTGGTTGTATAGGTTGAGTTTTCTCCCGTGGATAATGAAAGACCTTAGGGCTTTTGTTTAAAATCAATCCACTTACTTTTTGGAAATATTTTAGCCGAACTACGAGGTTTTGATCCTGTAAAGGTACGTAGGCAATGGATTCTTCCATCCAAACACAAAAATAATAAAAATTGTATATTCTTTTCTCATCCTCCCAATCAATGTTTGCACAATAAATATTTCATAAACAATAACTTTTTACAACAAGTTGTGAAAAGGGTTCCCTAGGAGTACCTAGGATACATGGGGTGCCTAACACCTTCCCGTTGCATAATTACCCCCTTACCCAGATCTCTGTACCCCTTTTATTAGTTTTCTTTGTAAAACTTCTTAGGCTTTTGTTTGCTTTCTAGCCATTCCTTTGGATAAATAGAAGTGCGGTGGCGACTCTATCTTTGTATACTTTGCTTTTGATTTAGCCAATAAATCATAAAGTGATGAATACACCGCTACAATTTGCCATTACCGAAGTTGGCATTCCAAATGGTTGTTCCCTACCAGGCAGAGGCATGGTGAAATTCGTCACAAAAGGCCTAGAAGTGTTTCCCATAGGAGGAGGTGTCCCAACAGGCATTTGTTGCACCCTAATGGACGAACTAGGCGCATTTTGCGATATTGAAACTGCTGGTATTGACCCTGTTGACGAAGGCACAACCTCTGACACAGGGACTGATCCTACATTGCCTCCTGTCGAAGGGACAGGGTTGGATACTGGGAAGGCTTCATTTGGAGTAGAATTATTTGGATTATTTAGCTGATTCGCCATTTTTCTTACTCTTGTTCTTTTAGGTCTTTCTACGTCAGATACAGCTAATTTACCGCTTCTTAGTCTCATACAACGAAGAAGAAACCTTGACTAACGATTATCTAAGTTTTAGATTTTTGCACGGTCCCACCGGGTGTGCCAATTTGTTCGCGGTTGAATTTGGTGAACAACCTCTAGTTTTCCAAAACTTGTCGAATTGAGTTACTTGCAGGATCAACCACACAAATCCTAGGACATGTGCAAATATAAATAACTTTGTAAATCTCTAGAACAACTTTCGTATCTTTCATTAGGTTTACTAAGTCTTTCATGTTGAAAGATATTGATTACAAACGTTTAAATAAAAGTAAACTTAACAAGATTAAGATAAATGGCAGAATATAACTGGCGAAGCACAAAGTGTCGAAAAAGAAATGCAGAAAGATAAATGACTGGTAAATAAACAGGAAAATTGGTAAAGAACTTTGAATTTTTATAAGATAAAACTTTGAAAGAATTGGTGTTTGTTTACACGTACATGTTCCAAATATGACTCTTTTCTCTCACACGGGTACTTTGAGTATTTTACAGGAATTTTGTACAAGTTTTCACACACCTTTTCTGATAACAACTATCCTATTTATATACAAACAAAATAACAGTTACTAACGAACAAATCCTAAAACTGTGACACTTGGCTTTCTTCCTTTCGCCAGATGCTTCCACGCGTCTTCTGCCAAACGTCACAACTCTTTTGAATTTGAAATTACACTTTACGTTGAAATGACGTCTCTCTCCAGACTCTGTCGAATGGTCGAAATAACATCATGCCTATCAAAGACGTCTTTCCTTCTGCAAATATCTTGTCGAAATGTCGAACCATTATTTTGTCGAAGTGTCGAACAACACTTTATCAATTAAACTGTTAATTCCATGGCGTCATTTGTTGAAAGAACCATTCTGCATACTAATCTCATGGCGTCAAAAACGCACGTATACAATGTCATGCATCACATTGTGTCTGTGTGTTGAAAGAGACGAGTCATGGGTTCAAAAGTGGGGACCTGTGATTGTCGGAGATTCAAAAGTGGGGACCTGAGATTCAGAAATGGGTACCCTATTCGAATGAAGAACCATTGTTGAGTGGACAAGATCAATAACAAACCTCTGATGTCCAAGCTGGTACCACATGCATTGAGTCGAGTGTGAGTCACATTGAATGCATAAAAGCTACGTGAACTGAATTGTTGTGTTGTTATGTAATTGAGTGTGTGTTGTTGATTTATAATTTTATCTACCATTGCATTTTCTTACACCGTTAATATATTTGAGCGTATTCTCACCCCTTTCTTGTTTGTTTTATATTACTCTGTACGTTGTTGTACAAATGCTCAGTAAGAGTAAGTGTTGTTGTGAGTTGGAAGATGACCATGGAGCTTTTCTTCATTTATTTTATCGTTTATCGCTATTTAGTTGGCTTATATGCTCTAATCTGTAACATCTGGAATGAGGCGTATTAATTGGTTTGAGTTAATCATCATATTAAGTTATTTTGATTAAGTATTTTCAATTTTATGAGACATGTGAAGTTATGTTATTTATTTGAGTTCTGTTGTGAGTAATGAAAATATTTGTAAAGTATGTATGTCGTGTTTGAGTAGCATCCTAAAATGTAGATTTTATCTTTTTATTTAGAGTTGGAGTTTAGGGTGTTACACTAGACGCTCCGATGGGACCGTTGACTGTAAATTAGTGGAACTAGGTATGTTTGGATGTTGTGAGAGATCTCTTAATTCCGAGAGTGATAGCAGTAGTGAAAGTGATAATGACTCATCTTTTCCTTATGTTTTCCTAGGAAGCAAGATGATCATGGCTACTTTCGACCCCAAGCCCAAAGATGCGAGGGAAGTCAGGTTCTCCTATACTACTGAGGACCATTTAGCCTCCCTTCACGAGCAACTTACTTTTTCTTCTTGTGGCGATGAAGAAGAGGTTGTTCTGGAGGTGTTCTCTATGGAGGAGAAGGCCTATATGGTAACCTCTAAAGCCTATTCTAATTCGTTCTTTTATTTTTATATGCCTACTATCCATGAGATTGGGGTTTGCCTCCTATATTCTTCCTTTTCCACAACAATTCTCATGGTGCTCAATGTGACTCATTGTCAAATCACGCCTAATAGCTGGAGCATAATTCAAGCCATTGAGATTATATGCCGACGACTAGGGGTTGGCCCAACCATCAGGATGTTCTTCTCCTTATATTATACCAAGCCGCAACCCATTGGGGTTGGGTAACCCTAGCTGGCATGCTTGAGAGAGAATTATATAAACCTCATTCTAACCACTTGAAAGGATGGAGGGAGAAGTTTGTTCAACTAAGGGGGAAAATGGCTCCTCCTTAGTCACTACTAGGGCGGATAATACCCTCAGGTTTCCTTTCACCTAGACCGCCAACCCCGCAGCGATTGATGAATATGACTAAGATTGCCTTACTGATCATGAGGCCAAAGTGGTATGGATTTTAGATGGTTTGACGGTTATGGGTGTAACACCCCAAATTTTAATCCAAGACATTATTTTAAAATTTTCATTTTCTTTTTAAATGTGACTATTTTTTTTTACAACATAATCATCATTCATGATAAATTCTAAAAACCATAATTAATTAAAAAGTATTGAAATAATTTATTTAAGTCGTTACAATCCTCATCTCTAAAGTTTTGATAATAAAACAATCTTCCTTACAAAATTACAAATTTAATTAAAAATCCGATTTCATTCCCACGAGCACATGCAACATCATATCACGATCAATTCATATCTTCAAATTCTTCGTACCAAATATGTTTTTTTTGCAAGGGGACAATCTTTCATCTTCCATATCAAATCAAACAAAGCATACAATAAAGTATTATATAACAAATCATACAAAACATAACAACTTAAGCGAAATCAAATCCATAAAAATCCTTATTTCACAAATATTTTTGTATGTGAATATGTGTGTTCCTAAATATAAATGATCCAAATATAATCTACCTGCCACTAAGGCATCACACAGAATTCATCCCATATCAATGAGGAAAATAACTTGCCACTAAGGCACCACACAGAAATGCATATGTCATGCCATGCCATGATGATGATAAAATACAAACACGCCCCTATGGCAACCCGACACACACGCAATCCGACATCTAGGCAACCCGCCTCATAGGAAAAATATGCATATGCCATAAAATACATATACCTTCAACAAACTCTCATTAAAGCACATCATTTTAAAATTCATTTCACAAAATCATTCATCTTCAAACATAATCGATTTCAATCTTTTTAATAAATTTTTAACCAACACAACTTATCTGATTCACATTGCGACTATACGTAGTAATAGCAAATCACAAACACAAATTTTCATCCATATCACATAAGCATAATTCATCTAATTCACATCATGACCACACATAATAAACAATCACAAACAAAACAACGCTTCATCCACATCACATAATCATACCCAAATGCATAATATATAAAATTAGTTTAATTCTCTTTTCTCTTTAGAACGGTTATGTATTATATTATATTATTTTATAATACCTAACTATTAATTTTGTTACAATCAATAAGGGGAAGTGCCCTTATCTTGTGCGTTTTGCTTCCAAACCACATTAATTATCACCACGAGCAAGATCTTATCTTTATCATTCTTTCACATACTAATTTAGGTCCACATGCATAATTTTCGCTCTCTCGACTCGTCGTCCTCCAATGTTTCATTTTCGATAATTTATGAATAAATTAAAAATATAATATTAAAATACACTAAAAGATGTCAAATTTAAAATTAGGTAAAATAAACGTACCCTAAAACTGAAGTTATGTTTGTGGGAAATATATGTAGTACTCACATGGTCATTTCGACATTCGTTTCGCATAAATTGGAATTGCGGTGATGAAGATACGAACAAAATAACGGTGTTAATCAAACGAGAAAAATGTTATATTTAACGATAAAAAAGAATAGATGAAAAATGAAATGAATGTAAAAACTTAACTAATTAATTGATAGACGTAACATACTGAAAAATTGGAATGAATCGAAAGAAGTTTTCTGGACAGATGATTTGATTTTGGAAACAGAAATTTTCCATTTTTCTCTAAGCTCGAGATTGAAGAATGCATGAGGAGTTGTTGTAGTTGCTAATCACGTATCACTTTATCTCATTATAGAAAATTCCCAAATAGGTTTTCTTTTCTTTATTTTTTTTTGGAAACTTCTTAATGCACCATATATATTACTATGATACCATGTAAAAATACAAAAATGCCCCAAGATTCCGGAGATGAATCTCTAGACGCACCCCAAACACACACATTAGAGGCCAATCATGAGTCACGCCCTAGGAGTGTGGCTTTTTAATATCTGGAAATGCATCTCCAAATCTGTCCGTAGATGCATCTCCGTAGCATATTGAAACAGAAAGCAGAAAATCAGAAAGTTGTATTTTGACAATAAAATTATTGTTCATAACATAAAATCATCATTACATAGGTGATGTTAACATATAATCAAACATTACATTCAATATCCAGGCGGAAGCTTCAACATCTTCACAATATCTTCGAGCGATCTTGACATCGCCGCTTCCAACTCGATCATAACTTTTGTTTTGAAACGAAAAAATGTTAACATAGCCCTTACATCTACATCCATCTTGAGCTCATAGTTGTTGAAATCAATCTTACATTCGTTGTTAATTGGCGGTGAATGATACTCGAGCTTCACAATTTTTCGACTATCTCCCTAAGGTAGGATATTATGCACTTCGTATTGCAGATATGCAAAAGAGGTGTATTCATTGATCTTAAAATTTTGCCCGGATGTCGTGCTAGAGAAGGAGACATTTGAGACATACCAGATGATGTTTATTTGTGACATTTGCAATATTTTTTGTTTGCCTGAAATAAAAAACAAGAGCCTAAATTTATAGAACTCGTAGACAAATGTGGATCTAAAAAATTCTATCATGTATCAGTGGTGGTTTCAGAGATACATTTTAGGTACCACCCTATCATCTTATTGCGGAGATACATCTCCGAAACCTCTTCTGAATCAAACAGAAAACATAACCTAAGTGTTTTGTTTGACAAATGAACTCCATTTTTGGAAAATATCAAAATGTATTAAAATATTTGAAATTGTATATATTACACTTCATTAATATTAATACAATATTACATACACTTAATTGATGAATAAAAACTAAAATGAATCAAAATATTTGTCATCAGCTAAATATATAAGTATGGGTGGTACCCCCTTTGACTTCTGTGTATTTTATTATCTTTTAATATTTCTCAATACGGTGAACTCTTGCATCCTTTCCACAAATTGGTCCAGCCAAGTCTCAACTTTTGTTGTTGAATAATCCATCCACTCCACTGATATAAGTGGTATAGGGCATCTCAATTTTAAATAAACTTGAACAAAATGCCGTGATTTTGAAAGCCCCCCAATACACATAATACAATCATTTGGATTTTGAGGTGGAACGGTGCATAGTGGGAAAAAAGTTTATGAAAAACCTTATCTTGTAATATCAATACACACTCTATCATACACACTAGTGTCGATCCACTAATGTAAGGAACAAGAGACTCATAAATTGCATCAAAGTTTTCTTTCTTTCCGTAAAGCCATGTGTATGATTCTTTATGAGTACTAAACTCATGGATAAGTTGATGTGGACAAGTGTGATTATCTTCTCCTTTACTGAGTAAAGCCGAAATAGCTCGAAAACCGCAATTACCGTCACCCTCAACATTGATGACCCGTTCTATGTATTTGTGCATAAAAACCATCATCTCGTCAATGAATGAAATTTTTGGTGGAGGGGTGAAGGAGGTGGTTTGCTAATGCGAGCTCATATAAAAACAACTTTTTTTTAGATTTTGGAGTTGGCGAGTTCGAATAAACTTTGTCAACATGTTCAAAATATGAAGGAGACCGCACTGTTGAATTGTCACTTGATGTAGGCTTGACCTTATTCGGAGCACCTTTTTTTTTGACCGGTTGAGAGGGTGGTTTAAGTCAGTGGTTTCCGGATAAGCAATCTTCCTTAATTTTTCTTTGATGTAGAGTTTCATATTGTCACCGACTTTGAAAATGTCTCTTGTATAACTTCCCATTCGATCAAGATAAAGATATTCGACTTACCGTCTTTCATGACACCATCATCATCAAACCTAAACCTTTTCCAGTGATTGCAAACTTCATCCATTCTTAAGGGGCTACCAAGTTTCACCTTATTTGGAATAAAACAAGCACATGAGAGACCATATGTTTTCACAATTGTGCAACCACACTTTGCATTATCAAAGCCTACATTATCAACTCATTTTTCTTCATGAAAAATATAACTCAAACCTACTCGAGATATGTTGTCGACCGAATAAAGATTTTTGTCTTTTAATCTTTGTTCCAAAACTGTGATGCTCCAACCAAATGATGTTTATATCTCATTATACTGATTCTGAATCATTTGGTTCACAGAGTCCCAATCTTTACACAAATTTCCCTTACTATTTCCCAACCAATTCTTCAATGTAGCATGGGTAGAATCAACTCGGTTTGTTGTTGTATTCCCAAGGTGTCTAACCTGATCGATCCATGTACAAATGATTTTTTCCTTCACCTAGTCCATAATTGTGCTTTCAATATACTTTAACAAATCTGGATATTTCTCGCACATGTTCCTGAAATGTATAACATAATCGACATATAACTCTTTAGTAGAAGAACTTACTATAACATTCCATGCATCCATTATTTTTTCCACTATAACACCCGCCTTCACCATTTTTTCATCTTCGACATTTATCTATTTCGTCCCTATCGCAGGTTTAACCCGACTTCTTACATTCTTTGTTATGTGATACCTACAAAGTAATGCATAATAAATATGAAATACCTTTACAACCGAGTTCATCAAAGAGGTATCGCGGTTGATAACAATTACTTTTGGCATCTCTTCTTGGTCCTTCAACATTGCCTGACACACCTCTAAGGCCCAAGTGACATTATCCTCTTTTTATCTCTCTAGAAACACAAACTTGACATAATAGGTCTTCTCAGTAGAGGTAACACCAATCATCTCCAATAGTGGAAGTCTATACTTGTTAGTCTTATACGTTGAATCAATGATGAGCCTATTAGAAAACATGTTGAACAACTTGATGGAATGAGGATGAGTCCAAAATATATCTCTAATGATTACTATATCCTCGCATGTTCGGTACCTGGAAACATAACTGTTATCATAAAAAAAATCAATAGTTGTTGCATTTCACTTTTATCCCCCTTGGCGCCTTTTTATTTTGGTACCGAATATTTTACACTTGCTTGATCTTTGAGATATTTTTGGATCTTTTACGTTTCAAAGTTACAAGTATGTTTTTCGGTTGAACCAAATTCAATGTCATGTCTGAAACACATTCATTCTCTTCCGGCATGAGGCGACACACAATTGGATGACCGACTGACTTTTCACACAATTTATGGTTATGTAAACCACACATGACATTAAATCTCCATTTCTTATTCACCAACATATAACCACACAACTTAAAGGGACACTCACATTTTCTTGAACCAGTGTCATCTCGTTTAAAATTCCGGAGAGGAGGTATATATTTTTCACTTCTTTTGTATGTCAATGTAACAAATGCACCTCTTTTTATCCAAACCATTATCATACCTTCCGATTACCACACGAAATCCTAGTTTAAAGGCCTCCATACGAATCCATTAAAGCACGTGATTACAAAATTCAAATTCTTGTTCGTTTTTAAATTGGTTGCCAACATCTACCGCCTTCACAACAACACTTTTGGCATCCGAAGACACATATTTGGGGAAAACATTGGGGTGCACCATATCTAATGAAAACAATTACAATAAAAAAACTCAAAAAATGCTAATTCTGTAAACAGCTGGAAAATAAGAACATACAGTCTACAGAGATGCATCTTCAGAGGAGTTCATACAGAATCCGAAGATGTATCTCCGGATTAAACAAACGTTTTCAGCTAAAAAAATAATATTAGTGTGAGCAATGAGGCTTGAAAATGATCTTTACTTGAAATTCAATCTTCTTTTGCTCCCTTTTGTGATGAAACACGAGAATGAAGATTTAGAGTGAAAATGTGGATTGAGAATGAAAGGGTTTTTGAAAAGGGTTTGGAGTGGAAAACAAGTATGAGTTTGTGATCATGCAGGTGAGTGTTTTATCAACTTATTCCAGAAATGCATCTCCGAAAATATCTGACATGCAAAGGTGACTGAAATTTCAAAAACCCGCCCCAAACCTCCGTATATCTCTGGAATATCAGTTGGGCCGCTCAAATATCAATATATTTGTTGAAAATACTCAGAGATACATCTATGTAATACATTTTTATCTGGGTGACACTCGTTTGGTATGTCATAATATGGTGTATGGTGCATCCGAAGATGCATCTCCGAAATCTTTGGGGCATTTTTGATTTTCTATAGGGTGTTTTTACACCCCATAAGATAGGATGAGATAAGATTTTTTTTTTAAAGTTAAAAGCCCATTTATTTACTACTCAAACCTTTTTATTTATTACCTTTAATCCAATTAAATTATATACGCATTCACTTATTTATTTTATTAAGTTATAATTAAAATCATATTTAATAAAATATTCATATTAAAATACCATCAAGAAAAAAAGGAAATAATAAATCTATTTTAAAACTTGATATTAATTATTAAATTATATAAAGTGAGATTGATTTCTTAAAATCTAAGAAGTGAGATTGCTTTCTTAAAATCTAAGAAGTGAGATTGATTCTCACAACCCCTTATGCAATGTTTGTTTATCCCATACATGTTCGCACACTATGAGTAGAGACGTTAAAGATTAGAACGATACATCTGAATAAAGAGTGCTCAAAACAAAATAAGAGCCCTCAAATTAATGAAAGGGAGGATATGAGAAGGACGAGGGGCTACATGTGTCACCTTCGCCCCACCCTCAAAATCTTCCCCATTTATTCCACTATAGTAAAATGAAGGACTGAATTTTAAAAAAATATTGAATAAGTAAAATTCATTTATATTTTTAAATAGATTGATAAATCTAATTCGGTAACATATTTATTAAGTAGTGGATGGTTATATATATATTATATATATATATATATATATATATATATATATATATATATATATATATATATATATATATAATCGTTAGATAAATGAATTTAATTTTCATTTTGTTAGAACAACAATTAGTAATAGATGATAAAATAAAAACGCAAATCATTGTTTGATTATATCAATAGCAAAACAATAAACTCAATAAATCTCTAATCAAAAGACATGATAATTAGATAGATCAGAAAAGGTTCTTACATTCCTCATCTTCAAATCCGTCTTCATGACAGATTCACGTTCTTTATTTCAAACTCAAATAAAAATGAATAATTGAACATTTGAACTTAAACCCATCTGATTTAAAATAATTAATTTTCTCAAACCCATATATTAATTAAACAAATAATATTATAAATTATTATATCAATAAAGTGGATCGTCAAATCCAAAACAGATTCAAACCGGAAATAACATACACTCATTTTATTGTCATGAGCATGAATAGTTGTTGGATTAAAATGAGAATTGACTTGAATGTCATTATCCCGTCGTAACAAAAAATATCAAATGGGAAAACATAAATAAAAGGAGAGAAAATGTGTAACATTGATGTGAGAAAGAAAGAAAAAAACGAATGTAAGAAAACCACATGTGTTTCACTAAAAACAACATGCTTTCAACATTGATAAAACAATTAAGCTTGTGAGAACGAATGATTGGTCAAACAACAATGTATCTATACTCACATGGGCAATGGAAGAATCCAATTCCATAGGAGGAACACCATTTTCATCCATTGACTCAAGAATTTCATTTTTCTTAAATGGATGAAAGATCTAATCTCAGTATTGGATGGTTGGATAAATTTATATTTAGATGAACGGTAGATAAATGCATCTAGATCATCAGATTCACTTCTGTACCAATCATTATTTGTGTCGTGGACACTAGTTTCATCCTTGAAAACATCTTAATTTGGTTATTTCTTTATACTCCCATGCATGAATCTTAACTAGGACTTTTGTTGTTTCCTTGTTTTTAAGAAATCAAGCCAAATGTGTGGTTTGCAATGGACTTTGTATGGACTACCGTATATTTGATGGCAGTTCCTATATTCCCAAGAAAATTTAGTGATGAAATTGAATAATGATAAGTATTATTTAAAGAAAAAAACATAATACATTTAAATAGTAAAAGTGTAGATACGATATGTCCAACGAATAATTTTTTTAGTCAAAAACATATATATAGTTTACTTTGCATATTAAATTATATATTTGTTTCTGATTTCTAATTAAAAAAAATTTAAAGTTTTTTTTGAGTGAGTCTGATTGCCATCACCCGAAGACCGGTCCTGTCCACCGACAGAACTGATGCAATAGAGACACAATATAGAGTCATTCTTTTAACACTCGTAAGATATAAGACTTTTAATACATGAGAACCTAATAGCATATGGATCTTAATTCAAACCATTGATATCATGTTAAAAGATATGGTTCGAATCAGTAACGAAGTCAGAAACTTTTCTTAACAGGAATAATTTATATTAATATTTTTTTTATTTAAAATTAAATGTCATATTTATTTTATGTATGATTTTTTTTGAAATAATTATATTTAATAATAAAGTTAATATTATTTATTAAAAAAAATAATAAATAATAAATATTACATTAATATTTTTAAGTGATAATTATTTTAAGATTAAAAAAGCAAAAAAATAACATAATGAAACAGCAATTCCACATTAATTTTTTTGTGATATTCATACTTAAAACAATTTTCAACCATTGAACTTTCAGTAACCTTGAATATAACTTATATTCAAAATATAAAAAATTTAAATTCGATTGTTATTTATAGAAAGATTTTTCTAATTTTACACTTTTAAGTTTTACAGTAATATGATATTATATTATTATTATATAATTAAAGGGAATTATAAACATCATCACTATAGAAGATGTTAAAAATTGTATCATCCTTATATTTTCGTAAAATAGATCATATAATAATTTTTACTTTAGATTAATCAAATTTTTACTCAACATGCATCAATATTTTTTAAACTAAAATATATGTGATATTGTAATTAATATTAATTATAATAAGTATTTAAAATATAACGGGGGCACTAACCCACATATGCTTGTATTAATGTTGTTAATAGTAAATATGACACAAGTGTTCTTATAATTCACGAGAGTCTTTTGTTTATGTTATCACTTTCAGCTATTTTTCTTTTGCCAAATTTTGCACATGTATCCTATGGTAAATGAATAATAGTTATGCACAACTCATAGGCATAGCCATTAAAACATGATTACATTGATCAAATATTTTGTACTTGTTTTTCTTTATAAATAGTACATCAAATACAAAAGCTTTCATAATGTGCTTTGAAAGCATCTGGACCAATGAAAAAACCCAGAGGTAAAAAAGCTACACTTCAGTTCTGATTTGCATGCAACAATTAGAGGTGCTTCTAAGTTATCATCACTTTATCAAATATTTCATTGATTTCCTCTTCATTCAAAGATCAAGACATTTCTTTCACTAATTTTGAAATAATTTGTTTTTACATGGAGATGGTTTTTACCTTCCTAGTCTCTAAATTCATCTCTAAGATAAATTCTCATTCCGGTGAATATTAATAATCTCATTATCTTATTCAATTTCTCCATCTTATATAATTGAAAAAAACAAATTTAAATTCATTCAAAACCAATCGTCAAATCCGAGACAGACTCAGACTGACACCCACATACACAAATTTTGTTACCATTACTTATAACTTATAGTTAGATTAAAAAGAAATTGATTTGAATGTTGTCACTATCGGGTCCTAGCAAAGAATATCAAATGGGAAAACATAAACGAAAGGAGAGAAAATGTGTAACATTGATGTAAGAAAGGAAGAAAAACCACATGTGCTTCATTAAAAACAACATGCTTTCAATATTGATCAACATGCATAATTAACCCTATGAGAGTGAACATTGGTCAAACAACAATTTATCTAGTCACATGGGCAATGAAAGAATCCAATTCCATACGAGAAACACCATTTTCATCCATTGACTCAAGAATTTCATTTTTCAAATTCATTGCATTTTGCCTCATTTCATCACCTTCTTTTGTTGCCATCAACTTCCTCACCACATTCTCCACAACACAAGCCATCACCAACTCATCACTATGAGCCCAATCCCTCACAACCAACCCAACTTTAAGGATTTCAGTCACCAAAACTCTGTTCCTTGGTTGGTCAGAATGCATAGGCCATGTTGCTATTGGCACCCCCATAGTTAAACTCTCCATACAAGAATTCCATCCACAATGACTCATAAACCCACCTATTGAAGAATGACTTAGAATCTCCAATTGTGGGGCCCAATCCCTCACAATTAGCCCAATATCTTTCATCTCAACCCTTTCTTCAAACCCATTTGGTAACTCAATAACTCTTCTAAAACCATCTTCATTAAAAACATCACCTCTATCAGCATCCCTTAAAACCCAAATAAATTTTTGTTCACTTTGTTCCAACCCTTTTGCAAGCTCTATGATTTGTTCCTCTTTGAAAGCTGTTGTGGTTCCAAAAGATACATAAATGACCGAATTACCCTTTTGCTTATCAAGCCACTCCAAGCTAAAGTGTCTCCCTTTATTGTTGCTTTTTCTCTCAACACATAAAGGGTTAAATGGGCCTAAAGCCCAATGAGTTTTGTTACTAATCATGTTTTCTATTAACTCTAAATAAGGCTTTTCAATTACCCTTGTTGTGTTGTAGATTATACCATTGCTGAATTTATGAAACTCATATTGTGAAGTAATGAAATCTATAAATTGAGCAGTGAAACATCCTTCTAAAGAAGGAACTTTTTCAGGAATGATGTTTTTGGATTTTTTCAGTTCAGGCTTTCCCATTAAATCCCAAAAATACAAAAACATGGTAAAAGCAGAAACACTATGAAAAGTATAAGTTTCACAGTTTTTAATATGAATAGCATCTTGAACACAAGAAGCCATAAGAGAGTCATAAATGACAACAACCCTTTTAGCCACGGAAGAAAGTGACTGCAAAAGCGTAGCTACATGTTCACGAAGATTAGAAGAAGCTTCAAAAGAAGGAAAAAGATGAGACGGAAATTTAGATTTTGCATTTGGGTTTGGAGGAGGTGAGATAAAGGTCGGAACTTTGAAGTCATGAATGTGAACGTTTTTCGAAATCGATTTTGGGTCCCAACCTTGGACACGAACTATGGCTTGACGATTGTGTTGTGTTGTGCCAACGAAATGGACTGGTAAGTTGTAGGATGAAATGAGACGAGAAAGGTGGAGAAGTTGGTTGAGATGGCCTTGTGCTGGGAAAGGTACAATAACTATGACAACTTGGGTTTGGTGAATGAGTTTTGTGCCATTGTTGAGAAATTTTTTGTGGGGGTTGTAGTTGGAAGCCATAGGTGAAGTTTGGTAGCTAAAAGCCATTGATAATGAACGAAGAGGAAAGAGGAGAAACCTATGAGTTTAGGTAGTGAGGTGTTTGTTGCTATGTTGGGTATTTATATACATGAGTATATACAATTCCATGTTAAGTGTTTTATTTAAAGATGAATATTCCGATACCTTTTTGTAATTTAATTGGCATTGATATTCTCATCTAATTAAATTGTATTATTTAATGTGAAGTGACTAAAAAAATTGAAATTAAGAGACTCAAAATCTGAACAAAAAAAAGAAAAAAAAAAAGAGCATAATAAATTAAAGAGTAATGATATTTCTACACCCAATTTCTTACACAAATACTTACAACAAATACTGTTCACCGTATTTATACGGTAAACAGTATTTTTTTAAAAATAAAATAATATTAAATATTTAATTTTAATAAAAAAATATTTATGAAAAATATATATTTTTTAAATTAATTTTATAATAAAAATATAATATCGTCATTAATCATTTTTATTATTGCATTAATCACAAAAATATATATTATTAACCATATATTTTCCTCCTAATAGCTTATTAACCGATTTCACTATTTCATTAACCAATAAAACACATAATATTAATCAAATTCTGACATAGAATTTGAGGTAATAATAAAATTGTTATATTTTTATCTAATATGTGGTCCCTTAGACTATTGATACCCATTTCATGATGAGATAACGGGGAGATGAAGAAGATACTGCAAATGTTGCTTTACTATTATGATTAGAATGGGTAATCTTTACACATATATACTAACTAATCTATGAAGAAGTTAGTTATTCATCCATAATTAACTTCACACATATGCTAACAACCTTTGTAACATAGTCAACTAACTCTTAAGTACTTCATCTCTTATACATCACTAATAGTATATGCCTTATACTTATGCTTTGTTTGGAAGTTTGGAGGGAAGGAAAAAGAAAGACTTCCGAAAACAAATTTTTAAAAAATGTAGGAAAATATTTGAATTTTTTTGAAAGAATGAATTTGTATAGAATGATAAAATAATGTTTATCATGACTATATTTATAATTTTCATAGTACTATAACAACATAAAATATATTTGAAAAATTAATGTAAGCTCTCCAAAACCCTCTTTCAATTCAAATTTTGCAGTTTTCCGAAATTAGGGAATTTTGTGTTATGAATAAAATCAAACCCTCTAACCCCCCTAAATCCCTCTACTTTTTGTCAAAGCCTTCTTCTCCATTCCCTTCCAAATTCTCAACCTTAGTGTCTATATCATCTTTACCCATCTAATTAATTAAAATATTTATATAATGAGTCACATTGGGATGCATTTTATTATCTTATTATTCCTCTATTTGTTTTCGGTCTTCATTCTCTTTCAAATTCTTAACTGATGGAGAAATATGAATCATACCTTCTTGATGTACCTCAAAAGCGGTTTTTTCATCTTATATCTCATGATAGTCCTTTTCTCAGTTTCTTGGAATAATAAAGGAGCCAACGTAAGGTCTTTAATCGATTCATTCATATCATAAACTATTTTTTGGTAGAACCTTATCCACAAGCAGATCATTCTCTACAAAAATTGAATCATTTTTTGGCAGCTCGTCTACTTTTGATTTAACAACCAACCCCCCTAAATCCCTCTACTTTTTGTCAAAGCCTTCTTCTCCATTCCCCTCCAAATTCTCAACCTTAGTGTCTATATCATCTTTACCCATCTAATTAATTAAAATATTTATATAATGAGTCACATTGAGATGCATTTTATTATCTTATTATTCCTCTATTTGTTTTCGGTCTTCATTCTCTTTCAAATTCTTAACTGATGGAGAAATATGAATCATACCTTCTTGATGTACCTCAAAAACGGTTTTTTCATCTTATATCTCATGATAGTCCTTTTCTCAGTTTCTTGGCATAATAAAGGAGCCAACGTAAGATCTTTAATCGATTCATTCATATCATAAACTATTTTTTGGTAGAACCTTATCCACAAGCAGATCATTCTCTACAAAAATTGAATCATTTTTTGGCAGCTCGTCTACTTTTGATTTAACAACCAACCCCCCTAAATCCCTCTACTTTTTGTCAAAGCCTTCTTCTCCATTCCCCTCCAAATTCTCAACCTTAGTGTCTATATCATCTTTACCCATCTAATTAATTAAAATATTTATATAATGAGTCACATTGGGATGCATTTTATTATCTTATTATTCCTCTATTTGTTTTCGGTCTTCATTCTCTTTCAAATTCTTAACTGATGGAGAAATATGAATCATACCTTCTTGATGTACCTCAAAAACGGTTTTTTCATCTTATATCTCATGATAGTCCTTTTCTCAGTTTCTTGGCATAATAAAGGAGCCAACGTAAGGTCTTTAATCGATTCATTCATATCATAAACTATTTTTTGGTAGAACCTTATCCACAAGCAGATCATTCTCTACAAAAATTGAATCATTTTTTGGCAGCTCGTCTACTTTTGATTTAACAACCAACCCCCCTAAATCCCTCTACTTTTTGTCAAAGCCTTCTTCTCCATTCCCCTCCAAATTCTCAACCTTAGTGTCTATATCATCTTTACCCATCTAATTAATTAAAATATTTATATAATGAGTCACATTGGGATGCATTTTATTATCTTATTATTCCTCTATTTGTTTTCGGTCTTCATTCTCTTTCAAATTCTTAACTGATGGAGAAATATGAATCATACCTTCTTGATGTACCTCAAAAACGGTTTTTTCATCTTATATCTCATGATAGTCCTTTTCTCAGTTTCTTGGCATAATAAAGGAGCCAACGTAAGGTCTTTAATCGATTCATTCATATCATAAACTATTTTTTGGTAGAACCTTATCCACAAGCAGATCATTCTCTACAAAAATTGAATCATTTTTTGGCAGCTCGTCTACTTTTGATTTAACAACCTTTTCTGCATGTTTATTAGTTTTTGGAACATAAAGTGTCTTCTTTGCTATATTTTCCTCCCTGGATGGCTTGACAATATATTATCCTTAAGAATTTTTAAATGAACGATCAATAGCATGCCAAAAAATAAAAGAAAGTCTTTTGCACTCAATATCAACATTAAAAGCATACCCCTCTCTTTCAACAAGAAGAAAATTAGGCAAATATTCTAATAAATTAATATCTATCAAAATTCTTGTGTAATATCCAAAATAAATTATTGCTACTTGGTTCATTTAAGGCAAGGGGGAAACCTATAACTCTTGTGATTTAACAAAGAATTTATGGTCTCCACTATTCAAGAGGAAGACCATGTTCTAAACATCACCACACATTAGGATTTTTAACCAAATATGGATTGGAGTATGGTTTTCAATAAATGAAAATGAAAAAAAAACTATAAGAGTCCATTTTCCAAGAACATTATACTTTCCTTGCATGCTTCACTTATTAAAGAAACTTCTTCTTTCTTTAACATTATATCTCTAGTTAATAAATTTTTATAGCTATCAACACCATCAACATAATTGTTTTATGTAATTTTTATAGCCACTACATCTCCTTTGAAACAAGATGTTGATGGTTGACTTTCTTTTTTGTAAGCCAAAGAACTTGTATTAAAGATGAAAAAAATGGGTGCTCAATTCTTAGTATAGGAAAGGAACCGATAAGAATTCAAGTTAAATGGAAACAAACTAAAATAGAGCCTCCTATTTAAATACTAGACATTTGGGCGGGTCAACTACCCAATCCTCCCATTTTTTACTAGCATAATTTTTGCATTTTACTTGATACTATTCCCATGTTAGCAGTTTGATTTTACCAAAAATATCTCAGTTGCTCAAAATTCCACCTTTGAATAGGATATTGTTCCTACATAACCAAAACCATAAGCACACAATAAAATAGAATTTGCAGAAGAATTTGTCGTGATATCTTGAATTGATTAAAGACCAGAAAATTTCTAGATGAGTATACGTTGATCCAATCAAGAATTTCTGTCCATACATGTTAGATGATAGACCTAGATTTAGATTGGGGGGGGGGGGGGGGTGAATAAATCCTAAGTTAAAAATTTGATTTAGAAATTTTTTGGCGCATAAGCAAGTTTCAAATATTTTTCGGATCCAAAATTGTCTAACCGAGCCTACTATCGAAAAACCCGGATATGCGTAATGGTACCAATAAAATGATAATAATCCATAAGTCATTCAACAACTATTAATCAAAACTAATTGAATACTCTACAATAGTAAAAATCTATCTCCCAACGATATCCACACACAAAAAACTAAGTCAAACAATTTGTCGAACACTTGGTGCGCGAAAAACAAAGTTTGGAATTTTATATGGTGTTTGTTGTTCTAAGAAATCTAATCACAACCAAATGGTTAATGATCAATACAACAAACACAAGATTCAAAATGTAATCAAAATTATGATCTAAACTATGTTGATCTGGTGATCAAAGCAATCGATGATTTACGAATTAAAAAATAAAAGATATATTATATATATATATATATATATATATATATATAGAGAGAGAGAGAGTATGCAAGGATTTGTTTAGGCAGTTCCCCAATCGACCTTGTTATGGGTACATATGTCCTCAATTAGAATTCGAATTGAGATATTAATATAATAAATCTTACTTTACAAATGTATGAATATAAGCGATGAGAAATCAAATCCCACAAACCCTAGGTTTGTTCTTGACTCTAGCACCTCCAAAAACCTTGATCAAATATTGATCAAGTCGCCAACAATGTCACTTCAATTCACCTGTTGTTACTACTTCCTTGCGCGACCTCCATGTCTCAAGGATTTCACCCGGCTGAATTAATCCCAAGCGTACACTTGTTGAACCCAAGATTTGTTAACATGGTCCACCACTTCACGCTACTCCCTTGCTGACACACCTAGTCTCAAGGCTTTCACTCGATCGGATTCAAATTCCACAATCATGTCAAAAATGTTCAAACCCTAAAGATCTTGAAGGAAAACCCTAAACCATTTTTCTTTTTTGAAACGCTCAAAGACCGCAACCCAATATTCTTGGTATAACAAACCTAATTGGACGTTATTGTAATATCCCAAAATTTACCCTTCATTTTTCTTGGAAGCATACGCTTTACACCTCATGCATGCATTCATTTTAGGTCATTTAGCATCTGCATTTCATCATGACAATCGGAATCGGATCCAAGAAGCTTGAACATCATCCAGGACACTTTGTGGGCTCTATTTAAATGATCAATCAACACAAGGGAAAGACTTGAGTTACTTCCAACAGGGGTCTATTCGTCAGTCAAAACGTTAATCTTGAAGGAGCAAAGGTTGTTCATGAGCTGTCATGCTCGCTAGGCGAAGCCCACGTGTTTTGAAGAAAAAAAAAACGAAAATCGAAAATAAGTAAATAAATAATTAATTAATTAAATAAATAAATAAATAAATAAATAAATAAATAAAAGAAAAAATCTTGGACTTGGACCTCTCTCATTTGAGCCCACAGGTCCATAAAAACCAGGTTATAAATTCAGAGTTTCAGTGAAACAAAAGGGAATTCTATTCCTATTACCCTGGCTGGAAAAAGATAGTGAGAGAAGAGCTAACGGAGTTCAGAGCAGCCTCCAAACCCTGAAGGGAACTCAACTGCACAGAATCACCTCTGCCTCACATAAACCCTAAAGATTGTTTTGTAAATCTCACGGGTGCAACTCAATTTCAATCAAGCTCTCCAATCAGGTTTGCCCTTATTCCCATTACCTTTAAGCTTTGAATTTGAATGCTCTAAATGTATGAGGTATTATGGGTGAATTTGATACCCTTTTGATGCATGTGTTTGACAAGAGGTTGAGGCCTCCTATCCTTGGTTGCTTTTTGTGAGCTTTTTGTGAATTTTAATGGCATGATTCATGTGGTTACATTTTGATTTGGGGGCAACTCTTGGTTACCCTATTTTGTTTCTCTAACCTGTTTGTTGAGTTTTTGTGAGGGCTCACATGACTTTTGCAGGGATAACTTGCGTGGTTTTCCACTTTATTTGTGGGATACCCCCTGAAGGTTCATTCCGATTACCTGTACTGACCCACTTTCTTTGATGATGTTAGCTTGGAAGGATCCCTGGGTTTCCCATTCCTCTAATTGATATTACTTCAGATCTTTATCCGCGTGGTACTTTTACATTTTTCCCGCATTTTACTGCTTTCCTAGCTAGAAGACCTCGATAGGAGGCAATGTTTTTGTGTGTTTATTTTTTTTTTACAGGTTCCTTCGTCTAGGACTGCCTTTTTGCATGAGTTTCCCAAACCCTAACCCTTCATTGATTTTTCTTCTCCTAAACACACGTTTACTTCTTCTACTACAGGCGAGTAAGTCTCCAAAGGTCGAGCATCCGGTAGATTGCGTAGTAACGTCGTTCGTCCAAAACCCAATCCATAACCCCGTAGTTAGCCGAACTACGACTTGCTCTGATTCTCATTCCAGATGAGATACGTAGGCATAAGACGCGATGTCTTAGCGAGCACACATCCCCCAACCCATAGGTCAGCCGAGCTACGAAGACTCTGATTCTCATATTCAGATGAGATACGTATGCAGTGGATGCGACATCCGCGCGATTCATTTGCATTTAACCCCTTTTTTAGTAAACAATACAAGATAAACTCACACCCTTTAGACAAGAACTACAAAAGTGGATCCCGTAGAGTACTACGGATGCGTAGGGGTGCTAATACCTTCCCTTCGCATAACCGACTCCCGAACCCAAGATTTGGTTGCGAGACCTTGTCTTTTCCTTTCCTTTTTCCAGGTTTACTTCGAGCGTTTCCTTTCCCTCCTTTGGGATAAATAACGCACGGTGGCGACTCTTCTGTCATTTTCTTTCGTCGGTTGTTTTTTCGCACACTGTATTTTTCAGGTTGCGACAGCTGGAGACTCCACTGGGGAACCGGTTTCCCTAAGCGAGTCCCTCCTAGCTTTTGTAGTTTGTTTGTTTATTGGGTGTTCATGCTTTTGTACAGTTATTTATTTACCTGCTTTACCTTATTGCATTGTGTACATATCATTGCTGTATCTGTTGGCTGGCTATGACGGCTTGGTGATCTTTGTGAGATGAGTTCTATACCCGAACTCGAGTGCACTTAGGATAGGGGAATGGCATAGTCTTGTCGACTTGTGTGGAGTTATTCCTTAGCAAGTTGACTTGCAAGCCCATTCACTTGGTGGAGGTCATGTTGAGATCAATAATGTCACACAAGTAAGTTGTGGTTAGACATTACTTTTTCCAATATAGACCTTAGAAGCCGAGGACCTTAGTTTACCAAACCTATCTTGGCCTATTCGTAGGACGTAGTGCGAAAGTCGTTCAAGTGTAAGATTTGATACGATTGTTACGCGATACTACACTCATAAGAGTCTCTCTTGAGAATATTTTTGGAATACGAGTAGTCGTTCCTCCGATAATATCCGAAAGATGGGATTATGACTATGGGAACCTTTTGTAGAACATGTTTGGCAGGTTTAAACCTTAGTACACTCCTTTTGGGTGGTTCTTAACCTAAACTCCATGCTCGTGACTTGCAACAAACCCTTGATTCATGGTTGATCCGATCAGGTATCCTTAATATCAATGAAACTTGCGTGTTGATAAGGCGTAAACCATAATCCACCAAAATGGGTGGTTGATATTAAGGATAACATGATCCATCCCATGACCTTTGTTTGGTGTGCTCTTAATTTCTCTCCAGACAAGGCAACTTGACAGATGTTCAAGCAGATACAGCGATCCTGATTCCCATGCCACTGCACTGCATTCACATGATTTTGCATCACATCATTTTGCATTCATAATCATTCACACATGTTTATCCATTTCTGTGGGGTTTATATCTTCTACTTGATTCTAGTCGGAATTTTTTGGTTCTCATCAACAACTTAGTCTTTTTTTTTACATCGTTTATCTATTGAGAGACTGGAATCAAGGGGGTAGAATACCTTTGGAATTGATAAACATGTCATTGCATTTACATATTCATTAGCATGTCTTGCATAACAGGTACCGCCACAGTGTTCTCAGTTTGTTTGGTGTTCTATCAGCAGGATAGCTGAACCAGGCATTCACCGGTACGGTACCCGCAGAAACCAACAGAGAGTAATGGAGAGCCTACAGGCAGAGTTCGCCGAGATGAAAATCCGCATGAATCAATTCATGGATGTGGTTCAAGGGGTGGCTCAGGGACAGCAAGAGCTCAGGCAGATGATACAGAGGAATCCCCCTGCTCAACCAGAGACGGTGACTGATCCTCCAGCTGGAGAGGCTAATGGACCCAATGGACCGGGGCCTATCCCAATCCTACATGTCACCTCCGGTCAACAGCCCGTTCATGATGATCAGGACGATCAGTTCCCCCAGCTGCAGGAAGACTTTGGTATGGGTCATGGTGTGGACCCCATGTTTAGAAGATTGGAAGAGAGGTTGAAGGCAGTGGAAGGACAGAATCCTCTGGGAGTAGATGTTGCTGACTTGGGGCTGGTCCCAGGCGTGAGAGTGCCACCAAAATTCAAGGTCCCGATATTTGACAAATACAATGGCAACTCTTGCCCGAAGACCCATGTGCAAGCCTATTTCCGTAAAATGGTTGCATACTCCGATGACGAAAACTTGCTTATGTACTTTTTCTAGGACAGCCTAGCTGGGGCATCCCTTGAATGGTATATGAGGCTGGGCAGAGCCCACATCCGTTGCTGGAGGGATTTGGCTGAGGCTTTCGTGAAGCAGTATCAGTATAATGCAGACATGGCTCCGGACAGAACTCAACTTCAAAATCTGTCTCTTAAAAGCAATGAATGCTTCAGAGAATACACTCAACGCTGGAGAGAAACAGCTTCCCGTGTTCAACCTCCTATGTTGGAGAAGGAAATGGCTAACATGTTCATGAACACTCTGCCAAGACCTTATTTGGAGCGCCTGGTGGGTTACAATGCCTCCAATTTTGCTGATGTAGTCTCTACCGGAGAGAGGGTGGAGAATTACCTGAGGACATACAAGACCCAAAGTGGAGGTGGATCCTCATCAGGGGTGAAGAAGCCGTTCATTCAGGGACAGAAGAGGAGAGAAGGGGATGCAAGTGCCATATCTTCTTATCAAAACAGGGATAACCGGAGGAATAACTTTCAGAACTATCATCAGCAACCGTATGTTACGGCTGTGACCATTCCAGCTGCATCACCACTACAACAACAACAACCACAACGTCAACCAGCTCAGTACCAACCACAACAACCGGGTAACAGACCCGCCTATCAACCGAGGCCAAGGACGATGGACCGACATTTCGAAACTCTTCCAATGTCGTACGCTCAGTTGCTTTCTAGTCTTCAACAACTACAACTTGTGCAGTTGCGCACTCTGGCTCCTCCCGTTGGTAGGCTTCCAGTGGGTTATGACACCAACGCTAGGTGTAGCTTCCACTCTGGGGCACCTGGCCACAATATTGAGAACTGCAAAGCTTTTAAGCACGTAGTTCAGGACCTCATTGATTCAAAGGCCATTAACTTTGCACCAGCTCCTAATGTCGTCAACAATCCCATGCCCCAACATGGTGGAGCCAACGTTAACATGGTTGAAGGAGAAGTCAAATTAGTCTCTGCGGTCAACAATGAAGATGGGGATAGTGATTGCGACATCGATAACTGGGTGCGTCCGAGGATCCCGGGTGAAGTTCTCAACAATTGGTCTTCTGAGGAGATTGTCCAAGCCACTTGTCTGGAGGAGTAATTTTCTTTGTTTATTCATGCATATCCAAGTCTTACGTTCCACCAGGGCGTAATGACTCATTGTAGGGCTCATCTATGTGACACTTGCATTTTTTATCATAAATAAATGACGTCTTTTTGCATTCAAATATTTCGTTCCCTGTCTTTCTACTTTTGCAGTTTTTCAAAAAAAAATGGCAATGTTTTGTTTAGTTTCCACTTTTTTTTTTCACACTCATAAGCACATACCATCACTCATGCAGATGCACATCACCGGATCCTATTGATAACGATTCTGCTATGTCTCGCTTCGACTTTGAAAATCCAATCTTTCAAGCTGAAGAAGAGGGTGATGAAGACTGTGAACTCCCTGAAGAACTTACCAGGTTATTAAAACAAGAGGAAAGGGTCATTCAACCGCATCAAGAGTCTGTTGAAGTGATTAATCTCGGCACCGAGGACGCCAAGAGAGAAATCAAGATAGAGGCTGCTTTGGAAGACAATGTGAAGAAGGGGTTGATTGAATTGCTGCAAGAGTATGTTGACATCTTCACTTGGTCTTATCAGGACATGCCAGGGCTTGACACAGACATCGTGGTACATCGCTTGCCGCTCAAAGAAGGTTGTCCTCCGGTCAAGCAAAAGCTCAGAAGAACAAGACCAGAGATGGCTGTCAAGATAAAGGAAGAAATGCAAAAACAGTTGGATGCAGGGTTTCTAGCAGTCACAAATTATCCGCCATGGGTTGCAAATATCGTTCTGGTACCTAAGAAGGATGGAAAGGTACGGATGTGTGTTGACTACCGGGATCTGAACAGGGCTAGTCCTAAAGATGATTTCCCCTTACCTCACATTGACGTTTTGGTGGATAACACGGCTCAGTTCTCGGTATTCTCCTTCATGGATGGCTTTTCTGGCTATAATCAAATTAAGATGGCACCAGAAGACATGAAGAAGACAACATTCATAACCCCATGGGGCACCTTCTGCTACAAGGTGATGCCGTTTGGTCTGAAAAATGCCGGAGCAACATATCAGCGAGCGATGGTGACTCTGTTCCATGATATGATTCATCATGAAATCGAGGTTTATGTTGATGATATGATTGCCAAATCTCAGACAGAAGAAGAACATTTGGTGAATTTGCAGAAACTGTTTGAACGTTTGAGGAAATTCAAGTTGAGGCTTAATCAGAACAAGTGTACTTTTGGGGTGAGATCTGGAAAACTACTGGGTTTTGTTGTTAGCGGAAAAGGGATTGAGGTGGATCCGGCCAAAGTGAAAGCGATACAGGAAATGCCTGAGCCAAGAACAGAGAAACAAGTCCGTGGTTTCTTAGGGAGGTTGAACTACATTGCAAGGTTCATCTCTCACCTAACAGCCACGTGTGAGCCAATATTCAAATTGTTGAGAAAATATCAGGCTATCAGGTGGAATGATGATTGTCAAAGGGCGTTCGAGAAGATAAAAGAGTATTTACAGAATCCTCCTATCCCTGTGCCTCCGGTCCCAGGGAGACCGATGATTATGTATTTGACAGTACTGGACAATTCCATGGGTTGTGTTCTTGGTCAACACGACGAGACAAGTAGGAAAGAGCATGCTATCTACTACCTGAGTAAGAAATTCATAGATTGCGAGTCGAGATACTCAATGCTTGAAAAAACATGTTGTGCACTTGCATGGGCTGCTAAACGATTGAGACAATACATGCTGTCTCACACAACCTTACTGATCTCCAAAATGGATCCAGTTAAGTATATATTTGAAAAGCCAGCTCTCACCGGAAGAGTTGCTCGTTGGCAAATGGTACTGACAGAGTACGACATCCAGTATACTTCCCAGAAAGCCATCAAGGGGAGTATTCTGTCAGACTATCTTGCTCAACAGTCGGTTGAAGGTTATGAGCCGATGAAGTTTGATTTTCCAGATGAAGACATCATGTTCCTCAAAATGAAAGACTGTGAAGAGCCAGTTGTTGAAGAGGGACCTGATCCAGACGAAAAGTGGACTTTAATGTTTGATGGGGTCGTCAATGCCAGAGGAAGTGGAATTGGTGCTGTCATTACAACTCCGGAAGGTGCCCACATGCCTTTCACCGCTCGTCTGACTTTCGAGTGTACCAATAATGAAGCTGAGTATGAAGCCTGTATCTTGGGTATTGAGCAAGCCATTGATTTGAGAATCAAGACTTTGGACATCTTTGGAGATTCAGCTCTGGTAATCAATCAAGTGAATGGTGATTGGAACACTCTCCAGCCTACTCTGGTCCCCTACAGAGATTACACGAGAAGATTGTTGACTTTCTTCACAACAGTAAAGCTGTACCATATACCTCGTGATGAGAACCAGATGGAAGATGCTCTTGCTACTGTATCCTCCATGTTTACGGTGATCCGTTGGAACCATGCTCCCAAGATCGACGTGATGTGCCTTGATAGGGCCGCGTATGTGTTTGCTGCTGAACTGGTAGTTGATGACAAGCCCTGGTATCATGACATCAAGTGCTTTCTGAAGAATCAAGAGTACCCTGCAGGGGCATCCAACAATGATAGAAAGACTTTGAGAAGATTGGCAGGCAGTTTCTTCTTGAACAAAGACGGTGTTCTGTATAAGAGGAACTTCGACATGGTTTTGCTCAGATGCGTGGACAGACACGAAGCAGACATGTTAATGCAGGAAGTTCATGAAGGCTCCTTCGGTACTCATGCCGACAGACATGCAATGGCTAAGAAATTGTTGAGAGCAGGTTATTACTGGATGACCATGGAATCTGATTGTTTCAAATATGCTTGGAAGTGCCATAAATGCCAGATTTATGCTGATAAGGTGCATGTGCCACCGAATCCTTTGAATGTGATGTCTTCGCCGTGGCCTTTCGCTATGTGGGGCATCGATATGATTGGAAAGATTGAGCCGACCGCTTCCAATGGGCATCGCTTCATCCTTGTTGCCATCGACTATTTCACCAAGTGGGTCGAAGCAGCGTCATTTGCGAAGGTCACCAGACATGTGGTTGCCCGATTCATCAAGAAAGAAATCATTTGTCGCTATGGGATTCCCGAAAGAATCATTACTGATAATGGTTCTAATCTCAACAACAAAATGATGAAGGAGTTGTCCCAGAACTTCAACATTCAGCATCACAATTCTTCCCCTTACCGCCATAAGATGAACGGTGCTATTGAAGCGGCAAATAAGAACATAAAGAAGATGGTTGTTACGTACAGAGATTGGCATGAGATGCTACCCTTCGCCTTGAATGGGTACCGTACTTTAGTACGTACATCGACCAGGGCAACCCCTTACTCCCTTGTGTATGGTATGGAAGCAGTCCTACCTGTTGAAGTGGAGATTCCTTCTCTAAGAGTCCTGTTGGATGTCAAGTTAGACGAAGCTAAATGGATTCGGACAAGGTTCAATGAGTTGAGTCTTATCGAAGAGAAGCGAATGGCAGCCATTTGTCATGGGCAGTTGTATCATAGTCGGATGAAGAGAGCCTTTGATCAGAAAGGGCGTCCTCGATGCTTCCAGGTCGAAGATTTGGTGTTGAAAAGGATCCTTCCTCCTCAGACAGATCACAGGGGCAAGTGGACTCCTAACTATGATGGACCGTATATTGTCACCAAGGTTTTTGATGGTGGGGCCTTAATGCTTTCAACGATGGATGGTGAAAACTTCACTTCCTCGGTGAACTCAGAAGCAGTTAAAAATACTTCGCATGAAATAGACCCGCTGGACAATAAAAAGAGTAGTCCGGTCAAAAATGGGCCTCCCGACGAACCAAGAAAATAAAAAAGGTTCGGGCAAAAATTAGGGATTAAAAGTGAAAAGATTGTACAGCCGGTAAGTTGAAAACCTGAAAAGGCAACTTAGGCAAAAATGGGTATCCCGATGGATTGAAAACCCGAAAAGGGCGATCCAGGAAAAAGTTAGGGATTAAGCGAATGACTGCGTTCTGAGTAGTTCTGAATCTCATCTCGTGTCAATGACTAGAAACTTTTGAAGGATAGGAAACAGTCCAATCACTCTTTTCAGAAAGCTGATCATCTGGAGGATCTTGAAGACGAGCAAGTCATAGCAGAATTGGAACCCAATAGAAATCCATTTCACATTGCCATTAGATTAATGTATGTTTTATCTGTTGTGCGATTACCTCTTTCCAGGGATTGCTTCCTGATGTAAATGCCTATTCAGAGGCCGTTCAATCAATAAAATCATGTTATTCAGTATATCTCTGTTTTCATTTTCATTTTTCTGTTTTGTTTGCAAAAATGATGTCCGAATTTTTTGATAAACATTGCATCATGACACATAAGAGCTTTACAGGTACATGCTTAATAAACATTTAAAATTGCTGTAAATTTTAAGTGCTTTGGATCGTCTATTCAGAACAGGTACCCTCGGGGCATTTCCTTAAAATCCCCTGTAGATGATCGTGAATGTTTTCCCAAGCGAAGTCGCCAACAGACGAATTCGGTATCTTATCCCTGCAGAGCTGATCAGAGCGTTGGATTCTTCAACCCCAGCAGGTTCTCACCACTGTACCTCCCCCCAAGTGGTGGTTTCAGATTATACACTCCCCAGTAGAGTTGATAGTGTCAGACTATATACCCCCAGCGGAGTTGACAGTGCCAGACTGTATCTTTCCAGCAGAAGCGGCTGCTCCTTAGAGTTCGAGGCCAGATCGATAATCCCAATTCCAGATCCATGGTTTCTTTCCTTGAAGCATAACCTCGGTACCGTATCGGTGTTTGCTTCCCCTGCTGAGTCATCTCTCGCAGATCGTGGTTGCCAGAACCACTATCGCTTTCCCCAACAGTAGGTTTTCAGTGCCGTTCTCTCCCCAGTCAGAATCTCAGTATTTCGTCATTGCTAGAACACCGTGTGGCGGGTCATTTCCCCACAGAATTCTTTGCGCTGTGCATCTCCAGCAGCCTTGCCAGGGTCCAGAAGATGGTGATCATTTCCCCAGCAGATCCCCTTGCCTCAGCTTGACATTCTACCCAGCATTTCACATCCCTGCATGTAGAATCATATTGCATTGCATCCTCCTAAATCGCGTAGCATTTCCATTTTCATGGAGCATTACGCCATTGAAAAATTCAAACATACGCATGTAAGCATAAAACATTCTCGGTATCCCAAGTGATAAGCCAGAAGTTGTTTCCAGTACTCAGACTGAAGATTGTTCATGACTTACCTTTGCTATCCCCAGCAAGTGTCATTGGCCCATGCGCCGCCTCTATTATCGTTCCCTATTTCTGCCGATGCTGACAGGTATGAAGTTTCCAGTATTTAGACCGAAGTGGCGTTCAGGCCAGTTTTCCGGTGTTCAGATCGAAGAAGTTTCCGACATTCAGGTCGATGCAACTTGTGGCATTCAGGCCAGTTTTCCGATGTTCAGATCGAATAAGTTTCCGACGTTCAGGTCGATGCAACTTGTGGCGTTCAGGCCAGTTTTCCGATGTTCAGATCGAAGAAGTTTCCGACGTTCAGGTCGATGCAACTTGTGGCGTTCATGCCAGTTTTCCGATGTTCAAATCGAAGAAGTTTCCGACGTTCAGGTCGACGCAACTTGTGGCGTTCAGGCCAGTTTTCCGATGTTCAGATCGAAGAAGTTTTCGACGTTCAGGTCGATGCAACTTGTGGCATTCAGGCCAGTTTTCCGATGTTCAGATCGAAGAAGTTTCCGACATTCAGGTCGACGCAACTTGTGGCATTCAGGCCAGCCTCTCGGTGTTCAGACCGATATTAATAATCTCATATCTCCCGATGTTCAGATCGAAGTCATTTCCAGTATTCAGACTGATGAGCGGCATTCAGGCCATGGGTATTTTTGTGTTACCATTTATTTTGGTATCCAAGTTAACATTCTTTTTCGGTATTCAGACTGACTCTCACCGTACCAGACAGATTCTTCTTTCAAGACCACCTCCTTGCCGATTCTGGCAGGCATTGTTACTTCACTTCACTTCAGTGCAAATTTTCGGGCTTTTATTGTATTCAATCCCTTGATACCTCGAAAGCACGAAAGCCGCTGCTATCTTCTTTCCAGGTCTCCAGTTGATTGAATAGGGACAGCTGTAATACCCCAAAATTTACCCTTCATTTTTCCTGGAAGCATACGCTTTACACCTCATGCATGCATTCATTTTAGGTCATTTAGCATCTGCATTTCATCATGGCAATCGGAATCGGATCCAAGAAGCTTGAACATCATCCAGGACACTTTGTGGGCTCTATTTAGATGATCAGTCAACACAAGGGAAAGACTTGAGTTACTTCCAACAGGGGTCTATTCGTCAGTCAAAACGTTAATCTTGAAGGAGCAAAGGTTGTTCATGAGCTGTCATGCTCGCTAGGCGAAGCCCACGTGTTTTGAAAAAAAAATGGAAAACAAAAAAACAAAAAAACAAATAAATAAGTAAATAAATAATTAAATAAATAAATAATTAAATAAATAAATAAATAAATAAATAAAAGAAAAATTCTTGGACTTGGACCTCTCTCATTTGAGCCCACAGGTCCACAAAAATTAGGTTATAAATTCAGAGTTTCAGTGAAACAAAAGGGAATTCTATTCCTATTACCCTGACTGGAAAAAGATAGTGAGAGAAAAGCTAACGGAGTTCAGAGCAGCCTCCAAACCCTGAAGGGAACTCAACTGCACAGAATCACCTCTGCCTCACATAAACCCTAAAGATTGTTTTGTAAACCTCACGGGTGCAACTCAATTTCAATCAAGCTCTCCAATCAGGTTTTCCCTTATTCCCATTACCTTTAGCTTTGAATTTGAATGCTCTAAATGTATGAGGTATTATGGGTGAATTTGATACCCTTTTGATGCATGTGTTTGACAAGAGGTTTAAGCCTCCTACCCTTGGTTGATTTTTGTGAGCTTTTTGTGAATTTTAATGGCATGATTCATGTGGTCACATTTTGATTTGGGGGCAACTCTTGGTTACCCTATTTTGTTTCTCTAACCTGTTTGTTGAGTTTTTGTGAGGGCTCACATGACTTTTGCAGGGATAACTTGCGTGGTTTTCCACTTTATTTGTGGGATACCCCCTGGAGGTTCATTCCGATTACCTGTACTGACCCACTTTCTTTGATGATGTTAGCTTGGAAGGATCCCTGGGTTTCCCATTCCTCTAATTGCTGTTACTTCAGATCTTTATCCGCGTGGTACTTTTACATTTTTCCCGCATTTTACTACTTTCCTAGCTGGAAGACCTCGATAGGAGGCAATGTTTTTGTGTGTTTTTTTTTACAGGTTCCTTCGTCCAGGATTGCCTTTTTGCATGAGTTTCCCAAAGCCTAACCCTTCATTGATTTTTCTTCTCCTAAACACACGTTTACTATTAAAAAATATTATTGTTATTTTAATAATAATAATATTCCAAATAATATATATATATATATATTATATATAATTATATATATATATATATATATAATATATATATATATATATATATATAATATATATATTATATATATATATATATATAGATATATATATATATTATATTAATATATATATATATATATATATATATATAATATATATATTATATATATAATGTTACTTTCCATGTGTGTTTGCTATACAATCACAATTATTCTATAAATAGAGATGTCTACGATAATATTTTAATAATAATAATATTCTAATAATAACAATAATATATTCTAATAGTGAGCATGAAATTATAAAAAATGGAATGTACTTGTGATTTGTTTGAGATTGGAAAAGTTCATAAATATTTTGTAAAATCATCAAGGAATAATACATAATAACAATGCCCTTTTGGAGCTTAATACTGAAGAAGTCCAAAGATCACTATGAATGATGTCAAAAGGCATGTAAGTAAATGACAAAGAATTATGAAAATGTAGTTTTATTTGTTTCCCAAGTGGGCAAGAGTGACAAAAGAAATAATTTTGAAAGTTATTACATAGTAAAATTTTGTTTCGATGAAAAGAGTTTAAAATAGGAGCTCATTGATGCCCTAAACGACTATGACATAACTCGGTAGATGAAATGTTAAAAGCATATGATGGTGATGTTGTTGTGTTTTGTCTTGTCTTGTGGGAGTAAGGTAAAGGTCACCGAAGTTGTTACATCTTACTAAAAGTGTTCATGTATGAAAGTCCATCACACAAAAAACGAAAGGGTCAAATTCAACTAAGACATCATTATCAATTATAAATTTTCTGACTTAAACAAGATTTTTAATAAATTTTTGTGCATGTAAGACATTGTTTAATGTTAGGAAATTGGGTAAAGATGCACGTTCACAACCTATAACAGGAATATGATGACCATTTCTAACACTAATGTTGTTACTCATATTAAAATCAGATGTGAGGTTATTTTCATTGCTCGTCATATGAGTGTCGCACCGCAAAAAATACGACCCGCAAGTGCATCACACACTCGTTGAAGTTTGAACACAGTCGCCACCAAACTTTATTTATCTTAAATAAGGAAAGGGAAAATATCGATAAAACCCTTTAAAGAAAAAGAAAATAATCGTCGCAACTAAATTCAGGTCCGAGAGTCGATTATGCAAGGGGAATGTATTATCACCCCCTCACATCTGTTGTACTAAACGAGAACCATTTAGTTGGATTTGCGATTTGAACGTTAGCGTATGTCATTTGCTTTCTTTGAGTGATTAAAAGTTCAAAAGGAAGATAAAGTGGGTCGCAAAAAGGTTTTTATTAGGGTGTTTGACGAGATTGCAGGTCTCGCTCCTACGTATCCTCAGGTGCAATAAGGAATTCAAAGCAACATTTCTTCATAGAAAACTACGTATTAGTTGATTGATTTTATTGAACAAATTTTTAGACCGTGTTCTAGTGGTTAAATGTTGCTTGTACTTGCAATTTGAGGCAGAAAGCATTTGTTTGTATCGCAGTAGAACAAACTAAACAATGTTTTTTTGCAAAAGATTTTTGATCGCACGAGGGCGAGAAAATATCAAGTTTGATGTGTTGAAGTTTTTTTTAGTATATGACGTTTGCTTGGATGACCGAGTTAGACAACTTGTATCCAAACAATTGGGGACTAGAATAGTAGACACTAGACCATTCCTTTTTCACCTTTTAATTGTAAAACGGTTAGATATGGTTAAGATGTTTTGAATGGACGACGAATACTTGAATGGTCGAGTTATACACCTCATATCCAAGTATTCGGGGAAAAGAATAGTAGACACTAAATCATTCCTTTTTTGTCTGATTTATTGGGAAAATAAGATCACTTAAGTTTTGATTACAAAAGAGGTTAGAGATGAACCAGGTTAAGAGTTTTAAACAGATGACGATTGCTCAAATAGTCGAGTTAGACAACTCGTATGCAAATAATCGGGAAAAGAATAGTAGAAACTAGACCGTTCCTTTTCCATCATTTGTGAAAATATATTCACAATTGATTATACGTTTTATTTTAATTTGGTTTAGAAAAATAAACTCGATGCGAATCGAGGTTTGATTTGCGTTAATTCGAAATTAATTGAAAAGAAACACATTTGAAAAATTCCACTCGACGTTGGATCAAAGGTTTTAAATTAATGAAAATATTAATTTTAATTATTATTTATTTATTAACTAAATTAAGAAAATAAATAAAATAATAAAAAGAAATAAATAAAATAAAGGGGTGTAAGAGCATTACGGGTGTTGGCTAGTAAATAAAATAAAGTGGTCGCCCAAGGCCCAAGCATAAATAAAACAACAAAAAATTGTAATCGACTAGATAAAAAGGGTGTTGGCATGAAGATGGCCCAAGGAGATGCCCATATGCGTTAGCTTAAGAAAGGAAGGCCTTGGTCAGATGGAGGAGAGAGTCAAAGTGGTAGACTCGATCTCAATTATCTTATGTATATGCCTTTTGATCAGAGGGCCATGATAAGGGTGTGTGGCAAAGCTACAGTGGGGATTATGCAAAAATCTCCTAGTCAAGGTGTCAAGGTAAGTGGATCCAGTGGTTGGGGAATAAGCCACATGTCCACTTCTAGGAATAAGGAATTGAGATCAAATAGAGGGGTGCAATCCACGTGAGATCATAACCTCATTTCCCTTTTCTCTCTAGTTTACTCTCTTTCTCTCTAACAAACACAATTAACCAAACAAACTCCATAAAACAAGATCAAACACTAGGAATCTTTGAAGAACACGATGAACACCATATGGCGTTCATCACTTCCAAACTAATATTTCAACTAAATCGCGTCAAAACTAAACATCATCAATATAAAACATGTCCTAAATATCAGCATGAAACCTAATTTGTACTCGATTAAACCAGATAAAAACTATATTGGTATATCACACCACAATCCCAAACTGAAACCCAAGGTCCAAAAGCCCCAAATTAGCAGTCCAAATTCAAACAATAATGGAATAAAGTATGCTACAACGACAAACGACAAGAAGCAAGCTACAAAAAGGCTAGGAAATGCAGAAAAGGAAGACCTCGTCGGAGCTTTGCAACTCCAGAGAAAAGAAGATACCTCAGATGATATTTAATACACTATCTCTATTTGCTCTGCTGCTTTTTTTGTTGTGGTCTCCCCTCTTCTACTTCTTCTTTTGTTGTTTGATCTTTTCTAGCGAGGTAATGAATGACTCCGATGAGTGAGGCTTTAGGTTCTGATTAACTCAAGTTCTAATGATGAACTTGGGTAATTTTTCCGAGAGCTCTTAGTAAGTGAGGGTGAGTTGATATTTTTGCAGGGATTTGGATGGAATTGTTTGTGTCTTTATTGAGTGAATAGTGAAGTTGATTTATAGATGAGTGCACGAGGCTTTGAGAGGGAAAAAGTTAGCATGTTAGATGATTTTGGAGGGAATAAATTGATAGTGATCCTCGTTGTCATACCCTAGTTTTAACCCCTAAGATTTCACCTCATTTTCATCATTTGAATAAATCAAGGTCACAAACAATATTTATTTTTATGTTTTGCTAACCCCTTGAAAATACAAAAATATATCTTGCTTGCTTTGTTAACAAGTTAGGGTTTTGCACCAAGGAGTTCAAGTGGTTAACCAATCAAGGTTTAGTATGATCCATTAAATATCAAGCTCCTCTACTCACTCATGATAATCAAGAGATTCCCTACATAAATAATCAAGTTTGAATTTTTCATCAGCTCAAGTTCATCAAGCTACAATTCATCAGATGCTTCAAATAGGGTTTTGGTCAAAGTCAGCTTGATGTTGACTTTTTAACCAAAACATGATCTCATGCCTTAAAACATGATTCAAAGGTATCAAATGCTTCTTCATATCCCAGTCGTGTGATTAAATTGGCTCAAGAAGTTTGATCTATTGATAGTTGAAGAATTTTGGTTCAATTGATCAAAAGTCAGCAGATGCTCAAAGTCAAAGTTGGACTTTTAACACTTTGGGTCAACTATGTGTTTCTCAAGTCAAGGATCAAAGAAATATTAAATTTGATTGAATTTGATCAAGTTAAATCAAGGAAATCAAGAAAAGATCAAGACTTGTCCAAATTAGGGCTTTGAAAAATTCTTTAAGTCCTAAAATTCCATGTTCAAGTGACCAACTTTCCAAGATTGTACCTTCTTCCTCAAGCATCCATTTTGGGAAAACAAGGCTAAAATTAAAGATGATGTTTGATATTACAAGATGATGAAAATCTGAGGCCAAAATCTTTCTTGAAGTGGAAGATATTGATGGTGAAAGTTGAGGTTTCAAGTAGCTGAAAATTTCAAAACACTTAGAATTTTTTAAGTCGTTAGCCTTTCCAAGTGCATGAATTTATGACCAATTTGCCAATAATCTAGGAAAAATTATTGATGCTTGAGGGCTTAATTTAAATAGAATAATTCCTACTTCATCATGGTGGAAAATTCGATCCAAAAAGCCTTTGTTAATTGAGAGAAATGAGGGGGTAAAAAGGAGGTCACAGTTGTTGATCAATGGCCAAAAATCCAGAATTTTTCTAAGTGTTTTGGTCAGTTTGATTCACACAAATTTGGAGGCAACTTAGGGCATTTTTCAAGCATTTCCCTATGATGATATCAACATAAGATTTGAAGTATCCCATGATATCTGCAAATTGATACCAAACTTAAGCCAAATTGATCTCTATTCAAGGAACAAAAGTTTGCTCCAATGGTCCATCTTGAATTACATTTTATGCACTACATGAGAAGTGATTTTGGATAAAAACTCCTTCAACAAGTTATGATATCCATTCTGGATACTAGAGGTAGCTTGTCCAACCAAGAGAAAAAGCTCAAAAATGTCAACTTGCAACCATGTTAGAGCAAAAGGCTACTTGTACCTTTCACCATATTTTTGGTTTTTGATCAATATCCATTGAACAATGCCAAATATTTCTCCAACTTTGTTAATCCAATTCTCTATAAATGCAGCATTCCATCCATCATCTAAACAGAGAAAAAAGAAGAAACACCAGAAAACAAAAAAAACTCATCCAAACTCAATCACTTTGTGCCATAACTTGAAAACTCCACTAAAGTCATTTTTTGAATTTTTAATCATCATTCACTTTCCTTCCATTTTTTCTCCACAAACACCTTCCATATACCTTCCACAAGCTTTTGTATGCATTAAACATGAGTTGTAGCACCTCAAAATCCATAACCAAACTTCATTTCTTCCATTTACAAGTGGATTCATTCAGAACGATTTAGAAGGTTTCAAGTAATTATAAACACACCATTTAACTCCTGGGAACTCAAGGAAGCTAGAGGGATCATTATTTTTATCTGGAAGTGCATTTGAAGGTACAACGGATATACTCCATTTGGTAAAAATTTCATATTTCAAACTCTACCATTTAAGCATCATTTATGTTCATTTTTGTTACCATTATGCTTGTTATGATGTGAGGAATGAAAGCCCCATGAAAATGAGCATTGATTCATCTTTTATGCGATTTAATTTCATTTTGAAATATTAGGTATTCTCTGGTTTTGTTCGAATTCGTGAGTTAGAGTCAATATAAATGAAAAATAATGTTATATTTGGATTCCTCATGAAATTCTAAGCAATATGCTATATTCATATGTTTGATTTGGTACAAAAACGAGGAAGTTGGATTTAAAAAAAAATAAAGTTACGTTATCGTTACAAGGAAGAAGATGAAGTTCAATGTTTTTTTAATAAAAAATTTGTTTTAATATATTTTATGTTGGATCCTGTAATGCCCCAATTTTGACCCTAAGATCCCTCATGCAATTTCATCACATGCATTAGCATTGGGGTCATACCTCGACATCCTCCTTACCCCTCTTTCATTGGGTTTGTTTTGGGAGAGATCACCAAGAACTTTGTGATTATATCATACTTGTATTTTATTATTTCACTAACCAAAATACCAAAAATATGTCTTTGCATTTGTCTAACTCTCTTGTAGGAAGGGCATGATTCCATTGATTCATCAAGTTCACATCTAGGGTTTGAGACCCTCATGAACAAAGAGTACAACCAAGAATTGATCCAATAATGGTTATGAGCATCATATATGAGTCCCAATGTTCTCTACATGTTATATTGATCAAGTTCTCTTCAAGAGTTTGAAGGTGATTTGCCTTGGAAACCCTAGTTTGACTAGGTATCTTAAGTAACTTCTCCAACAAGCTATCTCACCAATTGATCAAATTTATCAAGGGGAACTTCAAAATTCATCATCTTATGCATATATGATCTACCATGAGCCAAGAAAGTCAAGAGAATTGAAAGTTAGCAAGTTGGTTGATGGTGGTTGGCCAGATGGATTCATCTGATCAAAACTGGGTCTCCCTAGACCCTATCTCCTACAATTTTCACCATATGAAAATGATTAAAAGATAAAACTTACTCTAAATGACATTACAAACAACTTTCATGTTGAGACCTAGAGCTAGTTTTGCTTGGAAAATCATTTTCTATGTTGAAACATTATAGGTCATTTTGTCTAAACCCTAATTTGAAAGTCAACTTCCCAAGGCCATAACTTGCTCAATTTTTATGAGATGAAAGATTTCCAAGTTACAAAATCAAGTTAAATGTTTATACTTCAACTTTGATGTTTGAATTGGGAGCTAATTAAACTTTTTTGAGCATGTGATATGAGGTTACATTATAGGTCACTTTTGACCTATACCATTGATCAAGTGATTTTTCCAAACTTCAAAAATGCATAACTCTATCATTTTAAATCCAAATGACATGAAATTTGTAACCGTTTTGAAGGTCTTTTAGAGATATACAACTTTGATGAATACACTTTTCTCACTTGAAGCTCATATAAAAAGTTAAGCAAGGTGGAATATTGAGACATATGACTTGACACTTAGAAAAAGTTTGATATGGCAAAAATTTCCAAACTTCCACCTCAAATTTCTCCAAGTTCCAAGCTTCAAATGAAAAAGTGTTAAACATGAAAGTTGTTCCTCTTGATCTCACCTTTCTAAAGAGATAAAGTTCATCCATTTTGGACAAGGAATACATAGGTTGCGCATGGCATGAACATGGTGACATCACTTGGCAAGGATCAAACTTCAAATCCATTTTGAACTCTTCGATTCTCTCAAATTCTTGCTCAATTCTATTGATTCTTTGGTTGTCTGAAGTCCTACCAATGTAGGCAAGAAGTTTGAGTTGCTTTGAGGTCAAATCGAAGCAACTCAGTTCATGTACCTCAAATTTCAACTCCATGTATCTCTCAATATACTTGGAGTTAGAGTGAATTGAGGCCAGATTCGAACTCAGTGCCATTTTTACTTTGAAATCATGTCCTTGTTTTTAATTTTGGTGATGGTTGATGGTGGACCAGTCCGGCGAGGTCCACCGGAGAAGAAGACCGGAGCTACAGCTCCGGCCATGCGCTTGCATGTCTCACAGCCACAGGATCCATGTAATTTGTTTTAATCTCACGCGTCCATTGTGATTACCAACTATGCAGCGTGCTGACTAATGACCATGGTAGAACGCGCGTTTCTGGCCACTTGATCTGCCACCTCAATTAATGAGGGAGATCAAGTGGTCCATATTTTTTCTGATATTTTAATTGCATTATTTTCAATAATTCATATTAAATTCAATATTGATCCAAAAAATATGGGACTTTCACCAAAAAAATTCAAATATTTTTCTCTTTCATATTCCGAATTAAAATCATTTTTTGGATCATTATTAATATTTTTCATGAATTAATTGATTTTGCATTTGTTTTTAATTGTTTAAAAATATTTTTAAGTGTCCAAAAATTATGAATTTTTTTCCAAGGTCCTTTGACCTTGTTTGACCTATGATAAATCTCATGGCCATTCCTTTGGTGTTTTGATGAGATTTTAGGAATTTGACAAACCATATTTAATTTAAATGCACTATTTTAGTATTTTTAATTTGAATAAATGCCAAATAAATTTGTTGACCAATTGTGACGACTCATTAATGTTTAACTCTTGTTGTTGGGCCTTGATCAAGGTTGATTTGACTTTGTCAACTTAATATCATTGTATTTAGGGGATTGATGGAATGTACATTCCATCTCCCAAAATGAATGGATGATATTAATTTGGTAAAAGTCCTCCTTTGACCAATTTGTGTTTTGATCCATTCCCCCTCCCACTTCATCTTATTCCCTTTCTTCATTCATTCATTCCATTTGGCCTATGACATCTCAAAGTCCTAATACTAGTTAATTGAAAAATTAACATGAGTATGGATGGGATTAGGTCACACCTTTTGCATATTCTTTTTTGTGTGTGGTATGTTTCATGAGTATAGTCCATTATACTATGTCTCTAACATGCATTAACACCAAAATTCTATTGCCCGACTGATAACATGAAATAATATCACATTTTTGGACTCGATTTAATTAAATCATATTATTATTTGATTCGATTTATTTCATATTATTCGATATTACTTGGTATTTTCCTTCTATTTATTTCAGGTCATACTATTTGAAGCATACGTGAAAAAGAAAGAAAAGGAGGTGCAAAAAGAGGATAAAAAGCAATCCACTAAAGCCCAGCCCACAACTACAAGTAGGCGCTGTGATGCTGTGACGACCGCCACACAAGGTGTGACAAGCGTCACGCCCTCCTGCTAAGTGTTACGAGCGCCACACAAGGTGTGACGAGCGTCACACCCCCATTCCTATATTTTTGGCTTTGACGCGTAACAGAAGGACGTTCACCATTTTTCTTCGCTTGACCAGTTGACGTGTGACGAAAACCTACTAAAGGACTTTGGAAGAAACGGTCACTTGATGGATTGGTATAAATAGGACCAATGGTGGAACCCTGCAGCTCTCTCTCAATTTTCCAGTTTTCGGCACCGTGCATTATTTTTACTGCTTTTTAATTTTCCAGCACTCTACTTTCCTAGCAATTTTTATTTCCTTTTCTTTTCCAGTCAATTTTCAAAGCATTCAATTAATTTTCTCACAATAGTTTCTACACCGGAAACTATTGTGTAACTTTTACTGGATCTAACCTTACGTTAGATCATAGTATTTTATTCCTTCGCCTTTATTTTACTGTCTGATCGAAGATTGTGAAGAACAAATCCAACCGGCTTGTGGTGGAGTGTTCAAGCATCGAAGTTAGAGAACAATCAAGATTTCTATTAATTTTACAGGTTCTTTAATTTTATTGTTTTAATTTATATATGCTCTGTACTGCTGTTTATCTATACTGTTTGCCTGACATGGTTGTATTTAAGCATAATGATTGTTTAGGCTTGTTTAGCATGTCCGGTTAAATAAACTTAGGTATCGGTATGTAAAGTAAGCGGAATAAAGGAATCAAAACTAAGTTGGTTTAAATTTATTTAAAGATATATTCACTCTTTTTATGGTCTCAATTTACAGGGTTAATACCAAAGATTTTGTACGAGAGTAAAAGACATAAAGAAGTTAAAATCAATAGAACGACAATTTGAGCTTTTAACTGGACAGTGTAAATTGGACATTAATTTTAAATCAGGGCGAAAGCAATTTTTAGAGTTAATTAAATTCTAATCATTTTCAAAAAGTATTTTTAAAGGTTAAATGTGAGGACGAGAGTTAAGCATTTAAGTTTAATCATATAATCTAAGTCAACAGAGCGAGAGTTTAAGACGAGGGTGTTTAGATGGTTAGCATTTTCTTAAAAAGAGGTTCTATAGATTCTATTGTTTTCAAAAAGTGATTTTAGTTTTAACTAAATAGTGAGAGCGTACGTTAAGGTAAAATCATAGTCTATTCAACAGAGCGAGAGTTTGAGAAAAGATTTTTAATCAATAGTGTCTAATGATAAGACTTATGTTAAAACTAAGAAACCAACGAAGATTTGATTCCCTAATTACGACGAACTACATACCGATATCCGCGTTATTTGATATTTAATCTAGATCTCATTTTAGCTTTACTTTTCCCCCTAATCATCAAAGTATCATCCGCCTTAGCTTTACGAAGTGACCTTAGAAAACGGTATATCGATTCATAAGTCCCTGTGGGATCGATATCTTTTATTACTACGCGATTAGACTGTGCACTTGCAGTTAATACCCCAATAGACTCATAAAGTCGCGATCACCGACCTCAAATAGTTGTGACTTCTACATAAGTCCAATTATGATTGCTTAACATAGCACTAAATTTGTGACATAAAAGGCATAAACATTCTAGTTAGTGAAATTGCAAGTCTCCCCTCTTTCATGGTATTGTGTGGAAACTTAGCCTTCTTTCCTTCCTTTGGAAGATGTTTTGGCTCAAGGATTCATGCTTGTGATAAGTGGGTTGAGTGTTCTCTAAAGAATGTCTTGAAATGAAAAGCAAAATCAAAATAATACTAACTTCTAACCCATTAACTACTAACTTTTAATTTCAAGCTTTTTACTTTAATGCAATTTACTTTGAGTACTCTATTTCATTTGCCATTGTTCATATCGTTCTAATTGTTTATGTTAATGCAATTTTCACTTTGTCCATTTTGGACCATATTATGTGATATATTTTGTTTGTGTATACTTTGCTTGTTTGTGTGGTCTTTGACCATTAATGTACATAATAATAACAAAAACCCTAAAAGATTTTTGAGTGGACCGTTGGCTTGATCTTGGACAAATGGACTTAGAATCTAGGCAACCTTCCTAAGCTAAAGGACTTGGCCAATGCCAACTTGCTGAGAAACCAAGTGCTTGCAATTTGAAATTCATCTGATACATCTTTGAAGACATCTCTAAGTTCATCTGCAACATGATCATTGTGAAGCTGTTATTTTGAACCTGTGACTTATGGAATTCATCTGTTGCATGGGCTATTTTGAAGAAGATCATGTAATGGATAAGCTTGGATGAGGCCATCTTTATTTGATGCCTTTCTCTTCAAGATAATATAATTGTGCATTTGTGTGTTGCTTGATTCTAAAAGTCCAAGGGAATTCTAGGTTTCTATTGACATTCTTGTCTATTGGATTGCTACCCATTTGATCAGATCTTTTCAACTCTAAAATTTTAATTTTGTGCATAGGATAGTCTCTTCATCTTCTCCCCATTTCTTTAATTTCAAAATCTCTCCCTCCATTTTTCAAAATCTTCTTTGTGTGAACTACTTTTGTTCTAAACTTTGACCATTTTTGTAAAGAAAGATAGAAACTTTGGCCTTATGCCATTGCATTTTCAAACTTCTTTTCTTAAACTAAACTTGTAAATAAACTTAACTATATTGACTTAAACTTTCAAAAAAGCCAAAAAGAACTAACTCATTCAAACCATTTTAGGCCTTTGTGCCTTTCAAACTTAATTTTTGTTAAAAGTAATGCATCCACTTTGAAATTTGTATCACAAACTACGAGGTTTTGATCCCTCATTTTTATGTTGGTACGTAGGCAAAAGACCGAAGGTCTTGTCAAACACAAAAATATAATTAATAAATTCTTTTTCTCATCCCCCCATTCTATTTGTTTGTAAACATCACTTTGTACAAAATGCATATGCACACAAAAAGGGCTCCTTAGGAGTACCTAGGACACTTTGGGTGCTAACACCTTCCCTCTGTGTAATCAACCCCCTTACCTATGATCTCTGACTTTTAATTAGTTTTGATTTGAAAACTTCTTACTTTTTTGGGTTTTGTTCGTACTTTTTCCCTTTTCCCTTGGAAACAATAAAAGTGCGGTAGCGACTCTTGTTATTTGATCTCTAGCTTGTCAATAGCTTGATGATCATGAATTTCCCGCTACAGATGCGCATCATAACTGACAAGCCAACCTTGGCGCAGTGGTTGGTGTGTTGGTTCAACGTGTGTTTATGACATAGGGGTCACGGGTTTGACTCCTTCCATACCCCATTTTGCTAATTTTCCACCTTTTTCTCTTGTTTTTCCTCCCTTTTTCTCTTTTTATTTTATTTCTTTTAATATTTTTTCCCTTTTCTTTTATTTATTATATCAATATTGAAAACCCAAAAAAATATTTTATTTATTTCTTTTCTATATTTTCATATTTAAAAATAATATTTATTTTGTTATTTTAGTTTTAATTTTATATTAAAAATCCAAAAAAAAAACTTTATTATTTATTCCTTTTAATTTTCATTTAAGTATGCTTTGATTCAATATTCCCATATTTAATTTGCTCACATTTTGATCCATATCTGTTAAACACCTTTTATACTTGGACTTAGACTTGATGATAACTTGTTTGTTTCATTTGTGCTTGAAGTACATGGATGTTTATGGTTGATGACATGCTTTGAAACCATAATGTATGAACCTTAGAGGCATGAACCCTAATGACTTGAACCCTTGTATGATGTTAACTTTTGTCATAAAATGATGCTTTGTTGTGCTTTGAACTTGTTCCTAAACATTGCTTTAGTCTTGATGCGTGATATAGTTGTTCAAGGTTTAACATGCTTGTATGCTCCTTATAGGTCCATTTTTAAATGTCTCGACCATTGCTTTACATGTCTTATGATTTATATTATGATATATCTTGTTTGATGTTTTGACTTAATGAACTTTGCAAAATTATTCTTGAGGTATTTTTGCTTGTATGCTTGTATGATCCATGTGTTATGAACTATTCTTTATGCTCCATTATTTATTCATGGTCTTGATTGGTGTCTTAAGATGTTTAAGCTTGATACATGGTAGTGATTTTGTTCATATGCTTGCTTAGTGCATATTGTTAATCCATTATATTTCTTACATGATACTTGTGCTTATGTTTCAATCCAAGGTAAAGAGATTATAGTTGACTTAGTGTCATATGCATATTCATTATGTGCGTTTGTAGCTTCCTTTACCCATCTTGTGCCCTTTAGCCCCATCTAAAACCTAGTCCAATCTTAGGATTTTTCAAACTTGAACTTCTTTCATAAAAAACCTTGACTTTAGGTCATTGAATTTTCAAACTTTCTTTCTTCAAAAATGCTTCAAAAACACTTTAAGTATATCAAACTCTTTCTATAAGACTGAAAAACACAAATCTCATTCAAAACTTTTGCCACTTGGCTTTTTTCACTTTAAACCTTTTCTCAAAAGAGGCTATACATGAATCATATTTATAGTTGAGATATAAATATCCTACCCCATATAATGATTGAAATTGATGTTGATTCTTTTCCATATGAAGGAGTTAGTGGCATTCTTGTAGATTTTATATCTAGGTTGGAACCCTTCCTTCATAATGATGCAAAGATTCATCTTCTCATATTTGTGGTGGTCTAGATGAGTATTCTCCTTAAGATGATAACTTGTCTCTTCTTCTAAAATTAACTAAACAAACCCTTTTGTTATTTGTACCCCAAATTACGAGGCTTTGATCCTTCATTGGTACGTAGGCACAAAACTTTATGTCTTTCCAAATAAAAAAACACTTCTTTTCTCATCTCACAAATCGTTTAGCAAACAAATTTTAAACAAACACAAATATTTTCAAGAGGTTCCTATATGATACTACATATACTTAGGGTGCTAGTACTTTCCCTTAGTATAATCAACCCTCGTACCATAGAACTCGTATTTGCTTTGTATCTTAGCCTTGATTTTTCTTTGCATATTCATTGTGGGTTTTGGTCTTTTCCCTTTTCTCTTAGAAACAATAAAGTTCGGTGGTGAACTCTAGTTTTGTGAGTCAAGCTAATAAAATAGCTTGGTCTCTGATTCTCGCCTCGAAACCCATGAATAGTTGAGGGAGGGTTGAGATTAATCTGAGATTGGAAGTTTGTTACGCTTTGTGTTAGTTTATGGATGAATGATAACTTGTAATGGGTGTGTTGGATGTGTAATCAGAATCATGTGTTGGTCACTACTCTTTGTTCAATTTGATTTTAATTTCTTTTTCAATTAATTCATGATAATATGATATATGTATGCTGAATGATGGTATGCACTGGTTTGTTTGATCAATGTTGGACTCACACATTTCTACTTGCCTCTGAATTAGTTTGAACTTATTTTTAATTCAGTGTTAGTGTATGGTGATGTCGTATGCTATGTGATGATGCTTTCTAGGTTATTGTTGTGACATGATGATGTATGAATTCACACGTTTTGCAATGTTGCCCATCTTATTCTACTTGTTTTCAATTTAAAAAATGAATGTATGTGTGTTAGTAAAGTCATGGTTGTTTGATATGGGATGATGATTGATGATGCCTCATGTGTTTCATTGTTTGACTTGCTTCCAACTTGTTTTTTTGTGTTCAGTTTTCATTTTAATCTTCATGTATGTATGTTATTAGTGTTGTGTTAGATGGTAAGGATGGATGGTATATTGTGGTTTGATGTTATGGGTGAAGTCTAAATCACGTTTTTACCCTGCATTCTATTTCAATTTGTTTTCAATTTTCTAATCATCTGTTAGAATGCATGATGTAGGATGATGCATGGTCATGAAGATGGTGGTAAGATGATGAACGTCAAGCCATGAAAAACGTGTGTGCTCATTTTTTATTTTACTTTGGCATGTAATGCAGGTTGTTGGCGAGGACATGATGAATAGGTGTATGGCCTACTATGAAGAGCATGGAGTGATGCAAAGGGAAAGGAAACTCGTGTGAGGCCAACACTTAGTCTATTTTTAGTTTTAAACTCTTTTTGTATTTTTTTCTTCTGTATATTATTTAAACCTAAAAAATGTAATGTGAACTTGAGGATTATGCAATGTAAATCTATAATAATACTCCCTTTTGATTAATGCATGCAATGAAATGTCAATGTAATATGAGTCTGCCAAAAAGAAAATGCAACTTACAAGATCAATTAAAATTGAGATTCAATTCCTAAAGTCTTAAAAACATATGGAATTTTATTTTAGAAAATAATCATGGATGCAAAATGATATAATGAATGCAAATGCACTAATAGAATAAAAATTTTGTATGATTATAATGAGGCCATAATGATTCTAACACAACCATGAACCAAACATTCAAACCATGATATTATGCAAGGTTTTTACCAAAGAAGAAAGCACTAGCCTAATGATCTTCAAATTTATTTAAAAGATATTTAAAAGTAGAGTCAAGTTTATGAATTCCCATGGCCAAGGGCCAAATGATTTATTGTAAATGCACATGTGAATGTAGGTGAGACATGAATGCAACTAGTCTGGGTTTAATAATGATACAATGCAATGCAAATTGAATGATACAGACTAGACTAGGCACATGGTCCAATTGATCAAGGCCTAAAAATATGCATAAATATGCAATGTAATAAGTTAAATTGAATAAATAAATGATAGGACAAAATTGGGGTATGATAAGGAGATGTCGCTTTGCTGTCCATGTACCTTTGATCATCAAGAAGAGAGATGGAGAAAATGTGTATAGCAACCTGGATATTTATGGGAGCACAGTATTGAGGTGCTTGCTGACTGGTGAAAGTCGATGGAGCAGTGACTATATGGGTTTACTGAGGCCTAAGACCAAGTATGTCAGATTGTTTTTGTGATGCATCTATTGTCGAATACTTACATGGTGAATTTCCCATGGTTGTCATGGATATGCCCACGGATGATGCTCATAGAGAGATGGGAACCATTATTGTTGTTGCGATTGAGAGGGACTTCCACCTCAACCATTGTGCCTTCCTCTGCCACGACAGAAGTTGAGAAAAATACACAAGAAGGGGGTGTTGAATTGTGTATGTAAATTCTATTTCACTTCCGAAAAACCAACTTTAGGATTTGAACAAGTTCAGAATCTGATCTCAGAGTTGTTAGCAACGAAATGAATAATAATCAGAAACAAGAGATAAAGCAACACATATAGCTATCCAGGTTCCTCTCCTAAACTGAGATTAGTCTAGTCCTCTTGTCCAACACGACATTTTCACTATAATAAAACCAATTAACTTTAGTCAAGCAAACTAGCAAGAGACTTAAACCGCTCAATCACACTAGAAAGATACTTATGCTTAAGCACACATGCATCATGCTTCCGCTCAAGCACACATGCAAAAGACTTCTTTTGCTCGATCACACAGGAGAGAGATTTTCACTGCTCAAGCAAACTAGCAAGAGACTTCTTATACTCTAAACAAATAATTTAAGAGAATATATAACAACTATACTTGATGTAAAATCAGAAGTATAGAAATGGTATAACACACACAAAAATTCTTAATTACTTAAGATTTCAAAGTTATACAAAGATAAGAAATATTAAGAACTTATGCAAAAAATAGATAAAAACTTTAGCTCAAAGTTGTGTTCAGTGTTGTTCTTATTTAGATGGTTCATTCGTTATTCATTAGTTGGGCAACCTTCCTTCAAATCTTCAACTCCTTTTTATAGAGGCAAAAAAAGAGTCGTTGGAAGGTGACTTACACAAGTGATATTTGTTGAGAAGAAGTTCTAAGAGAGATACGTTAGAAGTCAATCCTATTAAGATCTTCATCCATTATGAAATAACTTTGTTCACTACGTCTTTCTCATACTAGGCATCTATCAAGATGTTGGGGAAGACTTAAGAGGTCACATCAACTTTCCTTGAGCCCTGCACTAAGAAACCCTAGTTGACTTTTTTCAAAAGTCTGACTTTGAGAAGATCGGTCTTCTTTAGAGATAGAGTACAGATCATAAGTTGCGTACCATTAGTTGAGGTCTTTATAGTCTGAGCTGTCCCTAGAAGCTGAGATACCATATTCATATTATGATCCTTTAGAATCCTAGTCCTTTATATTCTCTTCATATCCTTTTAACAGGGTCAGTTATGAGTTGAATTTTAAGTTTATGATCATGTATACTTAAACAAATACAGGTATACCCAATTGTTCTTTAAATACTTTGGTATCATCTAAACCCAAGGTATATGAACAGTTTTGCTCCAACAATCTCCCTCTTTTTGATGATGAAAAACAAAGGTATTTAAGACCCCCCTGAGTCTAATAGTTCCAAAGTTGAGTTTTGTAAGCCCCCATTAAGTCATATCCAAGTTATTTAAACTTATCTTGATAACATAAAAAATTAATCTTCAGATAAAAACAATATTAATATGGATTTAGGTGTATATAAAAGCATTCAAAATGCTATTATCCTCTTTAAGTACTCCCGTGATTTTCTACGCCTTTTATCATCAACAAAAAGAAATTAAAACAGATGAGGGGGGGGGGGGGGGGGGGGGGGGGGGGAGAGATACTGAAAATAATTATAAAGAGTAAACCTGAAAAAAAGAACTGGTGATAGATAAGCATTTATTCCATAATTTCCAAGATAGTCAAAGCTAGTTTCTGACAGCCTAGCATAGGAGGTGAAGAACAAGACTCAAGAAACATAGTATTTAAGATTGATAAAGTTTGCCCAAAACTTCTCTATAAAAGCATATGTTATATTATCAACCAAATCACATTTCTCTTGAATATTTTTTCTTTGCATAAAAAAGGGAAAAAGAAATCCGTTCAAGGCTGAAAAGAGATATTTTGAAAAGGAGATACACAATTTGATGAAGAAACATGAAAGGAAAGAAAAGCAGAAATATGAGAAAATTGCAAAGGCTCAGAGATCCACAACTGCAGAAGGAGATGGCATATTTGTTGGAGTCTCTGAAAAGGGAAAAACCACATAAACAAATCTAAAAAATCTCAAGAAGAAGGAGTGGGATGAGGACTGGAAGACTTATTTGGAGACACAAGAACGGATAGGTGGTCAAGATTGAGAGGTCCGACTACTTTTGAAGAAAAAAAATGTAATAGTCTTTAGTTTCAGATCATGTAATGTTTACTTAATCAACATTTACATTTAACTACTTTAGCCATAAAAATCCCTTTGACATATCTCCATCAAGTTTGTAGAAATTCTTATCAATCAATCAGTAAGAAAAACATGAAAACAAAAGTAACAGAAATGAATTAAAATAAATTTTAGAAGAAGTAGCACAAGCAATAAGCAAAGATTGAGAACATTTCGTTGAAAGAGAATGCGAAGGTACATAACATAAAACAAAACAACTAATAAAAAAAAATAGAAGAGGAGGAAGATCCATCCAAAGAGACCACCTTGACCTTAAAAGAGTCAATATCTTTCATAGCTTCTTGTATCGTTAACTTATTACCCGAGATTTGTGAAGTAACCTAAACCATAGTTTTCTACTCCTTGTTGAATGAAGAGTTCTTAAAGAACCCGTTCATAAAGAATAAAGGATGACTATCCCTCGTGAAAGGATGTGAGAGTCACCTTAAGATATCCAAACATAACATGGGGAAGGTTGATATTCAAATATTAGTTGAGAAGAAGCAGAAAAGTCTTTTCATCAATATCTAAAAAGTCCATATTCTTGTTCTTTTGCATAAGGTTTGAGATTAAAATTTAATACCAGGCAGATGCCATAGAATTAAGATTAGAGACTTTAGACAGGTCAGATATATTATCAAAGATAATGTGAAAAGGAAAAGAAGATTCATAAAAGAGCATGTTTGGAGTAACACCTTCATCCTCACATTTTTTGGACACCAGATACTACAGAAAGAATGACACACTATAAATTTAGTTCTTGGACATAAGCGTTAACCCAAGATTATTTGAGTAGATTATGGTAAGTAGGACCATAAGGCATATCAAAGACGCCATCCCAACCATTTCAAGAGACAAACCTTTGAAGATCAAAGCCATGAGTCATAATTTTTTCAAAGTCAACAAGTCCTTCAATGATAACTACGAACTGGTTTTCCATACCAAGATTAGATCTAGAGGCCATCTCAAGAAAGGGTTTTCACAAAAGATAGATTTTGACAAGGAAGGTAAAAAAAATGAGTAAAATAATTTCCAAGAAAGGATATTCCCAAATATATAGTCAAGTGTATTGTTAGAAAGGTGCAAGGCAATTGTCTTTGCTTTAAGACCACTTAGAGATAACCTTTTAGAGAACCAAAACTAACATAAAGTACAAAACAAAACAAAACAAAATTAAAAAACCTGAAGAGATGGAAAAGGAGAATATACACAGGAATTAAAGAAGTTTCACATCATTACCCTTTAGACTTTACCCATTCAACCACTAAGCAGGCAAGAAAATTATCAGGCATGTGAAATTTTAAGTGGAACAAGTGTTAGAAGAAGTCAAAAGAGTTTTCCACTTAAATTCTATTAGAAGAAAATAATCCACTCCAGAGTCTCTGAGTCTGAAGTCTTTCAGAAGCCGCTTTTCATTAGAGGCAATTTCCAAAACTATGATTGAAGCTACTTCTAATCAACATCATACTTTGATACTCTATTCAGAAGCAATCACTATTTTCAATAAAGACCATGTTCAAATTCTTTTCTATAAAGTCAAATCTTTCAATAGCTAAGGGTTTTGTAAATACACCAACCCATTGATGATCAACATCAATTAATTGAATATCTATTACACCCTTATGAACATAACCTCTGATAAAATGATGTTTTATTTCAATATGCTTAGTTCTAGAATGTTGAACTGGATTCCTTGTTAAACAAATAGCAACAATATTATCATAAAAGATAGAGATACTGTCTCCACAAATATGATAATCATGTAGTTGATATTTCATTCAGAGTAATTGTGTACAACATTTTACAGCTGAGATGTATTTCGCTTCTGCTATACATAGAGCATTAGTCGCTTGTATCTTACTAGCCCAGGATACTATGTTTTCACCTATGAATTGACAGTTTTCACTAGTGGATTTTCTCTTAATTCTATCCTTAGTATAGTCAGCATCACAGAATCTAACTAGCTTATAGTCTAGGGATTTTTTTATAAAGAAGTCCTAGATTTGTCGTTCGTTTCAGATACATAAAGATTCTCTTAAAAGCATATAAGTGAGTCTCTCTAGGATCTGATTAAAATCTTGCACATAGACAGACACTGAACAATATATCAAGGTTAGAAGCTGTGAGGTAAAGCAAGGAACCACTCATACCTTTATATAGCTTCTGATCCACCTTGGTGCTACTTTCCTCCTTGTTCAGACTATAGGTTGGATGCATAGGAGTTTTCATAATCTTGCATTCTTCAAGATTAAACTTCTTCAGAAGCTCGTATGTATACTTGGACTGATGAACATGAGTTCCAATTTTAATTTGGTTGATTTGAATACCTAAGAAGAATTTCAATTCTCCCATCATGCTCATCTCAAACTCAGTCTGCATAGTTTTAGAAAATTCTTTGCAAAGAGAGGCATTAGTATAACAAAAAATTATGTCATTAACATAAACATGGATAAATAAGATTTCCTTATTCAGAGTCTTTCTGAACAATGTAGTGTCAACTTTACCTTTTTGGAAACTATTTTCTAACAAGAAATTACTTAGTCTCTCATACCAAGCTCTTGAAAGTTGCTTGAGTCCATAAAGTGATTTCTTAAGTTTAAAAACAAAATTTGGGTGGACTGAGTCCTCAAACCCAATGGGTTGTTTTACATACACTTCTTCAAAAATGAATCCATTTAATAAAGCACTCTTGACATCCATTTGATATAAAATAATATCATGATTATAGCATAAGAGAGAAGAAGTTTGATTGCCTATAACCTTGCCACAAGTACAAAGGTTTCAGAGAAATCTATACCTTCTTGCTGACTATAGCCTTGAGCTACAAGTCTAGCCTTATTTCTTACCACTTCTCCTTGATCATTGAGTTTGTTTTCGAACACCCATTTTATTCCAATAATGTTCTTCTGACTTGATTTGTGGACCAGATCCCAAACACCATTCCTCTGGAACTGGTTCAACTCTTCTTGCATGGCTACAATCAACTCATCATCTGATAAAGATTCATCAACAAAAGTTGGCTCAATTAAGGAAATAAATCCTAACATAGAGTTATCATCATTGAATGTTGATCTAGTCCTTGAGGGATCATCTTTATTTCCAATGATTAGATCTTATAGATGATAAGCTTTATACTTGAAAGACTTCTTGAGTAAAGTTGAAATTTTTTAACTATCCTGGGCTTCTTTAGAATTTAGAGCTTCTGGGTGAGATTTAAAAATTAGGCAAACTTCTAGTATACCAACTTCTGTGCCACTAACTTCTGAAGGTCCAATCTCTAGATGATTTTCAAAAACCTGAATATTTACAAAACTTTCAACAGGCCCTAACATATTATAGTCAAGCTCTCTGTCATTAAATTTGACATGTATAGTCTCTTCAACCAGTCTGGTTTCAGAATTATACACCCTTTATGCTTTAGAACGTTTAAAGTATCCTAAACAAAATACCCTTTTGAGCTTTAGCATCAACTTTCTTTAGATATACTTTATTGTTAAGAATGTAGAATGTACAACCAAATTGGTCAAAATTAGATATGCTTGGCTTTCTCCCTTTAAATAATTCATATGATGTTTTTTTCAGAATTATAGATTCGGTTCTGAACATAACATGATATATTAACAACATTTGCCCATAAGTATTTTGGAAGGCGATTTTCATGGATCATGGTTCTAGCCATTTCTTGTAAGGACTTGTTCTTTCTTTCTATAACTCCATTTTGCTAAGGAGTTCTAGGAGAAGAGAACTCATGGATAATTCCATATTTTCATAAAAAATCTCAACTAGCTCATCTCAAACTCACCACCATGATCACTTCTGACTTTTAAAATCTTTGATTCCTTTTCAGATTGAACTTGTATGCATAAAATTCTAAATACATCATATGATTCATCTTTAGATCTAAGTAGTTTAATACAAGTCCAGCTGCTATAGTTATCAATAATGACTAATCCATATTTCTTCCCATTGATTGAAGCAGTTCCAACAAGACCAAATAAATCAATGTGAAATAATTCTAAGGGTCTAGAGGCAGAGACAATGTTATTAGATTTAAAATAAGTTTTGTTAATATTTCCTACTTGACATGATCCACATAGAGCATCTGAGTGATAGTCAAGATATGGCCTCCCTTTAACAAGTTGTAGCTTGCTAAGTTTAGAGATCAATCTCCAATTAGTATGAACTAACCTTTTGTGCCAGACCCATTTCTCATCACTCACTGACATAGGAAAACTACCTTATGATATGTCAATTCAGAAAGATTAATTTTATAAACATTTCCCTTCCTCTTACCTTTGAATAAAATGGATTTGTCAGACTCGTTGATAACTGGACATAAGTTCTTACTAAACAATACTTCATAACCACTATCACAAAATTGACCAATGCTCAGTAGGTTAAGTTTGAGTCCACTTAGTAATCAAACATTATTAATAGATATTAAGGAATTACCAATTGTACCCAGTAAGACCCCAATTTTGACCCTAAGATCCCTCATGCAATCTCATCATATGCATTAGTATTGGGATCACACTTTGGCATCCTCCTTACCCCTCTTTCATTGGGTTTGTTTTGGGAGAGATCACCAAGCACTATGTGATTGTATCATACTTTTATATTATCATTTTTACTAACCAAAATACCAAAAATATGTCTTTGCATTTGCCTAACTCTTTTGTAGGTAGGGCATGATCCCCATTTGATCCATCAAGTTCATATTTAGGGTTTATGACCCTCATGGCTAAGAGCACAACCAAATATTGATCCACAATGTCTCTAAGCATCATATATGAGTCCCATTGATCTTTACATGTTACTTTGGTCAAGTATTCTTCAAGAGTTTGGAGGTAGTTTGCCTTGGAAACCCTAGTTTGTCTGGGTATCTTGAGTAACTTTTTCAATAAGCTTCCTCACCAATTGATCAAATTTCTCAAGGGACACTTCGAAATTCATCATATTATGCATATATGATCTACCATGAGCCTAAAAAGTCAAGAGAATTGCATGATAACAAGTTGGTTGATGGTGGTTGTCCAGATGAATTCATCTGATCAAAACTGGCCCCCCTAGACCTTATCTCCTACAATTTTCATCATATGAAAATGATCCCAAGAGAAAAGTTACTATAAATGACATTCCAAACAACTTTCATGTTTAAGTATAGAGCTAATTTTTCTTGGAAAGTCATTTTATATATTGAAACATTATAGGTCATTTTGTCTAAACCCTAATTTGAAAGTCAACTTCCCAAGGCCATAACTTGCTCAATTTTTATGAGATGAAAGATTTACAAGTTGCAAAATCAAATTCAAGATGTATACTTCAACTTTGATTTTTGTAGTGAAATCTAAATCAACTTTTATGAGCATGTGATATGAGGATACATTATAGGTCATTTTAGACCTATACCATTGAACAAGTGATTTTCCTCAACTTGAAAAATGCATAACTCTATTATTCTAAATCCAAATGAAATTAAATTGGTGACCATTTTGAATTTTTTTGAAAGATCTACAATGTTGATTAAGACATGCTTCTCATTTGGAGCTCACATGAAAAGTTAAGTAAGGTGGAACATTGAGGTATATGACTTGACACTTAGAAATTTTTTCAACATGTTGAAATTTCCAAACTTCCACCTCAAAATTCACCTTGATCCAAGTTCCAAATGGAAAAGTGTTCACATAAGAGTTGTTCCCCTTGATCTAAGCTTTCCAAAGAGTCTTATTTCATCCATTTTGGACAAGGTTTGCTAGGGTTGCGCATGGTCTTAACAGGTCTACATCAAGTTGAAAGATCAAATGTTCAAAACATCACATAGCATTGCCTTGCCATTCAAGATTCATTTCAACTTCATTCCAGATGCATTTGGACCAAAATGGATTGCTTCATGGGCCTTACACGCCCATGCAAGCTTGTGCATGACCTTGCCAAATTTGAAAGCAAATTCAAGTGTGCAAATAACACTCCCAATTGCTATAAATACAAGCCCTCTGAGCTCATTTGAGAGGACCTTTGTGTGCCAGCTTTTTCCCCTCTCTTCAAACCCTCACAATTCAAAGGAAACCCTGAGAATTTTCATTTGAAAATTGAGTTTGAATCTCACTGTTTGGAGATTCAAATACTCCAAGATCCAAAGCTTTGTTCCATTCCCAAACCACTTCTGCAAGCTTCCTGAGTGTGATCAAGCAAGGATTGAAGCAAGCAAGATTAAGTTCTACACAACATTGAAGGTATTTTCCAGAAATTTTCTTCTCCTCGATTCTCACTCAATTCTCATCAATTCTCTTGGATCTTTGGTTGTCTGAAGTCCTACCAATGTAGGCAAGAAGATTGAGTTGCTTTGAGGTCAAATCGTAGCAACTCAGTTGACACACCTCAAAATTTAACTCGTCATATCTTTCTATATATTTGGAGTTAGTTAAAATTGAGGTCAGATTCGTGCTCTACGACATTTTTTCTTTCAGATCATGTCCTCCTTTTTCATTTATGTGATGGTGATGACTGAACTAGTCTGACGAGGATCGCCTGAGAAGGTGACCGGAGGTTTAACGCCGGTGATGTGTTGGATAGGTTCTGAGCCACATGATCAATTCAAAATGTTTTAATCTCACGCGTTGGTTTTGATTACCATCCCTATGGCGCATTGACTTAAGTCCATGGTGGAAAGCACGCAGATGACCACTTGATCTGCCACCTCAATTAATGAGGGAGATCAAGTGGTCCACGTTTTTTTTGTATTTTCTGATTTTCATTTTATTCCTTTGATTTTCATTAATTCATATTAATTTTAATATTGGTCCAAAAAAGATGAGTTTCACCAAATTTTTTTAAATAAAATCCTCTCTCATATTTTGAATTAAAATTATTTTTTGGATCATTATTAATATTTTTCACAATTTAATTGATTTTGTGAATATTCTTAATTGTTTAAAAATACTTTTAAGTCTCTAAAAATTCTGAAATTTTCTCTCCAAGATCCTTTGAAATTGTTTGACCTATGATAAATCTCATGGCCATTTCTTTGGTGTTTTGATGAGATTTTAGGAATTTGACAAACCATATTTAATTTAATGCATTATTTTTAGTATTTTTAAATTGAATAAATGAGAAATAATTGTGTTGAGCCATTGTGATTGTTTGTATGAGTTTGACTTGTGTTGTTGGGCCTTGGTCAAGATTGATTTGACTTTGCTAGGTTAAGATCATTGGATTTAGGGGATTGATGGAATGTACATTCCATCTCCCAAAATGAATGAATGATCTTAATTTGGTAAAAGTCCTCCTTTGTCATATTTGAGTTTTGATTCATTCCCCTCGCTCTTCATCTTATTTCCCTTTTTTATGCATTCATATCATGAACCTATGATATCTCAATATCCTAAGGCTAGTTGATTGAAAAATCAACATAAGTATGGATGAGATTAGACCACCTCTTTTGCATATTCTATTTGTGTGTGGTATGTTTCATGAGCATAGTCTATTATACTATGTCTCTAACATACATTAACACCAAAATTCCATTGCCCGACCTCAAATAGTTGTGACTTCTACATAAGTCCAATTATGATTGCATAACATAGCGCTAAATTTTTGACACAAAAGGCATATCATTCTAGTTAGTGAGATTGTAAGTCTCCCCTCTTTCATGGTATTGTATGGAAACTTTGCCTTTTTTCCTTCCTTTGGAAGATGTCTTGGTTCAAGGATCCATGCTTATGATAAATGGGTTGAGTGTTCTCCAAAGAATGACTTAAAACAAAACAAAGCAAAAGCAATACTAACTTCTAACTCATTAACAACTAACATTTAATTTCCAGTTATTTACTTTAATGCACTTTATTTTTAAGCCTTATTCATTTGCCATTATTCATACCATTCTAATTGTTTAGGTTAATGTCATTTTCACTTTGTCCATTTGGACCATATTTTGTGATATATTTTGCTTGTGTATATTGTGTTATTTGTATGGTCTTTGGCCATTAATGTACATAATAAGAACAAAAAAAACCCTAAAAAATATCTTGTGTGGATTGTTGGTTTGATCTGAGACAATTGGACTTAGAATTTAGGCAACACTCCCTATGCAAAGGACTTGGCCAATGCCAACTTTCATGTAACCAAGTGCTTGTAATCTGAAACTTCATCTGATACATCATTAAAGATCCATTTGAGTTCATCTGCAACATGATCATTGTGAAGCTGTTATTTTGAACCTGTAACTTGTGGCATTGTGGAATTCATCTGCTACATGGGAAAATTTGAAGAAGATCGTGGAATGGCTAAGCTTGGATGTGGCTATCTTTATTTGATGCCTTGCTCTTCAAGTTAATATTGTGTGCATTAATTTTTGCTTGGTTCTAATGTCCAAGGGAATTTGGGTTTCTATATGACATTTTTGTCTATTGGATTGCAGCCCATTGGTCAGATATTTTCAACTCTTAACTTTTAAATTTATGCTTAGGATTAGTCTCTTCATCTGCTCCCCATCTCTTTAATTTCAAAATTTCTCCCTCCTTTTAAAAATTTCTTTGTTTGTACTTGTTTTGTTTCTAAACTTAGACCATTTTGCAAACTAGAAACTTTGGCCTTATGCCATTGTATTTTTAAACTTCTTTTCTTAAATAAACATGTAAATAAACTTAACTATACTTGACTTAAAGATTTCAAAAGCCAAAAAGAACTAACTCATTCAAACCATTTTTAGGCCTTTGTGCCTTTCAAATCTAATTTTTGTTAAAAGTAAAGCATCCATTTTGAAATTTGTATCACGAACTACGAGGTTTTGATCCCTCATTTTTATGTTGGTACGTAGGCACAAGTCCGAAGGTCTTGTCAAACACAAAAATATAATTTGAAAATTCTTTTCTCATCCCCCCATTCTGTTTGTTTGTAAACATATTTTTTATACAAAATACATATGTACACAAGAAAGGGCTCCCTAGGAGTACCTATGACACTTTGGGTTCTAACACCTTCCCTCTGTGTAACCAACCCTCTTACCTGTAATCTCTGGCATTTTATTAGTTTTGATTTGAAAACTTCTTATTTTTGGGGTTTTGTTCGTACTTTTCCCTTGGAAACAATAAAAGCGCGGTAGCGACTCTTGTTATTTGATGTCTTGCTTATCCATAGCTTGATGATCATGAATTTACCGCTACAAAAATAAAGTGGCGACTCTGCTGGGGAGTAGTCTCTAGTGGGTTTAGCCTACTTTTTTTTGTGTGTGTATATAATTGTATATTTGATGTATGTATATTTGTTTGTGTGATATAATCTTCTTGTTGTGCTTGGTGATCTCTGAGTGGAGAGATAAGTTCTAACCCGAACTTGAGTGCAATTAAGATAGGAGGATGGTATAGTCATGTTCGACTTGTGTGGAGTAGTTATTAACAAGTTGGCTTGAGACCCATCTGCTCAGTGGAGACCTTTTTGGATTTGGAAATGTCACACAAGTATTTGTGGTTAGGCATTACTATCTCTAATTTGGGGTCCGAGAAGCTTAGGACCGTAGAACATTTAACCCCTCTTGGCCTATTTAGGATGTAGTGCGGAGACTGTTCAAGTGTAGACTTGATAACAGTTGTTACATGATTCTACACTTAGACGAGTTTCTCTTGAGAATATTATGGATCGATGAGTCAGTCATCTTAACTTGTAACATCTGATAGATGGAATTAAGACTCTGGGAACTTTTTAGAACATGACCTATAGGTTTTTATCCTTAATTCACTCCTTTGGGATGGTTCTTACCCAGACTCCATGCTCGTGACTTTCAACAAAGCCTTGATTCTTGGTTGATCCAATCAAGTCTTGTCAATATCAATGGAACTTGGGTGTTGATAAGGTGTAAACCATAATCCACCAAAATGGATGATTGATCTTGACAATGACTTGATTCATCCCTTGACCTTTGTTTGTTTGCCTTGTGTGTGATCCCTTATTTGTGATTGTTGCATTCATGCATTCATGCGCATCATGACATTCATCACCCGAAAATTTTAAGGAACTGAGGTGCTATTTGCAAATATTTTCAGACCATGGATTATGGATGAAGGAACACTAAGAAGTACAGTTTCAGATGTCCCGACTTGAAAGAGTTAAGGAAGCTAGCATCTTTTGTATTAGATACCTTAGACTTCAAGCAACATCATGGGAAGCTTTTATCTATCTTGTCTGTTGATGTGGTTGAAGGACTTTTGAGTGTATTGGTGCAGTTCTACGACCCTCTCTACCGTTGCTTCACTTTTCCTGATTATCAGCTTATGCCTACGTTGGAGGAGTATGTCCATCTCTTGGGAATACCTGGTTCTAACAAGGTGCCTTTTAGTGGATTGGAAGAGATTCACATATCTCATCTTATAGCTGAAGCTCTTCACTTGAAGAAGTCTGAGATAGAGGCTCGTTGGGTGAAGAAAGGAGGATTTTTTGGGTGGCCATCTGATTTCCTCATCAAGGAAGCTACTGCCTTTGCTCAAGCCGGTAGTGTGGATGCTTTTGAAGCTATCTTTGTGTTGCTCATCTATCGATTAGCTTTGTTCCCTAATTTGATGGTTTTGTTGATGTTAACGCCTTTAGAATTTTCTTGATTGGGAATCCTGTGCCTACTTTGTTGGGTGATATGTACTTCTCTTTTCATCTAAGGAATTCTAAGGGTGGTGGAACTATTGTCTGTTGCATTCCTCTTTTGTACAAGTGGTTTATTTCACACTTGCCTCAGATGCGTGCTTTTATGGAAAACAAACAATGTCTACGGTGGTCTCAGAGACTTATGTCTCTCACTAATGATGATATAGTTTGGTATGATACTTCTTTGAGAAGTTTGGAGATTATTGATTGTTGTGGTGAATTCTCTAATGTGCCTCTCATTGGTACACAAGGAGGAATTAACTACAACCTTGCTTTGGCTCGTCGTCAACTTGGGTTCCCATTGAGAGACAAACCTAATAACTTGTTGTTAGAAGGTCTTTTCTATCAAGAGGGTAAAGATCCCCAACATTTGAAGCAGAAGATTGTGCATGCTTGGCATAATGTTCACAGGAAAGGAAGATCCGAGCCTGGTCCGCGCAATTGTGTAGCTTTGGAAGCTTACACTCTTTGGGTGAAGAAGATATATTTGGAATTGAAGATGCCTTATCCTTGTGAGAGACCTATGTCTATGGTTGTGGTTGAGCCATTAACTCTGCCTAACCAATATATAGAGGAGTTGGAAGACGCACTCGCCAAGATGAAGCGAGAGAAGGATATGTGGGAAGAGCATTTCCATGCTTTGAGCAAAAAACATGAGGAGTTGCAGCTTGAGTCTAAGGACAAGGATGCACTTATTGAGCTACTTGAAGACCGAGTGACAAAGAGACAGAGAGAGCCATATGTTTCATCTTCCTCTAGCATACCCCAGTCTTCCGTTGCTTGGAAGAAGATTGTTGATCAACTTGTCCTCGAGAAGACTCGGATGAAGGCTTCTTTTGAGATCGAGATTCGACGCATTCGAATGAAGTATGCACCTGTATCCAGATCTTCTGACGTTGTTGTTAGGGATCCTTAGGATGACTAGTCTCCTTTTCTCTTGTATTTTTCATTTGGTTTCTGAAATTGTACTTAGTGTAATCCTTCCAATTATATAAGTAAAAGAGATTTTTATGGTCATATCAAATTATTGTAATTGTTGTTAAATATATATATATATTTTTTCAAATAATATAGTAAGTTCCTTAGAAATAAAAACAAACAAGCATTGCATTTCATGCATCATTTGCATAAGCAGGTTTCTCTTTCGCCAGATGTCTCATTGGTGTTTCTTCTGTGCTTCAGCCAAGCTGACTCATCGATACAATACTCGTGCCAATCACTCTAGAATTATGGAACATCTTGAGCAAGAGAATAGAGACCTGAAAGAGGAGATCGCCCGCCTGACTACCATGATGGAGTCAGTTCTAGCCGCGTAGAGCCAGTCGTCTCCAACACCCGCCACTCCTCCTCCTCAGAAGACTGTTATTTCAGAGGTAGCTACGTCTACCATGCCTGCTGCTACTGCTCATTTCACACCTACCATGCCTACCAGATTCCCTTGGGGAATGCCGCCAAAATTCATGCTTGAGGGCTTTGTGCCCACATTGGCTTCCATGCTGACATCTAGCCGGGTCATGTTTGTACCACCACCTATAGTGCATACCTTACCTCGTGTGGAAGGCACCATTTATTATTTCGAGCCATCTGAGGGCCCGGACGTATATGAGAAAATGGATGAGAGGAAAAATCAATTTCTTGAGCTGCACAAGGAGTTGAAGACTTTGAGAGGTAAGGACCTTTTTGGGAAGAGTGCTGCTGAATTAAGTCTCGTGCCGCTGAATTATGTCTCGTGCCGAATGTGAAGATTCCGGTGAAGTTCAAAGTGCTTGACTTTGAAAAATACAAAGGGAACGCATGTCCGCTCAGTCATTTGGTGATGTATGCCCGTAAGATGTCTACCCAAACAGACAAAGATCAGCTATTAATCCACTACTTTCAAGACAGTCTTATCGGCGCCGCTCTAAGATTGTATATGGGGATGGATAGTGCAAGCATCCGCACTTTCAACGACTTGGGTGAAGCATTTATTAAGCAATGCAAGTACAACTTTGATATGGCTCCGGACCGAGATCAATTGAGATCACTGTCTCAGAAGGACAAGGAAACGTTTAAGGAGTATGCGCAGAGGTAGAGAGAGCTTACTGCCCAGATCAACCCTCTTTTAGAGGAAAAGGAGATGACCAAGATTTTTCTGAAGACCCTTAGCTCATTTTATTATGAGAAGATGATCGCCAGTGCCCCCGGTGATTTTACTGAGATGGTAAATATGGGGATGAGGCTAGAAGAAGGTGTCTGAAAAGGACGATTGTCAAAGGAGGAGGTATCATCTAGCAAGAGATACAACAATAGTTTTGGTAAGAAGAAGAACAATGAAACCAACGCAATTTCTAGTGGGAGGCAGAGGAGGCCACAAATCAGAAGAAGTCAACCACCTCGTCAACACCATCATCAAGTATCTTCAGTAATTCCTATTTTCTCAGCAAATCAATCAACACCAATTCAACAACAACAACGACAACAACAACAACAACCACAACAACGAGCAAACACCTACAACAACAACAATACCAACAATCATCAACAACAAACTTTCGAGAGGAAGAAGGTCTCTTTCGACCCGATTCCTATGACATATGCAGAGCTATATCCATCATTGGTTCTCAAGAACCTGCTACAACCAAGAAATCTACCACAAATACCTGAACCACTTCCATGGTGGTATAAACCGGAACTCCGTTGTGCTTTTCATCAAGGAGCACCCGGACGTGACATTGAGAATTGCTATCCATTCAAATATGAAGTCAAGAAGTTAGTGAAGAGTGGAATGGTGTCCTTTGAGGACCATGCACCCAACGTGAAAGCTAACCCACTGCTCGCTCATGGAAATTCATTTGTCAACATTGTAGACGGTTGCCCTGGGGAGTTCAAAGTGTTTGATGTCCGTTTTATTTGAAGGTCCTTGGTGATGATGCATAAGGACATTTGCTTGGTGAGAGATTGTGAGCATGACCATGATGGTTGGGCTATCTGCAGTGTTAATTCAAGAGGTTGCGAGATTGTGAAGAGAGACATCCAGCGGTTGATGGATGAGGGTATGATCCAGATTGTTCAATCCCGTCATGTAGATGAAGATGTGAATGTGACGGTTCCCGTGTTTAAGAATCCTGAGAGAGTGGTGATACAGTATGATAGCAACAATAGTAACAACATTAGCCAAAGATCAGTATCGCCGTTGATCATACGGTTGGTGGGTCCAGTCCCGTACGCATCCGATAAAGCTGTTCCTTATTAGTATAATGTAACTACGGTGAAAGATGGTCAATAGGTTCCATTACCTACGAACAATTCTATCGTGAGCATTGATAATGTTACCAAGGTGACCCACAGCGGTCGAGTGTTTGGGCCGGTGTTCCTAAAAGATGTGGAAGATTCAACGGTTGGTAAGAAAGTGGAAGTGCCTGCAGCAGATCCAGTTAGTGCTTCAAAGCGTCAGTCTGGTGAATTCAGCACTTTGAAGACTAATGATGATGATGAGGTACTTCGGTTGATAAAGAAAAGTGAGTTTAATATGGTGGAGCAACTGCTCCAAACCCCCTCGAAAATTTCAGTACTGTCTCTGCTTATGAATTCGGAAGCGCACAGAGAAGCACTGCAAAGAGTTCTAGAGCAAGCGTTCGTGGAACATGATGGTACGGTGGATCAGTTTGATCATATTGTGGCTAACATCACTTCCTGCAATAATCTCAGTTTTTGTGATGAGGAACTCCTTGAGGAGGGTAGGAATCATAATCTGGCTTTGCATATCTCCATGAATTGCAAAGATGACGCCTTATCTAATGTTCTTGTTGACATCGGATCTTCATTGAATATGCTGCCGAAGTCAACATTATCAAAGCTATCATATCAAGGAGCGCCTATGAGGTATAATGGTGTAATCGTCAAAGCTTTTGACGGTTCACGCAAAACAATGATAGGTGAAGTGGACCTTCTAGTGAAGATAGGTCCAAGTGATTTCCAAATTACTTTCCAAGTAATGGATATCCACCTGACCTACAACTGTCTGTTGGGAAGGCCATGGATTCACGAGGCGGGAGCTGTTACCTCCATGTTACATCAGAAACTCAAATTCGTCAAGAATGGGAAATTAGTCATTATTGGTGGGGAAAAGGCGTTGTTGGTTAGCCATCTGTCATCTTTCTCTTATGATGAAGCTAAGGATGAGGTTGGAAATCCGTTCCAAGCCTTGTCTATTGTTGTTGAAAAGAGAGTTGGGGCACCTATGTCCTCATTGAAAGATGCAAGGAAGATTGTTGAAGAAGGAATTGTTGACTAGTGGGGACGAGTGGTAGATGTCTCCCATAATAAAAACAGAACCGATCTGGGTTTTCAGCAAGGATCGTCGGATGCTAGATCAGAGGATATACAACTTAGCTTTCGTAGTGGAGGGTTCATTCATGGCAATGAACAACATTTAGCTGTTGTGCTAGAGGATGACGAAGAGGAAGACTGCACCAACTTTGTGACACATGGAAAGGCTTGCGACAATTGGACTGCTGTTGATATTCCTGTTATTTTGCATCGATCTAAGTAAATGCTTTTATTTGTTTTAAAAATCCTTCTCCTATGCCTAAGGGAGAAGTGAACATTGTTGGGCATTTCAAATTTGATCATTAATAAAATTAATTCTATTCATCCACATCTATGATGTTTGTTTTGCTTTTTGCTTTATTCTGAAAATGGTAATCACAAAAAACATAAATAAACAATATAATTGTCCATCTGCATAATATTTGGTCACAAATTCACTTCTCTAAAATCAAAATATCAAATCATTATGCAGGTTGGTTTCTAACCCCATTGAATACAATGATCCTTATCCTTCTCCAAATTTTGAATTCCATGTGTTTGAGGTTGAGGAGGAAAGTGATGAAGAAGTGAGTGATGAATTGTCTCGTCTTCTTGAACATGAAGGAAAAGCCATTCAGCCATTCGAAGAGCAGATTGAGTTAGTCAACTTGGGTTCCGAAGATGATGTGAAGGAAGTCAAGATTGGGTCTCGAATGTGTCCAGATGTTAAGAAGAGGTTGATTAATCTTCTTCGAGAATATTCAGATGTGTTTGCTTGGTCCTATCAAGACATTCCTGGTTTAGATTCTGGGATTGTAGAGCATAAATTACCATTGAAGCCAGAATGCCCGTCGGTCAAGCAGAAATTGAGAAGAACACATCCTAATATGGCGGTGAAGATTAAAGAAGAAGTGCAGAAACAGATTGACGCTGGTTTCCTTGTGACCGCTGAGTATCCGCAATGGGTAGCCAATATCGTGTATGTGCTGAAGAAAGATGGAAAAGTCCGCATATGTGTTGATTAACGAGATTTGAATAAAGCCAGTCCGAAAGATGAGTTACCTCTACCACACATTGACATGTTGGTAGACAATACTGCTAAATTCAAAGTCTTTTCGTTTATGGACGGATTTTCCGGATATAATCAGATCAAGATGGCACCCGAAGATATGGAGAAGACCACATTCATTACACCTTAGGGAACATTCTATTATAGAGTGATGCCTTTCGGTTTGAAGAATGTTGGTGTAACTTACCAAGAGCAATGACTACTCTTTTTCATGATATGATGCATAAAGAGATTGAAGTCTATGTTGACAATATGATTTCCAAATCAATTGATGAAGAGGAACATGTTAAGCACTTGTTGAAGCTTTTCCAGCATTTGAGGAAGTATAAACTTCGCTTGAATCCCAATAAGTGTACTTTTGGTGTTCGTTCTGGTAAGTTGTTGGGCTTTATTATCAGCGAGAAAGGTATTGAAGTGGATCCTGCCAAGGTCAAAGCAATACAAGAGATGCCTGCGCCCAAAATTGAGAAGCAAGTCAGAGGTTTCCTCGGCCGCTTAAATTATATATCAAGAATCACTTCACACATGACTGCCACATGTGCGCATATACTCAAGCTTCTTCGGAAAGATCAGTCTTGTGATTGGACTGAAGATTGCCAGAAAACTTTTGATAGTATCAAAGAATATCTGCTTGAACCTCCGATCATGTCTCCACCTGTTGAAGGAAGACCGTTGATTATGTATTTGAATGTGCTTGAAGATAGTATGGGTTGTGTTTTTGGTCAGCAAGATGAGACTGGAAAGAAAGAATTTGCAATTTACTACCTCAGTAAGAAGTTCACCGACTGTGAGACTCGGTATTATATGTTAGAGAAGACTTGTTGCGCATTGGCTTGGGCTGCTAAGCGTTTGCGTCAATATATGTTAAATCATACCACTTGGTTGATATCCAAAATGGATCCAATCAAGTATATATTTGAGAAGCCTGCTTTAACTGGGAGGATTGCCCGTTGGTAGATGTTGTTATCAGAGTATGATATTGAATACCGATCTCAGAAAACAATCAAAGGTAGTGTCTTGGCTGACCATTTGGCTCACCAACCGATTGAAGATTACCAGTAAGTGCAGTATGATTTTCCTGATGAAGAGATCTTATACTTGAAAATGAAAGATTGTGATGAACCATTGCTTGAAGAAGGGCCAGAACCTGGTTCCCGTTGGGGCATGGTATTTGATGAAGCTGTTAATCAATATGGTAATGGCATTGGGGCAGTCATTATTACTCCTCAAGGCACGCATTTTCCATTTACAACTAGATTGACTTTCAAGTGTACGAACAATATGGCAGAATATGAAGCTTGCATTATGGGGCTCGAAGAGGCCATTGATCTCAGAATCAAGCATTTAGATGTCTTTGGAGATTCAGCTTTGGTTGTGAATCAAATCAAAGGTGAATGGGAGACGAATCAACCCAGTTTGATACCATATAGAGATTATGCAAGGAGGATTTCAACTTTCTTTACAAAGGTTGAGTTTCATCATATCCCTCGAGATGAAAATCGGATGGCAGATGCTCTTGCAATGTTGGCATCAATGATTATAGTGAAGTATTGAAATGAGGTTCCCAATTTGACTGTGATGCGTCTTGATAGGCCAACTCATGTGTTTGCTGTTGAAGAGATCAAAGATGAGAAGCCGTGGTATTATGACATCAAGTGTTTCCTCCAAAGTCAGATTTACCCGCCTGGGGAATCTTTGAAAGATAAGAAGACTTTGAAGAGATTAGCCGACAACTTCTACCTAAATGGTGATGTATTGTACAAGAGAAATTTCGATTTGGTTTTGCTCAGATGCATGGATAGACACGAAGCAGGCCTATTGATGACTGAAGTCCATGAAGGTTCCTTTGGTACTCATTCCAATGGACATGCAATGGCAAAGAAGATGTTGCGAGCAGGTTACTATTGGTTGACAATGGAATCTGACTGTTGCAAGTTTAGGAAGAAATGCCACAAGTGTCAAATATATGCAGATAAGATTCATGTTCCTCTGACATAAATGTCATTTCCTCTCCACGGCCCTTCTCCATGTGGGGAATCGATATGATTGGCATGATTGAGCCCAAAGCTTCGAACGAACATCGTTTCATTTTGGTGGCAGTTGACTACTTCACAAAATGGGTTGAAGCGGCATCGAATGCGAATGTAACCAAGCAAGTTGTTGTAAGGTTTATCAAGAATCAGATTATATATCGTTATGGTGTGCCAAGTAAGATCATTACTGATAATGGATCAAACTTGAATAATAATATGGTGGAAGCTCTTTGTAAAGACTTCAAGATTTCACATCATAATTCTTCTCCCTACAGACCTAAGATGAATTGGGCTGTTGAAGCTGCAAATAAGAACATTAAGAAGAATATCCCGAAGATGGTTGTAACATAAAAGGATTGGCATGAGATGCTCCCATTTGCTTTGCACGGGTATCATACATCCATCTGCACTTCAACAGGGGCAACCTCGTTTTATCTTGTATATGGTATAGAAGCAGTGCTCCCTGTAGAGGTTGAGATTCCTTTATTACGTGTGCTCAGGGAAGCCAAGTTGACTGAGGCTGAATGGTGTCAAACCAGGTATGGTCAGCTGAATTTAATTGAAGAGAAGAGATTGACTGCCATGTGTCATGGTCAGTTGTATCAATAGAGGATGAAGAAAGCTTTTGATAAGAAGGTCAGGCCTCGTGTGTTTAGAGAAGGTGACCTTGTGCTCAAGAAAATTCTATCTTTTAAACCAGATTCTAAGGGAAAATGGACTCCTAATTATGAAGGCCCATATATTGTTAAAAGAGCCTTTTCAGGCGGTGCTTTAATTCTTACAACTATGGAAGGTGAAGAGTTCACTCGTCCTATGAACGCAAATGCAGTCAAGAAATACTTCTCCTAAAAAGAAAAGAACAACTCGCTAAGTTGAAAACCCGAAAGGACGGCTTAGGCAAAAATGAGCGTCTCGGTGGATTGAAAACCCGAAAGGGCGATCCAGGCAAAAGTTAGAGACATAAAACAGAAAGAATCATCCCGATAAATTGAATACCCCACCTTGGGGCAATTTATGCAAAAGTTAGGGATTATGGCAAGTAATTGCATCCTGCTGATCTTCAGTTTGGAAAACTTTGTTGAGCACAAGGGTTAACGGTGATTCATCATTCCCAGTAGCGGCCAAAAACACAGTGAACATCAAGAGTTGGTGGAAGGATTAGTGGTCATTTGTATTCAATGTAACCCTTTTCCATGTAAATTACCATTTCAACTTTGTAAAAATCTATGGAGTCTTGTCATTTACAGACTACCATTCTAATAAATAAAGTTAAGATTTTATCCAATTATTTCTACTCTTGTTTATTTTAGCCAAATAGTTTAAAATTTATTGTGATCATTTTCAAAATTTAAATTTTTTAAATAAAAATCATTTTTCTTAAACATATAAAAGCATGAATTCTAAAGCGATCAAAAGGAACATCAATAACAGTTCGAAAGCAATAAGCCCTAAGTGTGGAGCACTATTGGTCCTCCCCGAGCAGTAGGCGCAATTTCTCTTCCGTCCCCGACAGCATTCTTCAGCACTCGGTTTTTGTTCTCCATTCCTCGGTATAATAGTCTGCTAAGTTGGTTGATCCAGTTCCCATGCAGAGTGTTTATCCCCCAGCAGATCTTGTGGTTATTCCCCAGTGAGGTTGGTGATTATTACCCGACCATTTTTTATCTCCAACAGAGTAAGGATGTTGTCTTCAGCAGTTCGCATGATTGCGGTAGAACTTTGGTTTCCTCACCAATCATCATCAGATTCGCTCCCGGTCAGAGTTTCCTCCTGGTCTCTGAGCAGCTATTTGTGTTTATCCTCTACATGGTTGTCTCCCATTTGATATGATGTTGACCTAAAATTCCCCGCAGACTCGATAATGGTTTTTCTCAGCAGATATCCTCCTTCCCCAGCTAGGGTTGAGTCTTTGGGATGTCGATCTCTCTTTTCTCCGGCAATTGTCTCCCTCTTGTGTGTGGATTGACCGAGAATTGTATCGATGATTCAAATCTACTACATCTTTGTATCCTTTGTGATCGTTTTGTCAACATGATCATCACATATACATAAATATATACATATACGTATACATATACATATATACTCATATATTTCATCATGTGATTCTTATTCTCTGTTATGGAGGTACTTTATCCCCATACAAAATTTGGTGTTTGTCCTCCCTCCATTGTAGAGTGTCAGCCCTTTAAGCAGAAAAAACTTTAACCTTTCTCCTTTCCCCACTGAGTTATTCTCTCGTGGAGGATTTTTATTTCAATGTCATCCCCAGTTGATTATCTGGATGGAGTCACCCCCTTGAGTTATATCCTCATTGGATTGAGTCTTGATTGACCGTTTCTTTTGTAGATCTTACCTAGATAGATGCTTCGGGTCCCTTAAGAGCTTATTACCTAAATGGTGATGTTCTTCTTATGTTGTAGTTTGCTACTTCTTGCCCAATACCCAACAAAAGTAACATTTTTCTCCCTGGAGGATTCATTTTCATGTTTCCCCAGGAAGTATATCCTTGATATGTTCATCCTAACCGATGACAAATATTTTCTTCCCCTGTTTTGAGTTTATCCTTGATATGTTCATCCTAACCGATGACAGATATTCTCATCTTTGGTATTCTGCCCAGTAAAAAGGTAGTTGTAATCCCTATTTTGTTCCCTAGAGAGTTAATCCTTGATATGTTCATCTTAACTAATGACGGGTTTCCTTTTCTTTGCGGTCTTCTACCCAACAACCGGTAGTTGTAAATCCTGGATTTGCAGAGTTTATCCTTGATATGTTCATCCTAATCGGTGATGGGTACTCTCTCTTGCGGTGTTCTATCCAGTAACTAATAAACATAATCCATATTCCTTCCTCATATAGTTTATCCTTGATATGTTCATCTTAACCGATGACGGATTTTCTCTTTGACGGTGTTCTATCCAGTATTTGGTAGATGTAATTCCTGCTTTTTGTCCAGTTTGGTTTATCCTTGATATGTTTATCCTAACCGATGACGGATATCCTCCTTGACACCCCAGGCAAGTCTATCCTTGATATGTCCATCTTAACTGATGACAATTTTTTTTCCTTTTGAGTCTATCCTTGATATGTTCACCCTAACCGGTGACGAATATTCTCATATTTGGTCTTCTTCCCAGTAACTGGTAGTTGTAAATCCTATTTCTGCAGTTTTCCCCAGCAAGACTATTCTTACCCAGTAATCGGTAATGAATACTCCCTCCTGGAGGTTCCTTGCGAGTCATCCTTGATATGTTCACCTTAACCGATGATGGATGTCCTCTCTGTCAGATCTTTATTATCTCCTTACCTAGTAATAGGTAGTGGATAATAGATTTCTGCTCCTCCTGTGTTGAAGTGTATTTCTTCTCCAGTTGAGTTGAGTGTGCATTTCCTTAGTGAAATCGCTTTTCCTGCATGATTCAAGTACATTGATTTTATCCTGATCTACTCGTATCCCCTGCAGATGTTTTTGTTCCCCCGATTGAGTCTTTCCATGTTTATGGAATTCCTCCAGTCTCCCAGCAGTTGTAAGTCGTAGCCTGGCCTACGCATACCCTTTCTATCCCATCATAGTCTCTGTCTCCCCAATGAGTTTTCCTTACGAAATCCATCATGCTCCTGCGGATATTCTGTCTCTCTGATTTCTTTTCCTTTGTGGCAATATTTCCACACAGAGAATTCACTTTTACATTCATACCATATGCATCATGAGGTCTCTTAGGGACCAAAATTTGTTTCTATATATTGTTATTTAAGCCCATTCTACTGAGTCGATGCGAAGATTTTAACCTTCACCTCCTCAGCTAGAATGTCCTTAAATAGGGGCATCTGTAAGACCCCAATTTTGACCCAAAGATCCCTCATGCAATCTCATCATATGCATTAGCATTGGGATCATACTTTGGCGTCCTCCTTACCCCTCTTTCATTGGGTTTGTTTTGGGAGAGATCACCAAACACTATGTGATTGTATCATACTTGTATATTATCATTTTTACTAACCAAAATACCAAAAATATGTCTTTGCATTTGCCTAACTCTTTTGTAGGTAGGGCATGATCCCCATTTGATCCATCAAGTTCATATTTAGGGTTTATGACCCTCATGGCTAAGAGCACAACCAAATATTTATCCACAATGTCTCTAAGCATCATATATGAGTCCCATTTATCTTTACATGTTACTTTGATCAAGTATTCTTCAAGAGTTTGGAGGTAGTTTGCCTTGGAAACCCTAGTTTGTCTGGGTATCTTGAGTAACTTCTTCAACAAACTTCCTCACCAATTGATCAAATTTCTCAAGGGACACTTAAATATTCATCATATTATGCATATATTATCTACCATGAGCCTAAAAAGTCAAGAGAATTGCATGATAGCAAGTTGGTTGATGGTGGTTGGCCAGATGAATTCGTCTGATCAAAACTGGGTCCCCCTAGACCATATCTCTTACAATTTTCATCATATGAAAATGATCCCAAGAGAAACGTTACTCTAAATGACATTCCAAACAACTTTTATGTTGATGTCTAGAGCTAATTTTGCTTGGAAAGTCATTTTATATGTTGAAACATTATAGGTCATTTTGTCTAAACCCTAATTTGAAAGTCAACTTCCCAAGGCCATAACTTGCTCAATTTTTATGAGATGAAAGATTTACAAGTTGCAAAATCAAATTCAAGATGTATACTTCAACTTTGATTTTTGTAGTGAAATCTAAATCAACTTTTATGAGCATGTGATATGAGGATACATTATAGGTCATTTTAGACCTATACCATTGAACAAGTGATTTTCCTCAACTTGAAAAATGCATAACTCTATTATTCTAAATCCAAATGAAATTAAATTGGTGACCATTTTGAATTTTTCTGAAAGATATACAACGTTGATTAAGACATGCTTCTCATTTGGAGCTCACATGAAAAGTTAAGTGAGGTGGAACATTGAGGTATATGACTTGACACTTAGAAATTTTTTCAACATGTTGAAATTTCCAAACTTCCACCTCACAATTCACCTTGATCCAAGTTCCAAATGGAAAAGTGTTCAACATAAGAGTTGTTCTCCTTGATCTAATCTTTCAAAAGAGTCATATTTCAATCATTTTGGACAAGGTTTGCTAGGGCTGCACATGGTCTTAACAGGTCTGCATCAAGTGGAAAGATCAAATGTTCAAAACATCACATAGCATTACCTTGCCATTCAAGCTTCATTTCAACTTCATTTCAGATGCATTTGGACTAAAATGGATTTCTTCATGGCCCTATACACGTCCATGCAAGCTTGTGCATGACCTTTCCAAATTTGGAAGCAATTCAAGTGTGCAAATAACACTCCCAATTGCTATAAATACAAGCCCTCTGAACTCATTTGAGAGGACCTTTGCGCGCTAGCTTTGCCCGCTCTCTTCAAACCCTCACAATTCAAAGGAAAACCTGAGAATTTTCATTTGAAAATTGAGTTTGAATCTCACTGTTTGAAGATTCGAAAACTCTAGGATACAAAGCTTTATTCCATTCCCAAACCACTTTTGCAAGCTTCCTAATATGATCAAGCAAGGATTGAAGCAAGCAAGATCAAGTTCTGCACAACATTTAAGGTATTTTCCAGAAATTTTCTTCTCCTTGATTCTCACTCAATTCTCATCAATTCTCTTGGATCTTTGGTTGTCTGAAGTTCTACCAATGTAGGCAAGAAGATTGAGTTGCTTTGAGGTCAAATCGAAGCAACTCAATTGACACACCTCAAAATTCAACTCCTCATATCTTTCTATGTATTTGGAGTTAGTTAAAATTGAGGTTAGATTCGTGCTCTACGCCATTTTTTATTTCAGATCATGTCCTCTTTTTTCATTTATGTGATGGTGATGACTGAACTAGTCCGACGAGGTTCGCCTGAGAAGGTGACCTGAGGTTTAACGCCGGTGATGTGTTGGACAGGTTATGAGCCACATGATCAATTCAAAATGTTTTAATATCACGCATTGGTTTTAATTACCATCCCTGTGGCGCATTGACTTAAGTCCATGGTGGAAAGCGCGCAGATGACCACTTGATCTGCCACCTCAATTAATGAGGGAGATCAAGTGATCCACGTTTTTTTTGTATTTTCTGATTTTCATTTTATTCTTTTGATTTTCATTAATTCATATTAATTTTAATATTGATCCAAAAAATATGAGAGTTTCACCCAAAAAATTTAAATAAAATCCTCTCTCATATTTTGAATTAAATTTATTTTTTGGATCATTATTAATATTTTTCATGATTTAATTGATTTTATGAATATTCTTAATTGTTTAAAAATACTTTTAAGTCTCTAAAAATTCTGAAATTTTTTCTCCAAGGTTCTTTGACCTTGTTTGACCTATGATAAATCTCATGGCCATTTCTTTGGTGTTTTGATGAAATTTTAGGAATTTGACAAACCATATTTAATTTAATGCATTATTTTTAGTATTTTTAAATTGAATAAATGCCAAATAATTGTGTTGAGCCATTGTGATTGTTTGTCTGAGTTTGACTTGTGTTGTTGGGCCTTGGTCAAGGTTGATTTGACTTTGCTAGGTTAAGATCATTGGATTTAGGGGATTGATGGAATGTACATTCCATCTCCCAAAATGAATGAATGATCTTAATTTGGTAAAAGTTCTCCTTTGTCCAATTTGAGTTTTGATCCATTCCCCTCCCTCTTCATCTTATTCCCCTTCTTTATGCATTCATATCATGGACCTATGATATCTCAATATCCTAAGGCTAGTTGATTGAAAAATCAACATAAGTATGGATGAGATTAGACCATCTCTTTTGCATATTCTTTTTGTGTGTGGTATGTTTCATGAGCATAGTCCACTATACTATGTCTCTAACATACATTAACACCAAAATTCCGTTGCCCGACCTCAAATAGTTGTGACTTCTACATAAGTCCAATTACGATTGCTTAACGTAGCGCTAAATTTTTGACACAAAAGGAATATCATTCTTGTTAGTAAGATTGTAAGTCTCCCCTCTTTCATGGTATTGTGTGGAAACTTGGCTTTTTTTCCTTCCTTTGGAAGATGTCTTGGTTCAAGGATCCATGCTTGTGATAAGTGGGTTGAGTGTTATCCAAAGAATGACTTAAAACAAAAAAAGCAAAAGCAATACTAACTTCTAACTCATTAACAACTAACATTTAATTTCAAGTTATTTACTTTAATGCACTTTATTTTTAAGCCTTATTCATTTGTCATTATTCATATCATTCTAATTGCTTATGTTAATGTCATTTTCACTTTGTCCATTTGGACCATATTTTGTGATATATTTTGATTGTGTGTATTTTGTTTGGTTGTATGGTCTTTGGCCATTAATGTACATAATAAGAACAAAAAAACCCTAAAAAATATCCTGTGTGGACTGTTGGTTTGATCTGAGACAATTGGACTTAGAATTTAGACAACACTCCCTATGAAAAGGACTTGGCCAATGCCAACTTTCATGTAACCAAGTGCTTGTAATTTGAAACTTCATCTGATACATCATTAAAGATCCATTTGAGTTCATCTGCAACATGATCATTGTGAATCTGTTATTTTGAACCTGTGACTTGCGGCATTGTGGAATTCATCTGCTACATGAGCAAATTTGAAGAAGATAATGGAATGGCTAAGATTGGATGTGGCTATCTTTATTTGATGCCTTGCTCTTCAAGTTAATATTGTATGCATTATTTGTTGCTTGATTCTAATGTCCAAGGGAATTTGGGTTTCTATATGAAATTCTTGTCTATTGGATTGCAGCCCATTGGTCAGATATTTTCAACTCTTAACTTTTAAATTTATGCTTAGGATTAGTCTCTTCATCTGCTCCCCATCTCTTTAATTTCAAAATCTCTCACTCCTTTTAAAAATTTCTTTGTTTGTCCTTGTTTTGTTTCTAAACTTAGACCATTTTGCAAATTAGAAACTTTGGCCTTATGCCATTGCAGTTTTAAACTTCTTTTCTTAAATAAACATGTAAATAAACTTAACTATACTTAACTTAAAGATTTCAAAAGCCAAAAAGAACTAACTCATTCAAACCATTTTTAGGCCTTTGTGCCTTTCAAACCTAATTTTTGTTAAAAGCAAAGCATCCATTTTGAAATTTGTATCACGAACTACGAGGTTTTGATCCCTCATTTTTATGTTGGTACGTAGGCACAAGACCGAAGGTCTTGTCAAACACAAAAATATAATTAATGAATTCTTTTCTCATCCCCCAATTCTATTTGTTTGTAAACATCTTTTTTGTATAAAATAAATATGCACACAAGAAATGGCTCCCTAGAAGTACCTAGGACACTTTGGGTGCTAATACCTTCCCTCTGTGTAACCAACCCCCTTACCTGTAATCTCTGGCATTTTATTAGTTTTAATTTGAAAACTTCTTATTTTTGGGGTTTTGTTCGTGCTTTTCCCCTTTCCCTTGGAAACAATAAAAGCACGGTGGCGAATCTTGTTATTTGATGTCTTGCTTATCTATAGCTTGATGATCATGAATTTACCGCTACATGCCCATACCAATGATCTTCCCTTTCTGTCATTCTCTAAACCCCACACTTCCTTCCTCTTTCATAGTCAGGGCTTGGAACATATGCTTTTCTCCCATCATATGACGTGAGCAACCATTGTCCAGGTACCATGATTGTTGCCTTGTTTCTCCCTTTAGGAATATCTGTAGCAAACATAATTTTAAACTTAGGTACCCATAATCTTATGGGTCCTCTAGTGTTAGTTCTGACATACTTCCTTTTATTCTGAGCCTTTGCCTGATAAAAGAGTCTATACTCATTCCATACTTTTTTCTTGCAATAGTTTTGTATTGGATAAGTTTTGACTTTGGCTTTTGAAACCTTCAGAACCATTGATCCATAAGTCTTGGGTTCTGATACCTTTAGAACCTTTGACTTGAGATTTTTGGCTTATGGACACTTCAGAACCTTTGACTTCTGAATGTTAGGTTCTGATTTCTTCAAGACCTTTGACTTTGAAGTCTCAGATACTGATTTGTTCAGGACCTTTGATTCTGTTATCTCAGGTTCTGATCGGTTCATAATTTTTCCTTTATCAGAAGCAGACATAAAATAAGTTTTCAACTCTGTTTGAGCAATGCTTGAAGAAGAAGGGTATGAGGTTTTTTCCAAGAGTTAAGCTTTTTGATTATAGAATCTTTCACTGTAACCCAGACCTTCTCCTTTGCTATTACTTACTCCATATATTATGGAAGCAAGTTTTGTTCTTTCAAGACTAGTTATGATAAAGAGCCATTTCATGCTCACTAAAGGATTTATCAGTAACTTTATTTATTTGGGCTATATCATATTTTTCTAAAGATTCAATTTTATTTTGAGAATATTTTAGTTCTTCTTTCAGAAGATCATATTGCTTTTTCAATGTTTTCATGTGTCTTTCATTGTCTTGGCAACGACTCATGAGGCCTTGAATAAAAGAGATTAGATCAGAATGAGATAGATTAGAAAATACCCCATCTTCTACTTCAGACTCTAAATCAGAAGTTAATTCATATTCTCTGTCAGAAGATGTGAGATCCGTTAGTGCCAAATTTTCTTATACTTCATCTTTATTTGAACTATCTTCATTATCAAGTTCATACCATGTTGCCATGATACTTTTCTTGAATTTACTTTTGAAGTTTTCCTTCTGAAAGCTTCCTTTCTTTGGTATGTCTTTCTGCAGATCAAGACAATCAACTTTCATATGACCAGACTTCTTGTAGTTGAATCAATTCTTATGATCATCAGCTTTATCTTTTGAACTAGAGCCTATAAAGCCACTACTTCTACCAGAGAATCCCTTGTTCCTTTTTGTCATTTGTTGAAACCTCATAATGATAAAGGTCATTTCCTCATCATTATAGTCAAGCTTCTTATGATTGCTAGACTTTTGAGGATATGACAACTTAACCATGAGGTTTTTCAGCTACTTACTTTAAAGCCAATGATTTAGGATTCTTCACAGGATCATCTCTATTCAGATCCATCTCATGGCTCGGAAGGTTACTAATTAGACTTTCAAGGCTCAGCGTATTCAGATCTTTAGCCTCCTAAATAACTGTGATTTTAGGTCTGTATCTAGCAGGGAGACTTCTCAAGATATTCTTTACATGGTCTGATACGTAGTGTGAATTTTATTCAGAACCTGAAGGCCCGATACAAGAACTTGAAACCTAGAAAACATGGTTTCAATATCTTCATCATCCTTCATTCTGAAAATCTCATAGTGTTGTATTAGAAGGTTGGCCTCAGCGTCTCTGACTTGTTGGTTTCCTTCATAAGAAGAAAACAAATACTCAAAGATAGTCTTAGCAGTTGACTTATTAATGATCTTGATGTACGAAGAATGAGTTAAAGGTTTTATTAGAATGTCTCTAACTCTATGATGTTTTCTATAAATTATCTTATGAGCTGGTGTGAGAGTTTTCCTATCGGTTACCGTTCTAACACCATTAACTTCAATGTTAATGTTGTCTTCAAGGATATCCCACAATTCATCATCAAGACCAATGATATAAGTATACATTTTGCTTTTCCACCATTCAAACTGAGTGGAGTCACCACTGAATGTAGGTGGTCTAGCCGAGTAATGACTATTCTCAGTAGTATTATGGTCATAGGTTATACCACCACTACCAGTCATTCCAGATGCATCCTACATGAATGAACACATATTTTTCTCAGGATATTTTATTGTACCATTGTAAAGTGTTTAACAAAAATCGTGCTCTGGTGCCAACTGAAGGTGAGAAAAATACACAAGAAATTGGGGGTTGAATTGTGGATGTAAATTCTCTTTCACTTTTGAAAAACCAACTTTAGAATCTATACAAGTTGAAAACCTGATCTCATAATTGTTAGCAGGGAAATGAATAATAATCAAAATCAAGAGATAAAGCAACACACATAGTTATCATGGTTCCTTTCCTAAACTAAGAGTAGTCCAGTCCCCTTGTCCAATAATAGATTTTCATTATAATCAAACTGATTGCACTTTGCTCAAGCAAACTAACAAGAGACTTCAACCATTCAATTACACTAGAAAAAGACGTCTACTTAAGCACACATGTAAGATATTCTTAATTACTTAAGATTTCTAAGATATACAAAGATAAAAAATATTAAGAACTTATGCAGAAAACAAATAAAAACTTTAGCTCAAAGTTGTGTTTAGTATTATTCTTGTATAAATGGTTTGTTCTTTATTCGTTAGTTAGGTAACCTTCCTTCAAATCTTAAACTCCTTTTTATAAAGGCAGGAAAAAAGTCGTCGGAAGGTGACTTGCACAAGTAATCTTTGTTGAGAAGCAGTTCCAAGAGAGAGACGTTGGAAGTCATTATTATTAAGATCTTCATCCATTTTGTAATAACTTTGTTCACTGCATCTTTACCATACTAGGTATCTATCAAGATGTTGGGGAAGATTTAAGAGGTCACATAAACTTTCCTTGAGCCTTGCACTGAGAAACTCTAGTTGACTTTTTTCAAAAGTCTGGATTTGACAAGATCAGTTTGCTTTGGAGACAAATTACATATTAGAAGCCGAGTACCTTTAGCTGAGGTCTTGAGAGTTTGAGCTATCATCAGAAGCTGAGATACCACATTTAGATTCTGATCCTTCAGAATCTGAGTCCTTTAGCTTCTCTTCATGTCCTTTTAATAAGGTCAGTTATGAGTTGAATTTTAAGCTTATGATCCTGCATACTTGAACGAATGTTAGTATACCCAATTCTTCTTTAAATACTTTATTATCATCAAAACCCAAGGGATATGAACAATTTTGTTCCAACAACGATCGTCGCAACCATTGTGTCGGCCACTACTAGCAGTATTGTTGTTTCCACCATAATTATTGTTGCGGTTATAACCTGTCGAGGCTAAAATATCATCTTCAGAGGATAAGAAAGCAGAGTTCTCGATCAAACTCAATTCATTATTTTCCTTGACTGTTTCTTCTAGGATAATTATGGAACGAGCTTTATAAAAGGGGGGAAGAGAATCTATGTGAAGAATCTGCGATCTGACTACGGCATACACGTCATTGAGGCCATATATGAGTTGAAGTACGTGTCTTTCATTCAACATGAGAACACAGACATTAAAGAGTTGGTCTAATATTGGTTTCAGATGTTGATAGTAGGTGGAGGCATCATGAAATTGTTCCATACGAACACCTACTACTTACTAATACCATGTAACAATAATAAGTTATTCATTTCTATTGATTTTCCAATGATATATATATATATATATATATATATATATATATATATATATATATATATATATATATATATGTTGATTTCCATATATGTTTTCTATACAATCATGATTATTATATAAATAGAGATATCTATTATAATATTTTAATAATAATATTATTATAATAATACCAATAATATATTCTAATAAAAACATCCAACAAAGAGATGCCACACGTCTTTTTTTTCATCTAAACACAATGGGGAAACAAGATTATTTTGCCTTCCAGAATGTCTCGCTTCACAAGTTGCATTTTGTTGGGAATCGGTCTAACAATAATCTCCAACAAAAAACTTGAATATTACTTGGAATTAGGGGTGTTCAAAACCAAACCATCCTAATAAAAAACCGCAAACCAAACCAAACCAAACCAAATCGAAACCGAAAAAAAATATGCATTTGGGCCATTTTTTAACAAAACCGCATGGTTTGGTTTGGTTTGCGGTTTGTATTTTTCAAACCAAACTAAATCAAACCAAACCGCTTTATGTTACAATCCAAACTTCAATTATACCACATCCAACCCAAAACTCAAACTTAGTATGCCTTAACCTTACAATTAAAAACAATTTTATCTTACTCACACTTAGGGTTTCAATTTCAACCTTCTTAAATCTCTCCTAGTAGTATCGCGGATTCTTCTCATCTTCTTTACTATGAACATTTCACCGTTTCTACTCTAATATTTCCTCTCTTATGTTCTTTCTTTTTTTATCTTTTATGTTACTATTTTCTCTTTCAATTACGTTTTTATTGCATCTTTCTTCCCAATCCCGCATCTCTTATGTTCTTTTTTTCATCTTCTCTAATCTCTCATCTCATATGTTTTTTTTATGTTTTATTATAATGTCTTTGATATTATTTTATGCTACTATTTTATATATGTTTTTTTTCACTTTTGTCTAATCTAAATTTTTTGTATATTGAATGTGAAGTTTTTGTCTAAATATGATAAGTTTTGATTTTATTTAGTAATGTATGAATAACTAAACACAAAGTTATATTGTTCTCTATACGAGTATGTATGGCTCAATAAAAATATTGTAAAAGACCAAACCAACCGAACCAAGTCAAACCTCATTGGTTTGGTTTGGTTTTATTTTGTTTTATTTCTAAAAGCCAACCGAACCAAACCGAACCGCATGTTTTTTTCTCTTGCGGTTCGAATGATTTTTATTGTCAAAACCGCCCAAACCACACCACGAACATCCATACTTTGAATTTTAGACTTCTAAATCATATCCAATCTTGATAAATAACATGTTTCCAATATTATATCATATTTGTACATGTCTGACAGAACCTCATAGACATTTTTTTTATAGAAAACCCAAAATTTTCTTATCACCACACAAAAGAGTCTTCTCTATTAGCTTCAAGTTGAATAATAATTAAGATTCCTTACAGTTATTACAATTTATTTTCTTCTATCAGTTCTAGATTTTCTTTAGTCACACCAATGATCAAGTGCCAATGACTATCTAACCACAAACCCGTCTCTAATATTTTTGTATCAGGTAACTCTGCAATATGATAAAGGTCAAGAAACTAAATACACAAATGTTCTGCTCCTAGCTATTCTGATCTCCAAAAACCAACTTTGGACCCATTTTCCACTTTACAGTGAATTTCTTTAGAAAACTAATTCATATTTGATTGAGCATTGCTTCCTATAGACAACAAGTCTCTCCACCAAATGGAATCCCTCTTGCCAAATTAATGAGGTGGTTGATTTATGACCTTTGATTTTACTTCTCCATACCTAAAATTTAACAAATCTAATCACACTAGTTTTTGCTCTGACAAAATTCTCCACAACCATTTGCTAAGCAAGGACATATTGAACCTTTCACAAAATTCTCAAAATCGCTTTTAAACTATGTAGATTATTTCATGATCTGTCACAAATTACAATTATACCATATGCAAATTGCATCAATTCAAATGTATGCCTTCATTCACCTTAAACCCCTTAAAATCTTTCAGTCTAAAAACATTATAAACCACTCCCGCCAATCCATCTACATCTATAAGAATTAGGAAGGGGGATAGAAAATCCAATTGCCTAAGTCTTCTCCATTGATAGTTGACTTAGAGTATGTGTTTTTTTTAATTTGCTTGAAAATCTCAAAATGATTTGAAAATAATTGTGTTTGTAAATAAGATTATCGAAAATTGTGATGTACATCTCAGTTTGCACTGAAACCAAAAATATAAAAAAATTGAATAATTTTATTTTTTAAAATAACCAGTTTTTTCAAATTAAATCCCAAAATAACCAATATTTCAAAAAATACCAATATAACCACTTTTTTCTACTGATGCACCAGTTGAATTGACACATCCTACTAACCATCAAAGGAGGCGTCCAGAGCCTTGGCGGATGCATGCAAAACCAATGCATGTAGGCGCCACATGCATTAGCGCATGCATGTGTGCATGTGTGTGTGTGCCACATGCATGTGTTATGTGTGTGTGGAGCCTAGTGCATTGGCGCATGCATGCTTTGGTTCTTCTATAAATATCATGCGCATCTCCCATATTTTTCACACAACTTCTTACCCTCCTTCCATTTTTCTTCAATTTCTTCAATCTACTTCAATTTTGTTTTCTTTAATCATGTATGGATACATTAACAAGAGAAATGTCGATTTGATCTTTTCAGAAGTGTAACATCCGATAAAGATTCGACTTTGGAATATAGAATCATTCGAACGTCTTAATCGGACGTTGAATCATTGGTTAGATGGAGAAATTGCAGAGGGTGAAAGGATTAGAAGAATTCAATGGCTTGAGTCCAAGTTCAACCAAAATGGAGAAGTTTGAGTATGGGTGGATATTAAGACTGATAGAGACGTTCACATGATGATGTATAATATGTTCAAAATTGTTTTGATGGTTGTAATCGCATAGTTATAGTAATGGTATTTTATTTATCGTAGTCTGTTGTGTTGTTGTTTATGTGTTGTTTGTGTGTTGTATGTGTTGTATGTGTTTGTGATGGTATTTTCTCACAAAGTTATCATATGAAATAAATGTTGTTTTTAATATAAAGCAAAAGAGGTACAATTAAAATTATCTTGTTGTGCATGTTCCAACACTGAGACAGTTAGTACGATTATGATCGAGCTGTCGACATGAACTACATAATCGAACCATTTTGTTCGTTGTATCCATTTCGGTTTGAATACGGGTGCTGTTTGGGCGACCATTTTTCTTTCTTCGCATTACTTCAATGTGTTAGAGAATGTCCCCTTGATATTCAGGTCAATAATCCTCTTTTTCTACCACTGAAAAGCTAATTTTGTAAACATTGGAGAGGCTTATAACTTTGTAAATGTCGGATAGTAAGTAGGATGGATCCTGTCGAACCTTTGAACATGCCGCTATGACATGGGAGCAGGGCATACGAAAGGCTTGGAACTTTCCGTAGTCACACCAACCTCTATCTAGTTCCACTCTATATTGTCCCATATGTATGCCTTCATTGTGATCCATGGACTCAGCAACACTGTACCAACCTTTAGTACTGTCAAACACCGTGACCACATGTGTGTTAGCTTTGACAACTTCGTGTCTAATGAATTTCATTGAAGCATCACTAGACAACAACCCAAATTGTAACATTGAACTCCATTTGGAACGTCTGGTCTCAAACAACGCCCCTAGCCTGAAATAGGTTGCTTGCACTAAAGCGGTTATAGGTAGGTTTCAGATGCCTTTGAATACAAAGTTCATTGATTCCATAAGATTTGTTGTCATGTGGCCCCAACGTTGACCATTTTTATATGCCCTTGTCCACTTATCCAATGGAATACTTTTGATCCACCGTACTACATCTGCATTTGAAAATCCGATGTCTTCACGGTAGTGTTTGAAAGAAGGTTCTGTTAATGCATACCCTGCATTGACAACCTTCTTCCGCAATGTTTTGTGTTTGATCTCCTACATAAAATTTTGAGCGATATGTCTAATGCAGCAGACATGCATCGACGGAGGATCCTGCCAACCATTATCAATGTTTTTGTAGGCACTCACTATTGAAGGGTTTCAGTCAGAGATCAAACATAAGTTAGGTTGAAGAGCAACATGCAATCGGAATTTTTTAAGGAAAAAACCCCATCCCTCAGCAGTCTCCCCTTCAACTATGGCAAAGGCGATTAGAAAAATGTTGGTGTTTCCATCTTGTGCCACTGCCATCAATAGCGTTCCTTTATTTTTCCTGTACAACCATGTACCATCAATTTGTATAATAGGTTTATAAAAAGCAAAACCTTTTATGCATGGTTGATACGCCCAGAAGAGTCGGTGGAATATTCCATTTCCAATAGCACAAGTCCCGTCTGGGGTATACGCCGATAACGTTTCCAAATTGACAATAGTCCCTGAAGCATACTGTTTAAGAGCCACCAATTATTTTGGAAGTTGTTTGTAAGACTCCTCCCAACTGCCATACACTTTTTCAACCGCCTTTGTCCTAGCTATCCAAGCCTTCATGTATGATAGAGTATAGTTATATTATGTTACAATATCCGAGATTATTGTACTCACCTTTAACGATGGATTGTCGCTAATGACAAATAAAATTTCATCGTATATTAACTGAGAGTTAAGTTTGAGATGGTCTTGCATTAGGTTCGTGAGCATGCATGTGTGAACTGGACCTATGGAACCAATCTCCCAAGAATCACTCCTCTTCCAGTAAGAAGCTGGAAACCGGAAAAGGCAGAGCTCATTTCGACAATAAATCTTATACCTCATTGCATTAGTTCGATCAACTATGTAATAAGTTGATAATTCCATGTGATACTTTTCGATGGCTTTTACACAGTCTTCTTTTGTGCGAAATATGTCTCCTTCTTTCAATGATCCTTGAATTTGCACATAAGGATTGTAAAATATATCTGACGAAGGTTCATCTGCACCCAAATTCAAGCTTGTCATGTATTAAGGTGGACATTATACAAGACTAGATGGTAATGGCTCCTCTTCTTCGTCATCATTCACCATTGAATCAACCAATAACTCGACTTCTTCTTCTTCCTCATCAACAACATTGACTTCATCTTGTTCGTCGTCATCAGTTTCATAAAACACTTGTGACTGATCAACGAACTGAGACACTTGTTGTTGTTGTGGTAATATATATAACTCTATATCATTGTAATTAGATAGTTTATGACTGATAAACATATGCTTAACATCGTCATCATCTTGAATCTTCAACTTATAAAACTTTGCTTGGTTATCTGCAAACCACACCAGATTTTTATAGATGATCTGTCCCACCTGACTACACTGCAGTTTCTTTTCTATTCTTCACATGCATTCGCCCTAGCCTTGCCCCTACTCCCATGCTTCACATGCTTCCTATCTCATATATAAATATTGCAGCAACTCACAACACTCAACATCTGCAACACACAATATCTGTAACAATCAACCTCTACAACATTCAACCTATACAACACTCAACCTATACAACACTCAATCTCCCTGCAACATTATGTCATTAACTACTGGTGATGAACATCGAGGAACAATCAAAAATATTGTGACATTTGTATGTTATCACTTATTATTATTCTTATTACCTCTTCTTACTTATTTCTTACTTATTTCTTAGTTATGTTTCTATTGTTTATTACTTTTTCTTACTTTATTTCTTACTAATGTTTTATTAGGACCCAAAGCGATTTCGATGTCGTGTACATGAATATATACCACACAATCCTTTGATAAAACCATATATTCGAGGATGCGATTTTGGTAATCTACTCAACATAGTCTCATACTCGGTTGCCTATAAATTTATTCTTGCTTTGTTAGAGAGATGGAGACCCGAGACCCACACATTTCACCTTCCTTTCGGTGAGTGTACCGTCACACTTGAGGACGTCTACATGTTGTTAGGTCTACGTATCGATGGTAAGGTCGTAACTGGTAGAGTTAACCAAGATAACTCTATATGCAATAAATTATTGGATTCCCCTTTGTGTGAAGACACAACTACGGGAGAGACTTCTGGTCAAGCTAGGGGTCAAGGTATTAACTTAAAATATCTTAAACAATATTATGCGAGTATAACATTAACCGGAGAATCTACCGAGTATGAAAAGATAATTAAAGCTCAATGTTATATTATGATTCTATTTGGTAATTTTTTATTTCCCGAAAGTACTGGTAATACGGTAAATATTATTGTAAGACCCCAATTTTTGCCCTAAGATCCCTCATGGCCTCAAGGCATCATATCATATCATATCATTGCCTCAAGGATCATTTGTGCACCTTTGCTTGCCTCCTAGTGGGTGGGTGTCTTGTGAGTGTGGTTCTTGATCACCAAGCATGTATAGCATTTGTATATCATTGCTTTTCATTTGTTCACTAACCAAAAGTACAAAAATATTGTCATCTAACCATGTTTCTTGCAGATGAAGCAACTAGGTCAAAACAGATAAAATCAGGCATTGAGCATTGGATGGTGGCCATTCTTGAAGAATTTGGGCACCATGATCCTCCATCAAGAGTTCATATAACTTGTGATATCATTTCGGATCAAGATCTCATGTGGTAGAAGCTTGAAATTCATCAGAACTTGGCTCAGTCCACCAAAACCCTAGAAAAGTCAACTGTGGTCAAATGTGGTCAACTGCGCATTTAATCAGAGATTGGAAGGTGTGAGATGGTTGGAAATGTCTCATTCATGCCCATATAAGCTTCATTTGGCATTTCAAAGATCATCATTGAAGAATTTGAAGTCAGACAAAAAGTTTCCCAAAATGGAAATGACCTGTAATTCTCACCTGCCAAAAATGGAAAGTTATGCTCCTCAAAATTACATCATGAACCAAGCTTCAAATCAAAATTTATCCAACATGAAAGTTGAAGATCTTGTTCTTGCCTTTCCAAAAAGTCCAAGAACACTCATTTCCCATTTATGGTTGGCAAGATATGGTCAAATCATTTTCAGAAAATGCCTAAATTCAAAGTGGCATAACTTTCACATGGAATGGCCAAATTGGATGGTTCTTCTTTGAGAAAACCACATTTGATGTGTACTATCCAAATCCATCACCACATTTTACCAAAAACCTTCACATAAAAAGGCCATTTTTCAAGTGTACCAATTAAAAAGCAAGGGCAAAATGGTCCAAATCTCAAAGTACATGGAATTTTGACATGGGACCAATTCCAATAGCTTCCAAGCATGATTTATGATTTTCTTGAAGTGAGAAAACACTGTTCCATTGATCCTAACCATCCAAGGGCAAAAAGGCCAAAATGCTTAAGTGAGCTTCATTTACTAATCACCAAATTTTGCTTAATCATGATTAAGAGTTGGATTAAGGGCACATATAAAGCCTTAATTCTAACAGAATCAGGGAGAATAATCACTTTTTCAGATCCAATCAAAAAAATCTCACAAATTCTCTCACTTTTTCTCCATTTTCACATAAGCATTTTTGATCAATTCTTCAATAATTCACGGTTGTTCTTGCAAGTTCTTGTTTGAATCTTCATATGTAGGTGATGTTGAAGTTCTGTTGAAGGATTTGGAGGCAAAAACCGAGCAAATTCACACTGTCCAAGTCTTGAGTTCTTCCATGGCAGCTGCGAAAATCCATTGATTCGTGCATCTTTGAGCTAAGAGTTCTTCACCAATCACCTTCATAATCATCATCCTTCATCTGTTTTCAAGAATTGGATCAAAACAAGCAAAGATTTCACACTGTGCTTCAAGAAGGTGAGTTTTTCGAATCTTCCAATTGTTGCAATTGCCATGTGGATTCAGTAGATCGCTGAACGTAGAGTGCATTGATGCTTGAATCGTTTAATTTCATCCACTAATCATCAAGATATTGTAGATTTAAGTTTGTGTACCAAAACTTCTTTCGATTAGATCTTTTTGCACGTTAACCTTTAGACACTTTCGTGGACATATTCGTAACCTACGTTGAGAGACGAAGAAATTGGTATAAGGCTCGTTCATTTTCGTTGAGATTTGCTCGTAACCGCATCTGGACTTGATGAACACATGAACACGATGATGAACGTTAAGATTCTGGGAAAAATAAGCGTGTAGATCCGTTTCCAGGCCTGGCATTTTCGAAACCTTGTTTACCGCCAAGAAGAGCCAATGAAACGCTGCCACTGCTTTAAGTTAAGCTGTGCGTTTTGGTCACAGCATGCAGTATTTACGTTATTGCCACTCGCTGAGAAATAAATCCATTAATCCATCAAATAATTATTTCATAAATATTATAAAACTTCTAAAATTCATATTAAATTCAATTTTAGTCCAAATTAGTTGGGACTTTTTTTGTTAGATTCCAATTTTTCTCTAGAATTTTTTAGGCATAATAGTTCATGTTGTGCCTGGTAGAATTTTGGAATGGCTTATTGATACTTGATCATGTGTGCATTATTCATATGTTTTACCATTTTAATCCCCAAATAATCATGCTAGCTCCAAATTGAATGAAATTTCATATGATGATTCTTGACTCATGCCTGGAGATTTTGATGTATAATTTGTGATTTTTGGATATCTGGTTTGATAGATAGGATTTAATCTTTTTGAGTGTGACAATATGTGTCACACTATGCTATGCTGTGTTCATGATTTAATTTTCCATGCTTTCACTAGGCCTATGGCTCTGAATTTTTGCATGAGATGACTTGTATAAGTTAAGTTTCACCATGATTTTTTGTGGATTTAATTGATTCATTTTCTAATTGATTTGGATTTTTGATTGCTTTTTAGCATTTTTGGATTATTTCTTGAGTGACAAACTTACATGTCTTGTTAAATACTCATCCCTTATCCTATGAATATGAAATTTGGTGGAGTGCTTCCTAACATGTATAGATTTAATTTGGCTTTGGTCTCATTCATTTCCCATTTGATCTCACTGTTTTACAATTGATTGAAATTGACACTCATTTTGGTGACCTAGTTTAGGTTGATTTTTGTATGCCTCGACATGATGATTTAATTGACATAGCTCCTTTTGTCCAAATGGCATGAAAATTGATATGTAGCTCATTGAATGTGTTCTGTTTAGAATAGAATTTTTGTGGAATTTATTGAGCTGTTTTAATATTTGTTTGGTTGTGATCTTGCTGTTTACTCATTTGTGGTTCATACTTGCTTACTTTGAGTTAAATTGTGCATAAAATGAAATTAGTGCATAGTTTTGATATGAGACCAGTTGGATCCTCTTCTTAATTGAATTACCTTGATTTTGATTATGTTTCACTTGCTGTTTAACATTTTTTCCATCCTTTGGACCCTAGGCTTGTCCTAGTGGTCTTGTTACTCATGTTTGAGTTTGACTTTGACTTTTCAGGTTAAGAAGCAAAGTTCTTAAAAGGAATTAATGCAAGTTGAATTGTTTCATTTGACTATTGTGAACTAACTTGTTTATGTTGTAGGGTGCTTGGTCCACTTGAGCTTTGTGCTATGCACATCATTGTTTGATTGTACATTGTTGTTGATTCTTATGTTGTTGTTTTGTTTATGTTGGGATGCTGATTATATTTGATTGATTTCAGGTACCCTTTAGTTGCTCAGTTCTTTTGAGAACTTGCATTGCTTTGCTTGTATAACATTTGCATTGAGGTAAACTCTCTTGTCTCCATGTAGTCTGGAAGACCTGGCTTGTTATTTAGCCAGGCAACTGTCTGAAGTCCTCCTTAAGAGGCAATGTTTGTGATTGTTTATGTTTGTCCCAAGCAGGAAAAGTCCTCATTTTGAGGCAATTGGTGGATATAAGAGATATGTATCCTATCTCCCACTATTCTGTGTGTCTTCTCCTTGCTCCCATTACATGGTTGTAGCATTGAGATCCAAACCCAAGATCTATCGAGTCTAACTTGGGGAGAGAGTTCCATCTTTCTGAACTCCCCCACCTTCTTATATTCAATACTCTCTGACCAGAGATAAGAGTGATGAGGCACACCCCTCATATCCTTTCATCTGCTTCACCTTAGCCCCTCAATGGCAAGGTTAAGAGCAACTTTAACCCTATTCCAGTTGGCTTTAATGCCTCACCCTTGTTTGAGCCTAATGCTTGTATATAGTGTGTGCTCTTTGTTTATGTGGTTTGATTACTTGATTCATTTGAACATGATTGCTTACTTGCCATTGTGCATTTATCATCATTGATTGCCATTAGTGCATGATCATTTCATTTGTCTTTGTGACATTGATGTTTTCCCATTGAGGACAATTGTAAGTCCATGTTGATTGGCTTTTGTTCCCATGATATGGAAGGATAGAGTGTAAGACCTCATTGGTCACTCATATCTTCTTTGCTCTTGTTTGTTGTATGAGAGGATGCAATTGTAAGTCCCTGTGATGTGGCATTTGTATTCCTATGACCATACTTTGGAGGTTGGTATAAGTCCAGATAGATTGGCATCCGACATCCAAATTTTGTTTTATTTTAGGAGGTTGGTGTAAACCCATTTATTGGTATCCGACATCCGCTTTTGCTTTGTGAGATTGGAGTAAGACCATTGATGGCATCCGGTATCATTGTTTTATTTTAGGAGGTTGGTGTGAACCCATTTATTGGTATCCGACATCCGCTTTTGCTTTTATGAGATTGGTATAAGACCATTGATGGCATCCGGTATCATTGTTTATTTTAGGAGATTGGTGTAAACCCATTTAGTGGTATCCGACATCCGCTTTTTGCTTTTGTGAGATTGGTATAAGACCATTGATGGCATCCGGTATCACCTTGCTTTATTTTTTACTCGCTTTGTTGCCTCATTCCTAAGGACACACTTGAATCATCTTCTATATGATTTCAAGAGGTGAACCTTTATAAGAAGTTTTACATATCCATCACCCATACCCTCTTTGTCCTAAACTTTTTCACACTTTGTTTTCAAAAACTTTGACTTGTTGTGCAAACATTCTCACCTCTTTTCAAATTAGAAACCTGGACCCTAAGTCCTTGATTTTTCAAACTCCATTTCATAACACTTCTTTGAATCAATCTTAATCATACCTTGACCATGTTTTGTAAATAATCATAATCAATTAACTTCACCCACTCAATTGTTTTGGCTTTGTCCATTGTTAATATGTTTTCATGCATTAGCCGTAGGTTTTAATTACCATAGTGGTTGATGTAAACCTTACCTTATCCTTAGTGAGTTGAGTGTAAGTCTTCCATACTTATTATAGGGTTAACCCCTCACTAGTATGTTGAAGCCGTCCTCGCATGGTGGATTGTTGATTCGGGTTGAGTTTTCTCCCATTGGTAATGAAAAGCCTTAGTGCTTGTGTTTTAAAATTGAACTCACTAATTTTTGGAAATCTTTTAGCCGAACTACGGCGTTTTGATCCTTACCTTTGATGGAAGGTACGTAGGCAACGGGTTCATCCGTTCGAACACAAAAATAACTAACTTGTACATTCTCTTCTCATTTTCCCATTCGTGTTTGCATAATATGTCAAAACAAATAAATATTTTCTTATACAACAAGTGTGAAAAGGGCTCCCTAGAAGTACCTAGGACGTGATGGGTGCCTAACACCTTCCCATTGCGTAATTTACCCCTTACCCAGATTCTCTGATTTTTTCATTAGTTTTCTACGTGTAAAACTTCTTAGGTTTTTGTTCGCTTTTTAACCAGTCCTTAGGATAAATAAAAGTGCGGTGGCGACTCGATTCATTGTATACTTTGCTTATGGTTTAATCAATAAATCATATAGCGACGAATACACCGCTACAGAAAAGTGGCGACTCTGCTGGGGATCTACATCCTTGGTGGTATTGCCTACTTTTCACCCTTGTTGTGCTATATTATTATTTGTTATTTGACATATTTTTGTACAACTTGGGATAACTGTATTGATTGTAATGTGTGAATTGCTTGATATACAATTGCTGTTTGCTTTGGTGATCTCTGTGAGATGAGTTCTATACCCGAACTCGAGTGCACCTTAGGATAGGAGAATGGCGTAGTCTTGTTGACTGGTGTGGAGTATTCCTTAGCCAGTTGACTTGCGAGTCCATTCACTTGGTGGAGGTCATGTTGGATTAATAATGTCACACAAGTTATTTGTGGTTAGGCATTATTCTTTCAATCATGTGCCTTAGAAGCCAAGGACCTTAGTTTACCAAACCCATCTTGGCCTATTTTAGGACGTAGTGCGGAGGTCGTTCAGATGTAAGTTCTGATGCGATTGTCACGCGATACTACACTCATAAGAGTTTCTCTTGAGAATATTTTTGGAATACGAGTATTCGTTCCTCTGATAATATCCGAGAGATGGGACGATGATTATGGGAACCTCTGGTAGAACATGTCTGGCAGGTTTAAACCCTAGTACACTCCCTTTGGGTGGTTCTTAACCAAGACTCCATGCTCGTGACTCTCAGCAAACCCGTGATTCGTGGTTGAGTCGTTCAAACATCGTTAATATCAATGGAACTTGGGTATTGATAAGGTGTAAAACCTAAATCTACCAAAATGGATGATTGATATTAAGGATATTAGAGTCGGTTCATGTACCGTTAATATCAATGGAACTTGGGTGTCGATAAGGTGAAAACCTAAATCCACCAAAATGGATGATTGATATTAGGGATACAATGAGCTTTCCCACGACCTTTGTTTGGTGTGCTTTGCTTGATCCTTGAGTGTGATTGTTGCATCCATGCATTCATGCATTCATCTGCATCCATATCATCAGAAAAAAGAAAATTTTCAAGGAACTCAGAGGAGTTTATTTGCAAAAAATCTCAAACATGGAAAAAACCGGGAAATTTTTTTTCACCTGATGTATCTGATGAGATATTCTCATGTATGATCAAAATGCTTAAATATTTCAAAATTTGCAAATAAAACCCTCGAGTTCCTTTGAAATAAAAAACAAGCATATGCACAAGCACTTCATGCATCATTTGCATAAGCGGGTGTTTTGTTCCGGTCTCCCGTCCTGTGGTCTGACCCTGCGATCTTCATTTATTTTGAGGACGCACTTCGCCGGTACTATACCAGAGTCGATTCTGCCAGATTGGTGGATCATTCTGAGCAAGAGAATTGTGGACTCGAGGATAGATATTTGCCAGATTATGTACTGTTGATGGATTTATTCCTGGTTAACAAATCTCGGGCTGGCATTGGCTACTGTTCTGGGGCAGTTAATGAGCAAGGTCTGTTCACAAGTGGAGGATTCATCCATGATGATCAACCTGAGGAAGAAGCGGTTGCCATCTTGGAAGAGGATGCAGAAGATCTGAACAATTTCATCATACCTGGTGGTGTCTGCCACAATTGGGTCGCTGTGGATGTTCCTACGGTCATTCATAAGTCCACGTGATGTGTTCATTTTGTTCAAAACCCTTCTCCCATGCCAAAAGGAGAAGTGATGACATTATTGGCAGCATTAATACAATGATGTTTTCATTCAATTAATGCATTGTTAAACATTTGTTTTTCCATTTTTTTCACTTTTTGCTTTTTTGCATGAAATCGGTGATCACAAAAAACCCTGAAAAACAATAAGACAACACTTTTCATCTGCATAAATGATTTGCTTGTTTAAATTCAAAAGCTTTTCATTATCCAGAATCATTATGCAGGGATTTCTAAACCCATTGAACATAATGATCCAACGCCATCTCCCAATCTTGAATTCCTTGTATTTGAGGCAGAGGAAGATGATGTTGAAGGGGATTCTTGATGAGATTACCCGTCTTCTTGAGCATGAAAGGAGCTCATTCAGCTGTATAATGAGAATCAGCAAACCAGTCAAACTGGGGCATTACACAAAAAAAAAAAAAAGAAGAAGAAGAAAAAAAGAGAGGGTGAAAAAGATGGAAAAATAAAAAATCAGGAAAATTTTTTCAAATCTTTTCAAAAGAAAAAAGTATACCCTCAAGTCCCAAGTTGACTGATGTTGAATGGATTCAGAGTCGTTACGACCAGTTGAATTTGATTGAAGAGAAGCGATTAACTGCCATGTGCCATGGTCAGTTATATCAGCAGAGAATGAAGAAAGCATTCGATAAGAAGGTCAAGCCTCGTGTGTTCCGAGAAGGTGACCTCGTGCTCAAGAAAGTCTTGTCTTTCGTGCCCGATTCCAAGGGCAAGTGGACTCCGAACTATGAGGGTCCATATGTTGTTAAGAGAGCCTTTTCAGGCGGAGCTTTGATGCTTACAACAATGGATGGGGAGGATTTCACTCGCCCTGTGAATTCAGATGCAGTTAAGAAATACTTTGCCTAAAAAAAAGAGTATATGCAAATGAAGAACGGAATAGCTCGTTAAGTTGAAAACCCGAAAGGGCAGCTTAGGCAAAAATGAGCGTCTCGATGGAGAACCCGCAAGGATAATCCAGGCAAAAATTAGAGACTTGAAAAATGAGTATATTTGCATCCCGCTAGATTGAGTACCTCACCCTGGGGCAATCTAGGCAAAAATTAGGGATTTGGCAAAGTAACCGCATCCTGACAAGACTTTCTGTTCACCAGCTGTCTGTTCGTCAAAAGATTCTCGATTCGTCGTCAACTGAAGCTTCGAATACATCGAGATTCAAATTGGTAGAGAAAGGATCATTATGTTCAATGTAGCCCTCTTCCAATATATATCACTGATTTCAAATTTGTACAAATCTGTGGAGTCTTGCCATTTGCAGGCTACCATTCCATCAAATAAACTTGAGCTTTATCCAATTATTTACACTCTTATTTGTTTCAATTCAAACAAGTGTTTTGCATGTTTTAATTGATAAAATGTCATTGTTTTAAACAAATAAATTTTTCAAAATTGTTGTTTTAAACAAAGTGAATATTCACAATGACAAAAGGATACTCAGGGATGTCTCAGTGCTCCCCCGAGGGTGGTATGATTCCCAACAGGTAAGACAGTTGTTCATATTCCTGGCATTTGATTATATCCTCTTTCTCCCGCTTTGCTGTTGGGGTTGTTCCCCAAGCAGAGGTGTTGTTGAAGACTCAGTTGCTTCTCCAGCAGTATTCTCCCTAACATGGTTGTTCTCATTGTGGTAGATTCAGTGGTTGGTGGATTGATATCCCGGTACCTTACCGCTTTCCTCAGCGATTGTCGCAGGCAAAGCTGTTGGTGGGGTTGTCCCCCAGTATAATCGTGAGCAGAGAGGTTGTTGAAGACTTCGCGTTTCTTCTCCAGCAGTAGTCTCTCCTCAGTGCAGTTGCCAGCGGAGTTGTTGTGTCTCTCCTCAGCATGGTTGCTTTCCATTTTTCCAGCTTAGTCTGCAGAATGGTTGTTGTGGCGGTTTTTGCCTGTTGAAAGCTATCTCAATCCCCAGTAAGGTCGGTTGGTGGCTCTAGCATCCCAAAGATTGGAATGATTTCCTGATTACTTTTGATCCTCAGTAGAGTGGCTAATTGCAGAATCTACTTGTGTGATCCGTCAGATGTATGTTCGCCCGAGTAGAATGGCTTGTTGCAGAATCTACTTGTGTAGTGCTTTCTCCCTCAGTGGGTTGTTCCCTAAGAGAGTAGCTGACAGCTTTCCCCAGTAGAGTTGCTTGTGCAGTCAGATTCTACTTGGATGATTCTCCTGCAGTGGGTTGTTCCCCAGAGTTGTTTGGAGTTGCTTTTGCAGCAGTTTTTGGTTGAGCCATGAGCTCTTGTTTCTCAGTTGATGTTGAGATCCCCTGCAGATATCCTCAGGATTCTCCAGATCCCCTGCAGACATCCTCAGGATTCTCCTGATCCCCTACAGATTGGTCGTGGTGGCAGTTTTGCCTGTTGTGACTTTCTGTACCCTGTCTGGGTTGTTTTGCTGATTCTCTTGCCTCTGCTTCCCCAGCAGTGCCCGCAGATCTTTGCTTTACGGCATGTGGATCTCTAGCAGATTGGCTTTCCAGTTGGTTTTTTCCCTGGAAGTATAGTACCGGGCGTTTGATTCCTGGACCTGGTTGTGTTAGATATGTCTGTTTTGTCAGCATTCATCAAACATAAATCACGCATATTCATGCATATTCATAAAATATTCAGATATTCATGTTGCATTCTTTTGCCATATATCTTTTGTTTGTTGTCTCCTGCTTTGGGTGATATAGATCTCTTTATAGATCTTCCCAAGCAGATGTCGGGTGTTTTAAATCTCTCCATATAGAGTCAGCCCATAAGCAGAAAGTGTCTGTCTTTCCTTCTGCAGTTCCCCACTGAGATATGTCCTCGTGGATGACGGTTTCTTCCGTTTCCTCCCAACACATATATTGGGATGGATTTTCCTATTGAGTTATATCCTCATAGGACGTGTTTTGATTCAGTCTGTCTTTTCGGATCAATCCCGAATCGGCGTTTGTCAGCTGTTTCTTGTGCTTCCCTGTGGAAGAAATGAATGGTTTGCCCAGTAACCGGCATCAATTCATTTATCCCCAGCGAAATTTTTTGGGCCTCTACCCAGTAACCAGTAGTTGTAAGTCCTATGTTCCTTGCTTTGGCGGAATTTGTGGTTATATACCTTTTATTCCTCAAGCAAGAGTTTTTGGTCTTCTACCCAGTAGTCGGTAGTTGTAAATCCTATTTGTCTGCTCTCCAGCAGTTTGAGGTTTGTTATAAACCCTATTTTGTTTCCCGTGCGGATTTGTGATTTTTTCCCCATCCCCACGCGGAGTTGTTGGTTTTCTATCCAATATTCGGTAGATGTAAACCCCAATTTTGTGGTTCTTCCCACCAGAGTATGGCTACTACCCCGTATTCGATAGTTATAAGTCCTATCTCTTTTTCCCCTAGCAGAAGTAAACTTTGTGGTTCGTTCTGGTTGTTGGTGGATTTTCTGTTGTTGTGGTTTTTATCCCCACACAGAGTTTGCGTTTCCCGGTGGTATAAGTTGAATAAGTGCTCTGTATTTGGCCTTCATTCACCCTATCCCCAGTGGAGTTTGTGGTCTTCTACCCCGTATTCGGTAGTTATAAATCCCATATTGTTTTGTTCTCCCCATCGGAGTTTGTGCCTTATGGTACGAGTGGATAAATTGTCGGTTGCTTGCAATTTTATCCCAGCTGAGTTGTTGGTTTCTACCCAGTAGTCGGTATTGTTAACCTCTTGTTTCCTCAGCCATATTTTTGGTATTCTACCCTGTATTCGGTAGTTGTAAACCCTAATCTCCCCTTTGCAGAGTTAACCTTGTTGTTCATCCTAACCGATGACGGTTACTCTTTCTGGTTATCTTCATTCGTTGTTCGATGTTGATATTACCTCTTTGCTTATGGATAATTGTCGGATGCTAGCAATTTATCCCCAGCAAGTTGTCTTCTGGATCATTGCCGTATGCTCGCAATGTTATCCCTTTTGAAGTTGCCAGTGGGTCTTTTCACCGGTTGCTAGTGATTTGTTCCCCGGATCATTGATTGTTTATCAATGTATCCCCAGCCAGTCCCTGTGGATAATTGCCGGATGCTTGCAATTCATTCCCAGCGGATCGCCTTTCATTTACCCGGTTGTTCGGTAATGATTGTTGCTGCTTTGATTGGTCATCATTATATACCTAGTTTTGGTATCCCGATGCCTTTCTTTTCGGTCGATGTATCCTTTGTTAACCCTTATACCGGTTGTGGGTAATCTTCCATGCGAGTGTATTATCCACGTTCTGACGATAATGGATAATATATCTCATGCACTCTTCAGTCGAAGCCTTTTGTGTTTCCCTAGTCGAGTAAGATTCGTTATTTCCCTTTGCGGAGTCGAATATTTGTTGGATAATTACCGGTTGCTTGCGATTTATCCTCTTTGAGTTGTCTTTCGTTTACCCGGATGCTTGGTATCGATTGTCTCTCTTCTTTGGTTAGTCACCTATTATATACTTCGGTATCTCTGGTGTCTTTTCCTTTCGAGTATATTATTCACGGTCTGCCGGTAATGAATAATATATCTCTTTCACTCTTTGGTTGGAATCCTTTGTTGATCTTCCCCAGTAGAGTAAGATTCGTATTCTTTGTAGAATCGAATGTCCATCCTTTAACCAGTTTGTGTTTTGGATGATGAGTGTTTTGGCATATATACCAATCCACGTTTTCGGTAGATCACCTATTATATGCTTTGGTATCTCTGGTGTCTCTTACCATGCGAGTTTATTATCTACGGTCTGCCGGTAATAGATGATATATCTCATGCGAGTATTCTATCCACGTTCTGATGGTAATGGATATGATATCTCATGTACTCTTTGGGTTTGTGTCCCCGGTTGAGTAAGATTCGTTTTTCCCGTTGTGTATTCGAATTTCCATCCTGTAAGTCGATTTGCTTTTTTAGCCCTCCTTTCGGATGATGAGTGTTTTGGCATATATACCAATTCACGTTTCCGGTAGATCACCTATTATATACTCCGGTATCTCTGGTGTCTCTTCCTTTTCGAGTATATTATTCACGGTCTGCCGGTAATGAATAATATGTCTCATGCACTCTTGGGTCAATCTTTTGATTGTTTTCTCCGCAGAGTAAGATTCGTGTTCCTTGTGGAATTGAATATCCATCCTATAAACAAATCTGCTTTTCTAGTTTCCTTCAGGATGATGAGTGTCTTGGCATATATACCAATTCACGTATCGGTCGGTCACCTATTATATACCTCGGTATCCTTGGTGTTCCTTCCTTTCTGCTCCCTATTATGACCTTGGTCCCCTGTGGAGTCAGATTTTCCTGAGTTTATGTACCTTTTTCAGGTCTTTCTCAGATGTTGGTTGATTGATATCTCTCACCCTTATACCGGTCTTAGATATTCATTCTTCCTGAGTTTGTTGCCCTTATACCGGTGACATCTCATCCTTGGTTTCCCTTGGAGAGTCTTTTTCTAGATTTCCCCAGCGGAGTTATGTTCCTATTTGTGTTGCTGTATTGGTGTTATCCCCAGTACATGCATTTTGTGGGTCAGCTTGAGTCTTTCCAATGGAAGTGTTTCCTTTGGAATTTCTTTCTCTCCCCAGTGTGAGTCCTTCACTTACCCAGTGAGGTCTCCAGTCTGATTTCTGTTATCCCCTAATCATAGTCGTGCCTTGCACACGCTGTGTCAGTTTTTGTCTTTCCCTAACTCAAAGTCGTGTCCTGCTCACGCATTTTTCTTTTACTATCCCCATAAGAGTCCTGTTAGAGTCTCTGTTCCTGGTGAGTGTATTACTCCGATGGATCGTCTTCTCTTCTGTATGAATCATTATCCCCACAGAGTTTGTGTCTTTTACATGCATACATTTGCATCATGAGGTCTCTTAGGGACCAAAATTTGTCTCATTACTATTATTTAAGCCCATTCTACCGCGTCGAGATGAAGATTTCTAAACTTCACTTCTCCGGCTAGAATGACCTTAAATAGGGGCATCTGTAAGACCCCAATTTTTGCCCTAAGATCCCTCATGGCCTCAAGGCATCATATCATATCATATCATTGCCTCAAGGATCATTTGTGCACCTTTGCTTGCCTCCTAGTGGGTGGGTGTCTTGTGAGTGTGGTTCTTGATCACCAAGCATGTATAGCATTTGTATATCATTGCTTTTCATTTGTTCACTAACCAAAAGTACAAAAATATTGTCATCTAACCATGTTTCTTGCAGATGAAGCAACTAGGTCAAAACAGATAAAATCAGGCATTGAGCATTGGATGGTGGCCATTCTTGAAGAATTTGGGCACCATGATCCTTCATCAAGAGTTAATATAACTTGTGATATCATTTTGGATCAAGATCTCATGTGGTAGAAGCTTGAAATTCATCAGAACTTGGCTCAGTCCACCAAAACCCTAGAAAAGTCAATTGTGGTCAACTGCGCATTTAATCAGAGATTGGAAGGTGTGAGATGGTTGGAAATGTCTCATTCATGCCAATATAAGCTTAATTTGGCATTTTAAAGATCATCATTGAAGAATTTGAAGTCAGACAAAAAGTTTCCCAAAATGGAAATGACCTGTAATTCTCACCTGCCAAAAATGGAAAGTTATGCTCCTCAAAATTACATCATGAACCAAGCTTCAAATCAAAATTTGTCCAACATGAAAGTTGAAGATCTTGTTCTTGCCTTTCCAAAAAGTCCAAGAACACTCATTTCCCATTTATGGTTGGCAAGATATGGTCAAATCATTTTCAGAAAATGCCTAAATTCAAAGTGGCATAACTTTCACATGGAATGGCCAAATTGGATGGTTCTTCTTTGAGCAAACCACATTTGATGTGTACTATCCAAATCCATAACCACATTTTACCAAAAACCTTCACATAAAAAGGCCATTTTTCAAGTGTACCAATTAAAAAGCAAGGGCAAAATGGTCCAAATCTCAAAGTACATGGAATTTTGACATGGGACCAATTCCAATAGCTTCCAAGCATGATTTATGATTTTCTTGAAGTGAGAAAACACTGTTCCATTGATCCTAACCATCCAAGGGCAAAAAGGCCAAAATGCTTAAGTGAGCTTCATTTACTAATCACCAAATTTTGCTTAATCATGATTAAGAGTTGGATTAAGGGCACATATAAAGCCTTAATTCTAACAGAATCAGGGAGAATAATCACTTTTTCAGATCCAATCAAAAAAATCTCACAAATTCTCTCACTTTTTCTCCATTTTCACATAAGCATTTTTGATCAATTCTTCAATAATTCACGGTTGTTCTTGCAAGTTCTTGTTTGAATCTTCATATGTAGGTGATGTTGAAGTTCTGTTGAAGGATTTGGAGGCAAAAACCGAGCAAATTCACACTGTCCAAGTCTTGAGTTCTTCCATGGCAGCTGCGAAAATCCATTGATTCGTGCATCTTTGAGCTAAGAGTTCTTCACCAATCACCTTCATAATCATCATCCTTCATCTGTTTTCAAGAATTGGATCAAAACAAGCAAAGATTTCACACTGTGCTTCAAGAAGGTGAGTTTTTCGAATCTTCCAATTGTTGCAATTGCCATGTGGATTCAGTAGATCGCTGAACGTAGAGTGCATTGATGCTTGAATCGTTTAATTTCATCCACTAATCATCAAGATATTGTAGATTTAAGTTTGTGTACCAAAACTTCTTTCGATTAGATCTTTTTGCACGTTAACCTTTAGACACTTTCGTGGACATATTCGTAACCTACGTTGAGAGACGAAGAGATTGGTATAAGGCTCGTTCATTTTCGTTGAGATTTGCTCGTAACCGCATCTGGACTTGATGAACACATGAACACGATGATGAACGTTAAGATTCTGGGAAAAATAAGCGTGTAGATCCGTTTCCAGGCCTGGCATTTTCGAAACCTTGTTTACCGCCAAGAAGAGCCAATGAAACGCTGCCACTGCTTTAAGTTAAGCTGTGCGTTTTGGTCACAGCATGCAGTATTTACGTTATTGCCACTCGCTGAGAAATAAATCCATTAATCCATTAAATAATTATTTCATAAATATTACAAAACTTCTAAAATTCATATTAAATTCAATTTTAGTCCAAATTAGTTGGGACTTTTTTTGTTAGATTCCAATTTTTCTCTAGAATTTTTTAGGCATAATAGTTCATGTTGTGCCTGGTAGAATTTTGGAATGGCTTATTGATACTTGATCATGTGTGCATTATTCATATGTTTTACCATTTTAATCCCCAAATAATCATGCTAGCTCCAAATTGAATGAAATTTCATATGATGATTCTTGACTCATGCCTGGAGATTTTGATGTATAATTTGTGATTTTTGGATATCTGGTTTGATAGATAGGATTTAATCTTTTTGAGTGTGACAATATGTGTCACACTATGCTATGCTGTGTTCATGATTTAATTTTCCATGCTTTCACTAGGCCTATGGCTCTGAATTTTTGCATGAGATGACTTGCATATGTTAAGTTTCACCATGATTTTTTGTGGATTTAATTGATCCATTTTCTAATTGATTTGGATTTTTGATTGCTGTTTAGCATTTTTGGATTGTTTCTTGAGTGACAAACTTACATGTCTTGTTAAATACTCATCCCTTATCCTATGAATATGAAATTTGGTGGAGTGCTTCCTAACATGTATAGCTTTAATTTGGCTTTGGTCTCATTCATTTCCCATTTGATCTCACTGTTTTACAATTGATTGAAATTGACACTCATTTTGGTGACCTAGTTTAGGTTGATTTTTGCATGCCTCGACATGATGATTTAATTGACATAGCTCCTTTTGTCCAAATGGCATGAAAATTGATATGTAGCTCATTGAATGTGTTTTGTTTAGAATAGAATTTTTGTGGAATTTATTGAGCTGTTTTAATATTTGTTTGGTTGTGATCTTGCTGTTTACTCATTTGTGGTTCATACTTGCTTACTTTGAGTTAAATTGTGCATAAAATGAAATTAGTGCATAGTTTTGATATGAGACCAGTTGGATCCTCTTCTTAATTGAATTACCTTGATTTTGATTATGTTTCACTTGCTGTTTTACATTTTTTCCATCCTTTGGACCCTAGGCTTGTCCTAGTGGTCTTGTTACTCATGTTTGAGTTTGACTTTGACTTTTCAGGTTAAGAAGAAAAGTTCTTAAAAGGAATTAATGCAAGTTGAATTGTTTCATTTGACTATTATGAACTAACTTGTTTGTGTTGTAGGGTGCTTGGTTCACTTGAGCTTTGTGCTATGCACATCATTGTTTGATTGTACATTGTTGTTGATTCTTATGTTGTTGTTTTGTTTATGTTGGGATGCTGATTATATTTGATTGATTTCAGGTACCCTTTAGTTGCTCAGTTCTTTTGAGAACTTGCATTGCTTTGCTTGTATAGCATTTGCATTGAGGTAGACTCTCTTGTCTCCATGTAGTCTGGAAGACCTGGCTTGTTATTTAGCTAGGCAACTGTCTGAAGTCCTCCTTAAGAGGCAATGTTTGTGATTGTTTATGTTTGTCCCAAGCAGGAAAAGTCCTCATTTTGAGGCAATTGGTGGATATAAGAGATATGTAGCCTATCTCCCACTATTCTGTGTGTCTTCTCCTTGCTCCCATTACATGGTTGTAGCATTGAGATCCAAACCCAAGATCTATCGAGTCTAACTTGGGGAGAGAGTTCCATCTTTCTGAACTCCCCCACCTTCTTATATTCAATACTCTCTGACCAGAGATAAGAGTGATGAGGCACACCCCTCATATCCTTTCATCTGCTTCACCTTAGCCCCTCAATGGCAAGGTTAAGAGCAACTTTAACCCTATTCCAGTTGGCTTTAATGCCTCACCCTTGTTTGAGCCTAATGCTTGTATATAGTGTGTGCTCTTTGTTTATGTGGTTTGATTACTTGATTCATTTGAACATGATTGCTTACTTGCCATTGTGCATTTATCATCATTGATTGCCATTAGTGCATGATCATTTCATTTGTCTTTGTGACATTGATGTTTTCCCATTGAGGACAATTGTAAGTCCATGTTGATTGGCTTTTGTTCCCATGATATGGAAGGATAGAGTGTAAGACCTCATTGGTCACTCATATCTTCTTTGCTCTTGTTTGTTGTATGAGAGGATGCAATTGTAAGTCCCTGTGATGTGGCATTTGTATTCCTATGACCATACTTTGGAGGTTGGTATAAGTCCAGATAGATTGGCATCCGACATCCAAATTTTGTTTTATTTTAGGAGGTTGGTGTAAACCCATTTATTGGTATCCGACATCCGCTTTTGCTTTGTGAGATTGGAGTAAGACCATTGATGGCATCCGGTATCATTGTTTTATTTTAGGAGGTTGGTGTGAACCCATTTATTGGTATCCGACATCCGCTTTTGCTTTTATGAGATTGGTATAAGACCATTGATGGCATCCGGTATCATTGTTTATTTTAGGAGATTGGTGTAAACCCATTTAGTGGTATCCGACATCCGCTTTTTGCTTTTGTGAGATTGGTATAAGACCATTGATGGCATCCGGTATCACCTTGCTTTATTTTTTACTCGCTTTGTTGCCTCATTCCTAAGGACACACTTGAATCATCTTCTATATGATTTCAAGAGGTGAACCTTTATAAGAAGTTTTACATATCCATCACCCATACCCTCTTTGTCCTAAACTTTTTCACACTTTGTTTTCAAAAACTTTGACTTGTTGTGCAAACATTCTCACCTCTTTTCAAATTAGAAACCTGGACCCTAAGTCCTTGATTTTTCAAACTCCATTTCATAACACTTCTTTGAATCAATCTTAATCATACCTTGACCATGTTTTGTAAATAATCATAATCAATTAACTTCACCCACTCAATTGTTTTGGCTTTGTCCATTGTTAATATGTTTTCATGCATTAGCCGTAGGTTTTAATTACCATAGTGGTTGATGTAAACCTTACCTTATCCTTAGTGAGTTGAGTGTAAGTCTTCCATACTTATTATAGGGTTAACCCCTCACTAGTATGTTGAAGCCGTCCTCGCATGGTGGATTGTTGATTCGGGTTGAGTTTTCTCCCATTGGTAATGAAAAGCCTTAGTGCTTGTGTTTTAAAATTGAACTCACTAATTTTTGGAAATCTTTTAGCCGAACTACGGCGTTTTGATCCTTACCTTTGATGGAAGGTACGTAGGCAACGGGTTCATCCGTTCGAACACAAAAATAACTAACTTGTACATTCTCTTCTCATTTTCCCATTCGTGTTTGCACAATATGTCAAAACAAATAAATATTTTCTTATACAACAAGTGTGAAAAGGGCTCCCTAGGAGTACCTAGGACGTGATGGGTGCCTAACACCTTCCCATTGCGTAATTTACCCCTTACCCAGATTCTCTGATCTTTTTCATTAGTTTTCTACGTGTAAAACTTCTTAGGTTTTTGTTCGCTTTTTAACCAGTCCTTAGGATAAATAAAAGTGCGGTGGCGACTCGATTCATTGTATACTTTGCTTATGGTTTAATCAATAAATCATATAGCGACGAATACACCGCTACAATTATGTATTTGTCATTGTTATGAAACATAAATAAGGTAAGCACATATAGTTGGGGTTCAGCTGTTTTGGCCCATCTATAAAGTGCGTTGTGTAAAAATGCCAAAAAACACACTTGTACGTTTTATTCATGCGCGTATTTGCTATAAGCATGGGGTTGGTCAAGAATGTTGTCACTCGCCCCGGTAAACGAGAAACTATTCATATTTCTCTTTGCAACAAAGTAAGTTTAAAATTTTACCATCTAATTTATTAGACTTTATATTACAACTAACTGTAAATACTATTTTTCAAATCTTTTTGATCTAGGTGGTTAGTTAAAGGGATGAATAACAACAGGTGTCTGAAACACACTGTAGTCTATCGCTATCTATTAGACCACATTGGACCACACAATGTAATACTATTACACAACTCTACATTTAATTTTTTTTAAAAAAATCCAATTACATATCATCTAATCATGTCATATTCTTGTACAATTTATCTGGATGCCATATATGGGTCTTGATCATCAGGTTAACCATGATGATACTGCAGTTTGGACAGCAAAAACACCAATTATTTGGTTCACTACTGTGGAGATGCACCAGAGTAACCGTGTAAAACTGCAGTTCGGTATGCAACAAAAAATTCCAGAACCTCCGACGTGTTTGGGAGATTGGCATCAACAAAGAGTCGATGTCCAATGGGATTATTTCGACTGGAGAGACTTCGCAAAAGAGACGTTTCATCATTGGAGGAATCGACGATAACACATCTTAAACAAAACAGTCATACAAGATGCTAGACCAACTCAACATTATATGACATGATTTAGGTCGGTTATAACGCCACAATTTGTGTCAGAGTCAAGGTATTTGATTGATCCATGCCAACGAGATTCATCATCATACGTCCAACAACAAATCCCCGTCCAAGAACAATGTCAACCCACCAAAACCCAACGAACAACCTCACATCATCATCCTACCATATACACCTAACAACCAAACACTCAACCTCGCAACAAATTCATGCCACACACCCAAACTCAAAACCAAGAATTAAACCCTAACCACCAACAACCATACGCAGCCACCACAACAGTCTATAGCCCAGATGATTCATATGATTCAACGTCATGCCATCGTAGCCCCCCACCAATGAACACCCAAAAATCTCATCACCACAACATCCAACCATTGTTTGACTATAGTACACCCCAATAATCATTGCTTAGTTTCCAAACTGATTCAATGTCCCAATTCGGGCAACCATACAGTCCACAATTCACTCAACCACAACGACCCAACTACGACAACATGGGCACCAAACTCAATTACGGAAGCGCCGTTGGCGACAACCCCCCAGTTATTGGGGACAAATGATGACACATCTATCAAATACCGCTGAACCTTCCACCGAACCTTCACACCAGCCACCATTGGATCATGTCAGTACTCAAAGACCCCAAACACCTCAGGAAAATCGTGGTAGACCTCGAAGACAGGCTAATGCACCTAGATGTGGAATATGGAGGCGTTTCAATCGGACGGGTCATTGAATTTCTTGTCAATTCTATGTAATTTTTCATTATAATATAATATAGTTTTTATTTCCAGTATTTCATTTAATTAATTATAATTATAATATTTTAAAAAATATATATAAAAAATATAAAAGGATGCATGCGCCACATGCGTTGGCGCATACACTATGTAGTGTATGCATGCGCCAATGCATGTAACACCTACGTGCATTGACTTTGCATGCATGTGTCAAGGCTCTGGGTGCCTTCTTTGGTGGTTAATAGGATGCGCCAATTCAACTGACACATCATTAAAAAAATGATTATTTTGCTATTTTTTTTTGAAAATTTGAATATTTTGAGATTTAATTTTAAAAAATTGATTATTTTAAAATAAAAAATAATTTTTTTAACGATGTACAACAAATGACCAAAGAAATTGGTAATGTAACAACCAATTTGGATGGTTTTACTTTTCCAATCGGTGTATTATAAAAATAAAAAAACAATTGAAAGATTTATAGCTTTAATGGTAACCAATTTATCAAGTAAAGAATCCAAGACACTTACGTGAACGGTACTGTTGCACAGCATGTGATCAAGATAGATTTAAAACTATTCTCCATCTTATACAATCTTGAGCTAAACTAATTGTTCATCTATCTATTTATATGACTTCTAATATGTGAACTCTTAATTTATTTATGGATACTGATTTGGAAACACAAATGTCAACACCCAACAATTAAACTGTTTATAAAATATTTATTATAATAGTTAAATATCTCACAAGATGATATAAATATATGTTTATAAATAGAGAAAATTTAAAAAAATATATCGAAACTCAATAAAATTCTTTGAATTACTAATTATCCGATTTCTGTTATGTTAGCCATTATTTATATTCACCCACTGATTTCATTAATGTTCGAAAATAAGAGATATATTACAAATAAATATCTCTCTCTATGTATATATATTTTTTAAATCGAATTAGAACCATCTATAATTCAAAAAATAATGTTAATAAAAATGTGTCCAATAAAAAAAATTACGTGTGAAAAGGATGGGTGGGTGTCCCACCGAATATCTATTTATATATAAGAAATGAGTGCTATACACCTTTGACATCTTTTTGGAAAATGGTATGAGAGGCGATACAAATAGGAGATAGACTCTAGCAACTTTTTCAAAATATTTCTTTTTAATAATACAAAAGAAAGCGTTTTTCTTCTTATCTTTTTACATGTTTTTATCTGAGTCTATCTTATATTTATTTCGTCCTATATTATGGTTATTGTGTCACTTGCGTATATGAAAGGAAATAATAGGTCGGGTCCAATGACAAAAGTATATGTAATTCCATTGACATATTAATTGTAACTCATAAATTTTTTTATATAAACAGTTTTATAAAAATGAGGAACAGAGATCAAAACTATTTAAAAATAAATTAAGAAATAAATTTTGATCATGCCAAAATAAAAGAATCAAAACTGTAATTTATCGTATATTTTAATATTTTATAATTTTAATATTTATAATTTTATTATAAATTTTTTTCACATAGATATATAATAATATTATTGATATTAAAATAATTTGAAATATAATTTGTGTTTTTAACTAGGTCTTAACTCTGCAATGGATAAAATATGTTACTTTGAAAAAATGTATTTAATTATAAGTTATTTTATAGTAATGAATTATTAATATTACTCTATTTATTATATATTTGAGTATTTGTTATTCCTTCTTCTTTTCATTATTTTAATTTATCTTTATTTTATTATTCATAAATACTAATTTATAAAATCTTCTAACTTATTTTATACAAAAATAATTTTTTTTAACTTAATGATATAATAACCAAAATTTTACCCTTATTTTAAATAAGTGAAATATCTCGTGGTCCCTCACAACTAAATTAGATTTTAACAAGACAATAATTATATCTGTACAAGTGACAAAACGGCTTATAACAAAAATGGAAATAATAATACTATTTTATATTATCATACTTATTATACACACCATATTAAGAGATGATAAAATATATATTATATTTTAAATGATAATAACCTTCTTTTATTTATATATATATATATATATATATATATATAATATATATATATATATATATATATATATATATATATATATATATATATATATATATATATATATATATATATATATATATATATATATATATATAAAATTAAAATATAATATGATATAAACTATTATAATCTACCTTATCTAATCCATCAAAAGACTTTAAAAATGTATTTGAATTGATGTAATATAACATAGCGGAACATAATAGAATATATGGATGATATAAAAGAAAGGAGAGAAAAATAGAAAAGAGAAATATTTTATTAGACATAAATTTTCTTGATCAAGTTAATTTATTAATTTGATTAATTATTTATTAAATTTATTTATCTTGATTTTATCAATAAATACTTGAATAAAAAAGTTATGTTGATTAATACACTTAATCTAATTTTCAATTTCTTATATTAATTTAATATTTCTTAGTTAATATTTTTATTATTTTTTTAATAATAATATTTGATTAATCAGTACACTTAAATGTAGTAAATATTTATGAAACAAAATTAATTAAAATTTTATGTAATTTAAATAATTTGATTAATCTAAATTATTATTGATTTAAATTATTAATTCATTTACATTAATATCTAAAATATTTAGTTTAATTTTTAGGTAAAACATATATAGTTTTAGAGATAAACATAATATATTTATAAATGTTATGTAAGTTATAATAGTTCACATGTTTTGTGTTGGACCACAAGGTTGAAGATGATGGAAGAGAGAGAGAGAAAAAAATTGTAACTAACTTTCAAAAATAGAAGTTGATTACACTTTAGAATCAGTTACAACTCAGATTCTGTTTAGTATTTAACTATCAAAGCCTCTAAATGAAATTCAAAGTCAGACTCTAAATGCAAATGAAATGAATTACAACTAACATCATCCATTAATTCATATTCAGCTAATTAAAATCAACAACACATATTTCATCCCTCAAATGGATAAAGTGTTCAATCTTGATTGCTTTGGACAACGCATCTGCAAGTTGCTTATAAGCACTAAAGTGAACAACTTCAAGCACTCTATCCTGAACTTGATTCTCAGAAAATGAAACTTTGTGTCAATATGGTTGTTTCTTCCATGCAGCACTGGATTCTTGACAAGGCTTATAGCTTATTTATTATCAATCATCAACCTCACATGATTGCTCACCTTGATCTTCAGATCGTGCAACAAATTCATCAACCACACAACTTGACAAGCTAACAATGTACCTGCAATGTACTCAGCTTCACAAGTTGACAATACAGCAACTGGTTGCTTCTTGGAGCACCAAGAAATGAGACCTCCCAGATCCTTGAAGACATATCCAGAAGTACTTCTTTTTTCAACTCTGTCTCCACAACAATTAGAGTATGAATAGCATATCAGCTTTGAATCAGATTTAGCATCAGAAGAGAACAAAACTGCATACTTCAAAGTTCCCTTAATATACCTCAGTATCCTGACATCGGCTTGGTAATATGACCATTTTGGTTTGTTCATAAACCTACTCATCATTCCAACTGCATAGCAGATGTCAAGTCTGGTATTACAGAGATATCTCAATTAGTCCACCAACTACTTAAAAACTTTAGCATCTACATCATCACCCTCAACATCAGAATTCAACTTGTGATTTGTTTAAGCGGGTGTGATTACAGATTTGCAATTTATTAGCTCAAATCTCTTAAGAATCTCAAGTTCATACTTTAGCTGATGCAAGATTATACCCTTATTAGAGTACATAATCTCCATCCCTTAAAAATATACCATATTTCCTAGATCAGTCATCTCAAACTCATTCACCAGCACCTTCTTGAACTTAGCTATCTCATATGAATAACTCCCCCGTTAGCAATATGTCATCAACATAGAGACACACCAGAATCATATTTCTATCAGATGTATGCTGAATATAAACACCATACTCCATCTCACATTTTTTGAATCCTTGAAGCTTCAAAAATGAATTAATTTTCATATTCCAAGCTCTAGGAGCTTGTTTTAGTCATACAAGGCTTTATGCAACTTATACACCATCCCTTCCTAATTATTTTTTCACAAATCTAGGAGGTTATGACACATAAACTTCCTCTTGTAAAAGATAATTCAGAAATGCAGATTCCACATCTAAATGCACCAGAGACCAATTTCTATTAGCAACTACATCAATCTGATTGTTTCATGTCTAGCTACAGGTGCAAACACCTCATAGTAATATAATCCAGATTTTTGTAGAAATCCTCTAGCTACTAACCTTGCTTTGTGTTTTCCAATTGATCCATCTGGCTTTAGTAACTTGTAAACTTATCTCACACTGATGACTTTCTTGTTCTTCGGAAGCTCAGTTAACTCCCAAGTTTGGTTTCTTTTTATAGCCTCAAATTCTTATTCCATGGCCTTTAACCACACTTTCTTCTTGAGATCTTATCCAGTACTAACTACTCTAGAGTCTACCAACATTGCACACTGAATCACTTCCCCTTCATAGTCTATCTCAGTATCTTGCAACATGTCAAACTCTGCAAATCTTCTTGGTATTTGTCTGATTCTTTATGGCCTCTGAAATTATTCAGTATTTTCTTCAGATGTTGGAACAATATCAGATGATGGAATACCTTCAGAGTCTGGAGCATCTTCAGAGGCATGACCACATTCAAAGGCATGATTACCATGATAGTCTAGATCATCATCAGGATATGGATCAGAACTAAATTCACCTTCAGAGTCAAACTCACCTTCAGACTCAGAGTCACCTTCAGTTTCTACTTCATTTAGAGGCAAATTCTCGTTTAGAGGCAGATTCTCCTTTAGATCCTAAAATATCCTCAGTAGTTAACTCAGGTGTTAACATTGTACCAAAGTTAGATTAAGACTTGTTCCAATCTCATGATTGTGTTTCCTTCATAATGACATATCTGTTGAATTCAACTTTGTTGGTGACAAAATAATAGAACTTATAAGCACTTGTACTGTGGTACCCTACAAGCAACATGACTTTGCTTCTATCATCCAACTTCCTTCTATTAGCATCTGGGACATGTTTATAACAAACAAAACCAAACACCTTCAGATGGCTCACACTTTTCTTATCTCTAGTCCACTTTTCAAAAGGGACAATTTCCTTCAGCTTATTATTTGGACATCTGTTGAGCATATATGCTACAACGGCAACAGCTTCTCCCCACAAGGTGTGAGGGAGCTTTTTATCCTTCAACATGCTCCTTCTCATATCAATCAAAGTTATGTTTCTTCTTTCAGCAAGACCATTGTGTTGAGGAGTGTATAAAGAAGTAACCTCATACTCAATTCCATTCTCCTCACAAAACCTTATGAACTCTAATGAGTTGTACTCACCTCCACCATCAGTTTTGAAAATTTCCAACTTCTTGTCACTTTGTTCTTCAACCTTCACCTTGAACTTCTGAAACTTAGCAAACACATCATGCTTAAACTTGATGAGTGTTACCCATGTCATTCTTGTTAACTCATCCACAAATGACACAAAAGTACTTGTTTCCTCAAAGTGAAGGTACTTCAAATGGTCCAGATACATTAAAATGTACTACTCCCAAAGCATGTTTTTCTCTTGGATCCACTTCTGGTACAAATGGAAATCTAGGTTGTTTGCCTTTCATGCATATCTCATATGACTTCTCAGACTTTAAAATCTTAGGAATTCCATATACCAACTTCTTAAAACTCAGATGCCCTAAGCTTCTGAAGTTTAGATGCCCCAATCTTTTGTGCCTCAACTCACTGTCACCTTCAGCACCTTCTACACTAAGGCATTTAGTTTCAGCTATTTCCACATTCACCTTGAATTTTTTTTCTTCCCCGTTCAGATTGCATAATCAGCTTCTGATCAGAATCATACAATAACCTCAAGATATTGTCCTTCATATTAATTGAGAAACCTTTTTCAATTAGTTGACTTACACTCATCAGATTTCTCTTCATGCCAGGAACATACCAAACATAATTTTTCCATTCTTCGCTCTGACCTTGACATTTCTCATTCCTTCAGCATTCAGATACTTATCATCAACACATCTGATTTTTGTCTTTTTTCTAGAGTCAAAATTAATCAACCATTGTTTGTTTCCAGTTAGCTGATTTGAGCAGAAAGTGTCCATATACCACCACTCTACCAAATATCCACCATCAGATTCAGAAGCCATCAATAGCATAGGTTCATCATCAAATTCTCTTTTGGATATGCTTGCTTCATCTTATTTCCTTTTCTTATTTGACCAACAATCAACAGCAAAGTGATCAAACTTCTTACAACAGTAGCATTGAACCTTCTTTTTGTCAAACTTCTCCTTTCCCTTATAATGTTTATTCTCATCAGAGTTGGAGGCTTCAGACTTATGATAGCCACCACCATGTCTCTTCTTGGCCTCAAACCAAGGTTGTTTCTGATTTTTCTTACTAGAAGATGCTTCCAGAGCCTGTTTTACCTCTCTTTCAGAGTTTCTCTCAGTCAGATGCAACTCTTGTGCCTCTAGACTACTCCACAACTCTTCAATTCTCATGGTGTTAAGGTCCTTAGAGTGTTCAATTGCTACAGAAATGTAATCAAACCCAGGAATAAGTGATCTCAATACCCTTTCAATGATTACTTGTTCAGAGAGTGTCTCTCCACAAGATTTCATCTCATTTGTTATCAGAATCACTGTGGAGATGTAATCAGGTACCTTCTCATTATTCTTCATGTTGATATTCTCATATTGCTTACGTAGAGACTAAAGCTTCACCTTCTTCACTGATGCATCACCCCCGTAACATCTTACCAATGTGTCCCATGCAGCCTTCGCCATTGTTGAGTCAACGATCTTCTCAACCACATTCATATCTACACACTGATGGATATAAAACTAAGCCTTTTGATCCTTCTTTCTCATTTCTCTATGCATATTGCTTTGTGCTTTGGCTGCAACTACGGCGTAACCGTCATTGACGAGATCAAGAACATCTTGAGCTCCAAATAACACACGCATCTGAATCATCCGTCAATTCCAATTCTTTCCATTAAAGACTAGAAACTTTGTGTCCAAGCTACCATTTCCACCGTTCATCTTCGTTCTTGTGCGAGTTCACTCAAAAACTCAATAACACTCGTGTTTCCCAATCCCTCAAAATCAAGAAATGTGATTCTCTTTTGATTCAGATCTTTAATTTACTATGAATTGAATAAGCAAAATCAATCACACGCGTCTCATGTACACTCGTGTTTCCCGTTCTAAATCTGAACCAGAGCTCTAAATACCAATTGTTAGAGCACAAGGTTGAAGATGAAGAAGATGATAGAAGGGAGAGAGAAAAGAAAATTTGTAACTAACTTTCAAAAACAGAAATTGATTACACTTCAGAATCTGTTACAACTTAGATTCTATTTAGTATTTAATTATCGGAGTCTCTAAATGAAATTCAAATTCAGACTCTAAATGCAAATGAAATGAATTACAACTAACATTTTGAACTTTTTCTAAAAAACAAAAACAAAACTAACACCGGTTTAAGTTAAACATTAAGATTCAATATATTATTATTATTATTATTATTATTATTATTATTATTATTATTATTAGAGGTAGAGGGTAAAATAAATTAGAGAAACTATTTAATTTAAAATCTATTGAAATGGAATAATATATTTTTTATATAATAAAAAATAATTAAATATGTTAGTGGGATGGTTGTTGGTGATACAGAGAATGAGATAAAAAAATTATTTAAAATACTAAAATGGATATTGTTTTATACAAAGAAATGTGTTAAGGAATTGGTGGTTGTGTAAGACCTCAATTTTGACCATAAGATTCCTCATGCAATTTCATCATAAGCATTAGCATTGGGATCATACCTTGGCATCCTACTTACCCCTCTTTCATTGGGTTTGTTTTGGGAGAGATCACCAAGCATTATGTGATTATATCATACTTGTATTTTATCATTTTACTAATAAAAATACCAAAAATATGTCTTTGCATTTGCCTAACTCTTTTGTAGGTGGGGCATGATCTCCATTGATCTATCAAGTTCATATCTAGGGTTTGAGACCCTCATGACAAAGAGAACAACCATGAATTGATCCAAGAATGGTTATTAGCATTGTATATGAGTCCCAATGACCTCTACATGTTATATTGATCAAGTTTTCTTCAAGAGTTTGAGGGTGATTTACCTTGGAAACCCTAGTTTGACTGGGTATCTTGAGTAACTTCTCCAACAAGCTATCTCACCAATTGATCAAATTTCTCAAGGTAAACTTAAAAATTCATCATCTTAAGCATAAATGATTTACCATGAGCCAAGAAAGTCAAAAGAATTGAAGGTTAGCAAGTTGGTTGATGGTGGTTGGCCAGATGAATCCATCTGATCAAAACTGGGTCTCCCTAGATCCTATCTCCTCCAATTTTCTCCATATGAAAATGATTCCAAGAGAAAAGTTACTCTAAATGATATTCCAAACAACTTTCATGTTAAGACCTAGAGCTATCTTTGCTTGGAAAATCATTTTCTATGATGAAACATTATAGGTAATCTTGTCTAAACCCTAATTTAAAAGTCAACTTCCCAAGGCCATAACTTGCTCAATTTTTATGAGATGAAATATTTCCAAGTTTCAAAATCAAATGCAAGATGTCTACTTCAACTTTGATGTTTGGAGTGGGAGCTAATTTAACTTTTATGAGCATGTGATATGAGGTTACATTATAGGTCATTTTTGACCTATACCATTGAACAAGTGATTTTTCCAAACTTCAAAAATAAATAACTCTATCATTATAAATCCAAATGACATGAAATTAGTGACCATTTTTAAGGTCTTTTAAATATCTAACACTTTTCCCATTTGAAGCTCACATAAAAAGTTAAGTAAGGTGGAATATTGAGATATATGACTTTACACTTAGAAAAATTTTCAACATGTTGAAATTTCCAAACTTCCACCTCAAAATTCTCCATGTTCCAAGCTCCAAATGAAAAAGTGTTGAACATCAAAATTGTTCCCCTTGATCCAAGCTTTCCAAAGAACCCAAGTTCATGCATTTTGGACAAAGATTGCTAGGGGTGAGCATGGATTTAACCGGGTTGCATCATTGGAAAGAATCAATTGAACAAAATTTAATTCACAATGCCTTGCCACTCAAGCTTCATTCAGACTTCAATTGGAATCATTTTGGATCTTTATGCATTGCATCATGGGCCTGTACATGCCCATGCACTCGTGCCATTGACATTGCCAATTTTTGACAGATTTTGAAGTGTGCAAATATCATTCCCTTTGGCTATAAATAGAAGGCCTCTGAGCTCATTTGAACAAGACTTTGCGCGCCAGCTTTGCCCCCCATTGAAACTCTCTCATTCTAAAGGAAAGCCTGAGAAATTTCAATTTGAAATTTGAGTTTGAATCTCAACTGTTGGATATTCAAGAACTCCAGGATCCAAAGCCTTGCAACCTCTCTAATCACTTCCTGCTAGCTTCTCAAGTGTGATCAGATCGTGTGTGGAGCAAGCAACATCAAGAACTGCACAACATTGAAGGTAATTTTCAGAAAACTTCATCTCTTCGATTCTCACTCAATTCTCTTGGATCTTTAGTTGTCTGAAGTCCTACCAATGTAGGCAAGAAGATTGAGTTGATTAAAGGTCAAATCGAAGCAACTTAGTTGACACACCTCAAAATTCAACTCCTCATATCTTTTTATATATTTGGAGTTAGTTGAAATTGAGGTCAGGTTCGTACTCTACGCCATTTTTTCTTTCAGATCATGTCCTCCTTTTTTATTTTGGTGATGGTTGAGGGTGGATCAGTCCAGTGAGGTCCACCGGAGAAGAAGACCGGAGTTACAACTCCGGCGGTGCGTTGGCACGTCTCCCAGCCACATGATCCAGTTGAAATGTTTTAATCTCATGCGTCCATTGTGATTACCATCCCTGCAGCGCGCTGACTCATGTGTTTGGTGGAACGCACGTTTTAGGCCACTTGATCTGCCACCTCAATTAATGAGGGAGATCAAGTGGCTCACGTTTTTTCATATTTTCTGATTTTTATTTTAATCCTTTTATTTTCATTAATTCATATTAATTTTAATATTGATCCAAAAAAATATGAGAGTTTCACCAAAAAATTTCAAATAATTTCCTCTTTCATATTTTGAATTAAAATTATTTTTTGGATCATTATTAATATTTTTCATGATTTAATTGATTTTGTATTTGTTTTTCTCCAAGGTCCTTTGACCTTGTTTGACCTATGATAAATCCCATGGCTATTTCTTTGGTGTTTTGATGAGGTTTTAAGAATTTGACAAACTATATTTAATTTAAATGTATTATTCTAGTCTTTTTAATTTGAATAAATGTCAATTAATTATGTTGACCAATTGTGATGACTTGTTCGCATTTGACTCTTGTTGTTGGGCCTTGGTCAATGTTTATTTGACTTTGTCAAATTAATATAATGGATTTAGGGAATTGATGGAATGTACATTCCATCTCCCAAAATGAATGGATGATATTAATTTGGTAAAAGTCCTCCTTTGTCCAATTTGAGCTTTGATCCATTCCCCTCCCTCTTCATCTCATTCCCATTCTCTATGCATTCATCCCATTTGGCCTATGATATCTCAAAGTCCTAAGGCTAGTTGATTGAAAAATCAACATAAGTATGGATGAGATTAGGCCACCTCTTTTGCATATTCTTTTTGTGTGTGCTATGTGTCATGAGCATAGTCCATCATACTATGTCTCTAACATGCATTAACACCAAAATCCTATTGCCCGACCTCAAATAGTTGTGACTTCTACATAAGTCCAATTACGATTGCTTAACATAGCGCTAAATTTGTGACACAAAAGGTATAGCATTCTAGTTGGTGAGATTGTAAGTCTCCCCTCTTTCATGGTATTGTGTGTAAACTTAGCCTTTTTTCCTTCCTTTGGAAGATGTCTTGACTCAAGGATCCATGCTTGTGATAAGTGGGTTGAGTGTTCTCCAAAGAATGACTTAAAAAATGAAAAGAAAAAGTAAAACAATACTAACTTCTAACTCATTAACAACTAACTTTTAATTTCAAGCCATTTAATTTAATGTCATTTAGTTTTAGTCTTTTATTCATTTGCCATTATTCATACCATTCTAATTGTTTATGTTAATGCAACTTTCACTTTGTCCATTTGGACCATATTGTGTGATATATCTTGTTTGCTTGTGTGGTCTTTGACCATTAATGTACATAATAACAACAAAAACCCTAAAAAACTTTTGTGTGGACTGTTGGCTTGATCTTGGGCAAATGGACTTAGAATTTAGGCAACATTCCTATGCTAAAGGACTTGGCCAATGCCAACTTTTGTGAAACCAAGTGCTTGCAATTTGAAACTTCATCTGATACATCATTCAAGACCCCTTTTGATTTCATCTGCAACATGATCATTGTGGAGCTTTTATTTTGAACCTGTGACTTACGGAATTTATCTGTTACATGGGCTAATTTGAGAAGATCATGGAGTGGCTAAAGCTTGGATGCGGTTATCTTTATTTGATTCTTTGCTCTTCAAGATAATAATTATGCATTTGTGTGTTGCTTGATTCTAAATGTCCAAGGGAATTTGGGTTTCTATTGACATTCTTGTCTATTGGATTGCTACCCATTGGTCAGATCTTTTCAACCCTTAACTTTTAATTTTGTGCATAGGATTAGTCTCTCCATCTCCTCCCCATTTCTTTAATTTCAAAATCTCTCCCTCATTTTTTAAAAATCTTCTTTGTTTGAACTAGTTTTATTCTAAACTTTGACCATTTTGCAAAAAGATAGAAACTCCAGCCTTACGCCATTACATTTTCAAACTTCTTTTCTCAAATCAAACTTGTAAATAAACTTAACTATACTAGACTTAAACTTTCAAAAAACCAAAAAAAAAAGAACTAACTCATTCAAACCATTTTTCAGGCCTTTGTGCATTTCAAACTTAATTTTTGTTAAAAGCAATGCATCCACTTTGAAATTTATATCACGAACTACGAGGTTTTGATCCCTCATTTTTATGTTGGTATGTAGGCACAAGTCTGAATGTCTTGTCAAACACAAAAATATAATTAATAAACTCTTTTCTCATCCCCCCATTCTATTTGTTTGTAAACATCGTTTTGTACCAAATACATATGCACACAAAAAGGACTCCCTAGCAGTACCTAGGACACTTTGGGTGCTAACACCTTCCCTCTGTGTAACTAACCCCCTTACCTGTAATCTCTGACATTTTATTAGTTTTGATTTGAAAATTTCTTACTTCTTGGGTTTTGTTCGTACTTTTTTCCTTTTCCCTTGGAAACAATAAAAACGCGACGGCGACTCTGGTTTTATTGATCTCTAGCTTATTCATAGCTTGATGATCATGAATTTACCGCTACAGGTTGTTAAAGAGAGAATGAAAATAATAATAATATAAGATATCAAAATTATGTTTCGAAGGAAAATATTATGGAGACATTATAATATTAACTATTTTTTTATTATTATAAAAATAAATTAATTAGTTTTTTTAAGAATATACTTATTAATAGAGACAGAGATAAGTTAGAGAATACATCATCCTCTTCATCTGAATCTGAATCTGAGGTTGATTCATATTATGCATCTGAGGGTGTCATGGCCATAAGAGTCATGTTAACTTCTCTCTCATCTTTGTCTGATTCATCCTCATTGTCAAGTTCATCCCATATTTCCATGAGACTTTTCTTGAGTTTGTTCCTGAAGTTATCCTTTTGAAAGCCTCGTTTCTTTGATATTTCTTTTAGAAGATCAAGACAATCATATCTTAAATGATAAGGCTTCTTACAGTTGAATCATTTCTTCTGGTCATCAATATTGTTTTTAGAACTAGACCCTCTAAAGCCATTGCTTTTATCAGAGAATCTTTTGCTCTTTCTAGATCGTTGTTGGAATATTCTAATGATAAAAGCCATTTCCTTTTCATCATAGTTATCAGCAAAAGCTTCTTCATTAGAAACCTCTTTTGATTTCCAAACTTTATAGGATCTGACAGTTTTACCACCAGATCTCCCAACCACATATTTCAGCGCTAGTGTTTTGGATTTCCCAACTGACTCGTCTCCATTCAGTTCCATTTCATGGCTCTGAAGTTTGCTTATCAGACTTTCCAGACTCAACTCATTCAGATCTTTAGCTTATGAAATAGTTGTGACCTTAGATCTGAATTTAGCTTGAAGACTTCTCAGGATCTTCTTTACATGATCAATAATAGTGTAACTTTTTCTCAGGATCAGAAAGCCTGATACAAGAGTTTGAAACCTGGAAAACATCGTTTCAATGTCCTCATCATCCTTCATCCTGAACAACTCATAGTGTTAAACAAGAATATTAGCTTTGGCTTATTTCACTTGTTGGTTCCCTTCATACGTGGAACACAACAATTTAAAGATAATATTTGTAGTAGACTTATGAATGATTTTTATGTATTCTGAGTGAGGTAGAGCCTCAATCAGAATACCTCATACTTTGTGATGTTTTCTATACACTTCCTTTTGAAATGGTTTAAGAACTTTTCTATCTTTAACCATCCCAACACCATCGATAACCAAGTCAATTCCCTCTTTAAGTATGTCCCATAACTCATTATCAAGGCCAATGATGTAAGTTTACATTATGCTCTTCCACCATTCAATTTGGGTGGAATCACCACTGATTGAAGGTGGTTTAGCAAAATAGTGAGATTTTGTAGGAGCACTATAATCATAAGAAAGTAAAACACCAAACATGATAGAGAAAAGTGTATTTATCTCAGAATTGATTATTGCACCACGGTTAAGTGTAAGCATAAACCATGCTCTGATGCCACATGAATGTGAGAAAAAATCATAAGAGGGGGGGGGTTGAATTGTGTTTACTTAAAAAAAAGTTTCAATTCTGAACCAGCAAGTTCATATTTTGAACAATGTTCAAACTTTGATATTGTTAGATACCCAAAAGTGCTAATTTGAGCTATCAAATATGGGTATCTTTCACTCCATTTCCTTGCTAAAATGTTCAAAACCACCCTTGTTTTAGATGAAATGCAATTCAATGATAAACGGTCTTGGTACCTTTGATTTGTGTGTTATTGTGCAGGAAGTAGGCATGAAATAATAGAAAGTGAAGACACAAGAAATTTGGCAAAGGGATCAAATAAAACAAGCATTCATCAGCTTGCTCGCTAGGCGAGGACTGAGGCGAAGCACTCACTAGGCGAGCGTCCAGCGAGAGTCCAGCGAAATGCTCCAGTAATTTACAGTGGCAAACATGACCAAACTCGCTAGGCGAGCTGCTAGCGAGGTGGGTAGCAAACAATTCCAGACTTGGTGAAAAGCGCAGCCAACACTCACTCGCTAGGCGAGGCTCAAGCGAGTTCCCAGCGAGCATTCCAGTAGCAAAACCTCTCAACCTCGCTGGGGCGAAGGTTGAAGCGTGTCCTTCGCTAGGCGAAGGTTTTGTTCGCTAGGCGAACATGACAGTCTGGGAAAGGCTGTTTCTCTGGGCGCAGATGCCTCGGGTGCCTTATTTTGGGGCTCGCTAGGCGAAGCAGTCTGCTCGCCTAGCGAGCATGACAACTCAGAAACAGCACTATAAGTAGCAAGTGCCACTTTTGAGAGCCATACTTCATCTTTCCATACTTTTGTACTTTTTCTAGATATTTTCCAGCTTTTGCTCTAGAGATCTTTTTGACCTAGATTTCATTTCTCTTCATCTCTTTACCATCTTTTACAAAAAGAAGGTGGATTCCCATCCAATCTTGATTATTCGACTTGGATGTTGATCAACCTTCTTCCAAAACTTGCCGACCAAGCTACCATGAAAATGAGTAGCTAAGTCCTCCATTTGTCAAGGTTAGATGTAGATGATCATTAGCTTTGTGTGTAAATGTAAGGATCTTCATTTGTAAACTCTTCAATGGTGAATCTATGATGAAAACTTTGTTCTTATTCAAAACTCTTTGTGTTGGTTTATGATCGAGAGATGTTTACCAACTCTTAACCTAGGTTTTCATCCAATCTTGTTTGTTAGCTAGAGATAGTAATGAATGATTTTGTTCACCATAAGGTTGAACCAAAAAGTTGTCATTTTGATAGATTGTGTTAGAGATAAACAATGGATCAAAATGGGAAAACTCACAATGTGTGTTCGAGAGAAACACATTGGGAGGACTTTGTGAAATAATTTATCATCTAAAGGAGTTTATAAGATTGTTGACCGAACAAATACATGCAAAGTGATTGTTAAACCCTAACTTTGGCAATATTTCTCAAATATTCAAACCATAACTTTTACCGCATTTTATTACATTTTTATGCAAGATAACGTGACAACAACCAAAACCCTATTGTTACCTAAAGCTAGAATTAATACAACCATCGAACGGCGGTGATATCTTACAATCCCTGTGGATACGATAACAAAAACCCGACACTTAAAATTACACTCAACAAAATGGCGTCGTTGTCGGGGATTGTAAATTGATATTGCGAGCATCGCAATGGTTGCTTAATTTTTAGCTTTTGAATTTTTGACTTGTGCCTGTAATTTGTTTGGTTTGACTTGTGCTTACGTTTTATGCGAGGGCAAATCCCTGTGGACGAACTTCTTTTTGATCCCGAGATCGAAAGAACCGCAAGGAGGAACAATAGCAAAACGAGACGTAGGAGGCAACAGGCTAGACAACGTCAAGAGCAAGGAGAAAGTTCTTCTACCACAAATCCACCACCATTCATACCTTACATGGAGCCACCACCACCACCTATTTCTACTCCATGCATAAACAGTCCAAGAAACACCGCTCAGTTTGCCAACCACACGGGAAGGCAAGCTGAGATGAAAACGGGAACTCTCAATTTATTATATGGAAGTCCATTCACCGGAATGGACCATGAAGATCCCTTTGCTTTTCTCACAAAATTTTATGAGATAGCATTGGCGGTCGGAGTGGATCAGGCTCAGGAGCTCCCGTTATTCAGAAGATTATTTCCCCACGCTTTGCTCGGCAAAGCAAAAGATTGGTACTTAGACCAAACACCAGCCATCATGACAGACTGGAACGTGTTAGAAGAAAAGTTTATCGAAAGATTCTTCTCCCATAACCGGTTCATGGAATCAAAGACGGCCATCTCGGTGTTTGCACAAGGAATCAATGAATCCTTAAATGAAGCGTGAGAAAGATTCAAGTCCATGCTTCGGAAATGTAAAGGGCATGGATTTGATGAACTGACTCAAATCCATATCTTCAAAAATGGACTTCAACCAAATTGCAAGACGTTATTGGATGCTACCTCGGGTGGCTCTTTATTGTCAAAAAGTGCCGAAGAAGCTACAAACATTATAAATCGAATGGCTCTAAATGATCTTCAGAGTCAAAGTCGAGGCAACTCTTTGAAGAAGCCGGGAGTGCTTGAGCTAGGGACGAACGATGCCATCCTTGCCCAAAACAAGCTCATCTCACAATAAGTGGAACTCTTAACGCAACAAATTAAAGAGTTGAGAGAACCGTCTAAAGCTAAACAAATAGCTTGTTGTGAGCTTTGCAAAGGTGAGCATGACACCGGATTCTGTCCACCTCCGGGATTCGAAGATGTAAACTACATGGCAAACCAAAGGGACTACCAACCGAGACAACAACAACAACAACAACCTTATCAACCGCACCCTCAAAATCAACAACAACATTACCAAGGGAACCAAGGGTTCCAACCTAGGAGTAACTATTACCATAACCAAGGTTATGGAGGTGGTTCTTCTAGCCGTCAAAACCCTCACCAAAATCCTTATATATCTCAACAACCGCCGGTCGTAACTTCTAAGTTGGAAGAGACATTGACGCAATTCATGCAAATGTCAATGGCAAATCAAAAAAGCAACGACGCGGCTATAAAAAATCTCGAGACTCAAGTTGGGCAACTTGCTAAGCAACTCGCGGAACAACAAACCGGTCCTTCCTTTTCGGCAAATACGCAAACAAATCCTAAGGAGCATTGTAAGGCGATCATGACGAGAAGTGGGAAGGAGTTGATGAGTGAGAATAACAAAAGAGTTGAGAGTGAACAAAGAGAGAAAAAGAAAGAAAATGAGGAGGAAATATTGGAGGAAAATGTTGATGGTGAAGTGGGGGAGTGGAATGAGGAGGAAGAAGTTGAAAATAACGAAAAGAATGGTGAAGTTGAAAAGAAAAAAAGTGTGGAGATTGAGAAAAATACGATTGATGAAGTAAGGGGGGAGGAAGTGAAAAAGTCTAGATGGAGGAGTGCTAGGGTTGCAAAGGGAAAGGAGGTAGTGAGCACTACTCCAATCCAAAACCTACCTTATCCTCATGCCCCGTCCAAAAGAGAGAATGAACGGCATTACGCCCGGTTCATGGATATTTTTAAACAACTACAAATCAACATTCCGTTCGCCGAAGCCTTGGAGCAAATGCCCAAGTATGCCAAATTCATGAAGGACATACTTACAAAAAAGCGTAGGTATACGGAACCGGAGACCATCGTTCTTGATGCGAGCTGTAGTGCAATTATTCAAAGGACGCTTCCTAAAATAGAGGTTGATCCGGGAAGAGTGACTTTGCCGGTTAAAATTGGCGATATCTATGTCGGGAAAGGACTAATTGAATTGGGGTCGAGCATTAATCTTATACCTTTGTCAATTATAAAAAGGCTTGGCAACATAGAAATTAAGTCCATCCGAATGACGTTACAATTGGCGGATAAATCGACAACCCATCCTCATGGCGTAGCCCAAGATGTTTTGGTTAAAGTCGACAAATTCTTTTTCCCGGTCGATTTTATTGTTATTGATATGGAGGAAGATGATGATGCTCCGCTCATCTTGGGCCGACCATTTATGAAGACCGCGCGAATGATGATAGATGTTGATGACGGTTTAATGAAGGTGAGAGTCCAAAATGAGGAAGTAACATTCGATCTATTCGAAGCAATGAAGCACTCAAAAGATAGAAATGATAGCTTTCACATCGATGTGACCGAAGACGCTATTTTGGAAGTTTCAAAGCATATTCATGAGATATCTCCTATGGAGTTAGCTCTTGACGACTCATTGGAGGTTTTCACTGTTGAAGAAGAGCTAGCTCTTGAGGAATGCTTAAAGGAACTTGATAGTTTAGACGACCTACAACCGTGGGAAGTAGAGGAAGAAGACTTGAAGAAGGAGGTTATTGACGAAAAAGCGCCTATTGAATTGAAAATACTACCCTCTACTTTGAAGTATGTATTCCTAGATGAGACCGAGGCAAAGCCGGTCATCATAAGCAACCTTTTGACAAATGAAGAAGAAGCCCGTCTGATCACTTTGCTAAAAACAAATCAAGAAGCCATGGGTTGGACTCTTTCCGATCTAAAAGGAATTAGTCCCTCCTATTGCATGCACAAGATTTTGATGGAAGAGGATTTTAAGCCGGTAGCTCAACCACAACGCCGCTTAAATCCTACCATGAAGGAGGTTGTTCGAAAGGAAGTTGTAAAGCTGTTGGATGCGGGGATGATTTACCCGATCTCGGATAGTCCGTGGGTTAGTCCTGTGCACGTTGTTCCGAAGAAGGGTGGAATTACCGTAATCCAAAATGACAAGGATGAATTGATCCCTACTAAAGTTGCAACAGGGTGGAGAATGTGTATTGATTATAGGCGGTTGAATACCGCGACTCGAAAGGACCGTTTTCCACTCCCATTCATGGATCAAATGCTCGAAAGACTCTCGGGCCAACAATACTATTGTTTCTTGGACGGCTACTCCGGGTATAACCAAATTGCGGTTGACCCGGCCGATCATGAGAAGACGGCTTTCACGTGTCCGTTTGGAGTGTTCGCATACCGAAAAATGCCCTTTGGGCTGTGCAATGCACCGGCGACTTTCCAACGATGTGTGCAAGCCATTTTTGTCGATCTGATAGAGAAAACAATGGAAGTCTTCATGGATGACTTCTCGGTATTTGGTGGGTCTTTTAGTCTATGCTTGGCAAACTTGAAAACGGTGTTGGAAAGATGTGTGAAGACCAATCTGGTGCTTAATTGGGAGAAGTGTCACTTCATAGTGACCGAGGGGATCGTGCTTGGCCACAAAGTCTCTTCAAGGGGGCTTGAAGTGGATAGAGCTAAGGTTGAAGTGATAGAAAAGTTACCTCCTCCGGTGAATGTGAAGGGCATCCGAAGCTTTTTGGGGCACGCCGGGTTCTATCGGCGCTTTATCAAGGACTTCTCAAAGGTGGCTAAGCCTTTGAGCAATTTGCTAGCTAAGGACCAGGTATTTCTCTTAACCGATGATTGTTTGCAAGCTTTCGAAACTTTAAAAGAAAAATTGGTTACCGCTCCAATAATAATCGCTCCCAATTGGAATGAAAATTTTGAACTAATGTGTGATGCGAGCGACTACGCAGTTGGAGCCGTACTTGGCCAAAGAAAAGATAAAAAATTTCATGCGATACATTATGCAAGTAAGGTTCTTAATGAGGCTCAAATAAACTATGCCACCACGGAGAAAGAACTACTTGCAATAGTGTACGCGCTTGAAAAGTTTAGGTCTTATCTTATAGGGTCTAAAGTCGTCGTGTATACCGACCACGCGGCGATTAAATATCTACTCACCAAACCGGATTCGAAGCAAAGGCTCATCCGTTGGATCCTCTTGTTACAAGAATTTGATGTGGAAATTAAAGACAAGAAGGGATCGGAAAATTTGGTGGCGGATCATTTATCCCGCTTGGTGAATGTGGAGGTTACCGCATCGGAGAAGGAAATCCGGGAAGAATTTCCTGATGAAAAACTGTTTAAAGTTCAAGTTAGGCCGTGGTTTGCAGACTTTGCGAACCACAAGGCTAGTGGTTTTGTGCCTCCCGACCTAACTTCGAACCAAAAAAGGAAGTTTCTTTCGGATGCCAAGTATTATGTTTGGGATGACCCGTACTTGTTTAAGTTGGGTAGTGATAACCTATTAAGGAGATGCATTACTGGCGATGAGGCGCAGAGCATCCTTTGGCATTGTCACAACTCGCCTTACGGCGGACACTATAATGGGGTGAGAACGGCCACTAAAATCCTCCAATCGGGATTTTATTGGCCCACTATTTTCAAAGACGCACATACCCATGCGCAAAGTTGTGATAGTTGCCAGAGAAGCGGAGGGATTGGTAAGAGAGATGAGATGCCTCTCCAAAATATCCAAGAAGTCGGAGTATTTGATTGTTGGGGCATCGATTTTGTAGGACCATTCCCGCCCTCTTATGGGAACGAGTATATGCTTGTCGCAGTTGATTACGTTTCTAAGTGGGTTGAGGCGATTGCCTCACCTCGGGCGGATGCGAAAACGGTGATAAATTTTTTGAAGAAAAACGTATTTTCCCGTTTCGGAACCCCCCGAGTGTTGATAAGTGACGGAGGGTCACACTTTTGTAATGCGCCGTTGGAAAGCATTTTAAAACATTACGGTGTATCACATAGGGTGACAACTCCGTATCACCCGCAGGCTAATGGGCAAGCCGAGGTCTCTAATCGAGAGATTAAGAGAATTCTCGAAAAAACTGTGTCAAATTCAAAAAAAGAGTGGTCCCAAAAATTGGATGAAGCGTTATGGGCATACCGTACCGCCTTTAAAGCTCCAATTGGCCTAACTCCTTTTCAATTGGTGTTTGGTAAAACTTGCCATTTGCCGGTTGAATTGGAGCACAAAGCCTTGTGGGCCCTGAAATTTTTAAATTTTGAAAATGATTTGGCCGGTGAAAAAAGGAAGGTGCAGCTACTTGAGTTGGAAGAGATGCGGAATGCCGCATATCACTCAAGTTGGTTGTACAAAGACAAGGTTAAAAAGTACCATGACAAGAAGCTCCGTAAGAAAGAATTTGTGCCGGGACAGTTGGTCCTCTTGTTCAATTCCAGGTTGAAGTTATTCCCTGGAAAGTTGAAATCAAAATGGTCCGGGCCATTTCGGGTCAAAGAGGTGAAGGAGTACGGGGCTATTGTCATTGAGGACATGGACAAGAAGGATAGTTGGACCGTGAATGGCCAACGTTTGAAAGTTTATCTCGGCGGTCATGTGGATCGCGAGAGCTGTGCTATTCCGTTGGATGCTCCTCTGTGAGCATCACACCGTCGAGCTTAGCCGACGTTAAACAAGCGCTTGTTGGGAGGCACCCCAACATTGTAAGTATTTACTGTTTTCTTGTTCTGTTGTATTGGGTTTCCACTTGTTAAAACCATGCTGTATGTACCTGGATTGCTGCCTTTGGAAAAGGCAATTGTTGTCATGCTCGCTTGCTGCTCGCTAGGCGAGGCAGTAGCGAGCTGATTCGCTAGCTGCTCGCTAGGCGACGCAGCAGCGAGCGCTGCTTGACAACACTTATTTAAAATCTCAGCAGGCCACTCATTTTGGCCCAAACACAACTTTTCTGTTTTTGCAACTCTGCTGAGGCAATTTAACTGAACACTCACCTCACTCTCTCATTTTCATCTCACTCACAAACAAATCACTCAAACCCTAATTGGAAGATTGCAAACCTTACTCCACTTCACATTTCAATCAATCCGTGTAACTAAGGTTTGCCCTAATACAATTTCTTTATGTTTGAACTCTGTTTATTTCCGATTTGAATGTCATTTAGGATGAAGTTGTTGGTATGGGAAACTTTAGGTTTGCATGTGGGATTTTAGGTTTTGCAATTGGGAATGTTAGGTTTGCATGTGAATCTGTAATTACCAATAGCATAGAACGTTTCCTTAATTGATATATCATTAGGTTCTGAAATTGAAACCATTAGCATGTGGGTTTTGGGAAGATTTCTCTAAAAATGCTGCAGAACCCAAAAACCCGTAAGGTTCGCTAGCAACTCGCTAGGCGAACCAGGGGCGAGCATTCGCTGCCACTTCGCTAGGCAAAGCAGCAGCGAGCATGACAGTTCTTTGAATTCTGGTTTTGCTGTCTAATCTGTTTTGTGTTGTGTTGGTTTCCTCTTTATGTTTTGCAGATGGAATCTAGATCCGGCGCTTCAAAGAAGGGAAAGGGAGGGAACACTTCCCGTCCCGTAACGATCCAATTTGATACCGACAAATTTGTCGGGCCGAAGCAAGCGGCAAGATACATTGCTTTGGAGAAGCGGAAAATTCTACCGGAGAAGAGATTCATCATCAACCCTCAAGGCACAAACAGAGCATTCTCCATATCGCAACGGTACGTGAGTTCTATGCGAACGCACTACCGGATGATGACGAGCCGTTTACTTGGACATCTCGAGTGGCCAGCCGTCCCGTTGCGTTTGATCGGGATGCCATTAACCGAGTCCTAGGTGAACCGCTCCAGCTGGGAGCCGAAGAGAGGGACACATGCCACACAGACTTACGGCTTCACCGGGATGTTGAAGCCATTTCTGCCGCCCTGCTATTAAGAGGGAAATCTGTTGAGCTGAACCCATCTGGGGTTCCCATGAGGTATCATAGGGAGGACATGATTCCCTTGGCTCAACTGATTCTGCTGATGGTGCTGACAAACATCCAACCAAAGTCCCACACTTCTACCGTGCCGATCCCAGTGGCACATTTGGTCCATTGTATCCTCACCAACGTCCAGATCGATGTGGCGAGGATTATTGCTAATGAGCTTAAGTCCGTGATTGAGAGCGGGCTAAAGTCGGGGGCTCGTGTGAATTATCCCCTGGCTTTCCCGTGCTTAATCATGAGTTTGTGCATTCAGGCGAGGGTGAGACTACCCTCAAGGGGTCAGGTAAGGATCCCGTCGCCCATTGATGACAGGTATGTGGCCAAATATTGCAGGGCGAAGAATGTTAGAGGCAGTGCAGCTGCAGAGAGTACCCGGGCTTCTGATGGTCCTGGTACTTCTACTCCTGGACCAGATCCTTACCTGCAAGTTGTGTGCGATTACAATTGGGAATGGATGGCGGCAACCCAGCGTGCCATGATAGATATGCACGATTCTATGCAGCGGTTACAGCTGCAGGGAAGTGGTGCTCATGCATTGATGACGCGTGAGCAGTTTCTGCTTAACGCTAATTGGCCTGTGGACAGGCCTGTGTATGGTGAGGGGGCGGGCGCTGGTGCGTCTTCTGGTGGTGCAGCTGATGATGATGATGATGAGGCTACCGGTTCTGAAGCCGGTAGCGAGGAGGATTCTGAGCCTTTGGAGGGCTAAGTTTTTATTTTTTATTTTTATGTTTATTTCTATTGTATTTTGATTTTGGCTTTGTACTTTTGGGGTGTTTTGTCCCCCACAAACAAATTTAAATTTTGAAGTTTATATTATTATTTTTGTTTTAAATTTTGTTGTTTTAATAAATTTTTGGTTGATTGAGTGGCAAACCTTCTAGATTGGTTGCTCCTCAAAGAAGTACCCAATGAAGGTGCATCCGAGCTTGGATGGCAATGATAAGAATAAACAAGTGAATGAGGCTAAGGTACATGGTTACCTCCGGCTAGAATTTTAGAATGCACTTAGAACTTTACTCTTTTTTGTAATTGAGTATTGTCTTTTTGCAACATAATTGAATGAATGTTTCATCTAGGACTTAAAACCACAAATTGTGAGGAAACCTCCATTGTACACTTAAATGCTGGATTCTAATAAGTTTTGTTGATTCATTTGATTCATGCTTTGTCTTTTATTATTGTGAATATGTGGAAGCAATTAGAAATGATCGAGGCACTTGTTTTCTATTGAGCACAACTACATCCAAAAACAACTTACCTGTGAGCAGAGAGAGTATTCGTTAACCCCTTTGAGCTTAAACAGTTGAATCTCAGCTTGAAATAAAGCGAGATTTCAAAAATCTTTTTTTACAACCCGGAAAATCTTGATTATTGTTCTTTTGCCGTAAAAAGTTAAGAGCATTCACTTAGGGTGAGTAAGAAATAAGTTGGGGAGAATCGGTAAGTACCACAACTCTTGAAAAAAGAAAAACCGAGCAAGCATTGAAAATAAAAATATAGAAAAGAAACATCTGTTTTGTAAATATGATGTGAAAGAAAAGAACAAAAATAGAAAGAATGAAAATGAATGCTTGCTTGGAAGAAAAAATAGTGAAAAAGAAAAATTGAGTTGTGAAATAAGAGTTGTGAAGGTTTCAAATAAGAAACAAATGGAACGAAGTCGAGATGTGTGAATAATGTACAGTGAATGTCTCTTTTGCATCGGCAATTTCGTTTTCAATGGCCTTAGAAATGACCCTTGTTTGTTAACCTAACCAAGCTTCAACCGAAAAGCCCTTAGTGATCTTCGTGCTTCCACATTACCATTTATAATTGTTAGATATTGTATGAATCGAATTGATTTCTTCATTATTTGTTAGAGAGTGAGATTATTCCCGCGGTTGCAAACGCGTAAATTCTTCAATCCTTATTCGAAGAGGAGAGATAGGGTGATTCATTCAAAATAATATTGTTATAGATAGATACATATTTCGCATTACTATTAAGTTTTAGTTCTTATGTATTATTTTATTCGAACCGTTGGAAATTTGTACCTGCTGATTCGCTTGTGTTTGAGCCGTTTTATCCGACTTCGGAGAAACCTTTTTTCTTAAAGCAAATCCTCTTGTCCTTCAAGAGGCATACTTTGCTTGAGGACAAGCAAGAATCTAGTTGGGGAGAGTTGTTAGATACCCAAAAGTGCTAATTTGAGCTATCAAATATGGGTATCTTTCACTCCATTTCCTTGCTAAAATGTTCAAAACCACCCTTGTTTTAGATGAAATGCAATTCAATGATAAACGATCTTGGTACCTTTGATTTGTGTGTTATTGTGCAGGAAGTAGGCATGAAATAATAGAAAGTGAAGACACAAGAAATTTGGCAAAGGGATCAAATCAAACAAGCATTCATCAGCTTGCTCGCTAGGCGAGGACTGGGGCGAAGCACTCGCTAGGCGAGCGTCCAGCGAGAGTCCAGCGAAATGCTCCAGTAATTTACAGTGGCAAACATGACCAAACTCGCTAGGCGAGCTGCTAGCGAGGTGGGTAGCGAACACTTCCAGACTTGGTGAAAAGCGCAGCCAGCACTCACTCGCTAGGCAAGGCTCTAGCGAGTTCCCAGCGAGCATTCCAGTAGCAAAACCTCTCAACCTCGCTGGGGCGAAGGTTGAAGCGTGTCCTTCGCTAGGCGAAGGATTTGTTCGCTAGGCGAACATGACAGTCTGGGAAAGGCTGTTTCTCTGGGCGCAGACGCCTCAGGTGCCTTATTTTGGGGCTCGCTAGGCGAAGCAGTCTGCTCGCCTAGCGAGCATGACAACTCAGAAACAGCACTATAAGTAGCAAGTGCCACTTTTGAGAGCCATACTTCATCTTTCCATACTTTTGTACTTTTTCTAGATATTTTCCAGCTTTTGCTCTAGAGATCTTTTTGACCTAAATTTCATTTCTCTTCATCTCTTTACCATCTTTTACAAAAAGAAGGTGGATTCCCATCCAATCTTGATTATTCGACTTGGATGTTGATCAACCTTCTTCCAAAACTTGCCGACCAAGCTACCATGAAAATGAGTAGCTAAGTCCTCCATTTGTCAAGGTTAGATGTAGATGATCATTAGCTTTGTGTGTAAATGTAAGGATCTTCATTTGTAAACTCTTTAATGGTGAATCTATGATGAAAACTTTGTTCTTATTCAAAACTCTTTGTGTTGGTTTATGATCGAGAGATGTTTACCAACTCTTAACCTAGGTTTTCATCCAATCTTGTTTGTTAGCTAGAGATAGTAATGAATGATTTTGTTCACCATAAGGTTGAACCAAAAAGTTGTCATTTTGATAGATTGTGTTAGAGATAAACAATGGATCAAAATGGGAAAACTCACAATGTGTGTTCGAGAGAAACACATTGGGAGGACTTTGTGAAATAATTTATCATCTAAAGGAGTTTATAAGATTGTTGACCGAACAAATACATGCAAAGTGATCGTTGAACCCTAACTTTGGCAATATTTCTCAAATATTCAAACCATAACTTTTACCGCATTTTATTACATTTTTATGCAAGATAACGTGACAACAACCAAAACCCTATTGTTACCTAAAGCTAGAATTAATACAACCATCGAACGGCGGTGATATCTTACAATCCCTGTGGATACGATAACAAAAACCCGACACTTAAAATTACACCATAGATAACCAAGTCAATTCCCTCTTTAAGTATGTCCCATAACTTATTATCAAGGCCAATGATGTAAGTTTACATTTTGCTCTTCCACCATTCAATCTGGGTGGAATCACCACTGATTGAAGGTGGTTTAGTAGAATAGTGAGATTTTGTAGGAGCACTATAGTCATAAGAAACTGAAACACCAAACATGATAGAGAAAGCGTATTTATCTCAGAATCGATTATTGCACCACGGTTAAGTGTAAGCATAAACCATGCTCTGATGCCAACTGAATGTGAGAAAAATACACAAGAGGAGGGGGGGTTGAATTGTGTTTACTTAACAAACGTTTCAATTCCGAACCAGCAAGTTCAGAATTTGAACAATGTTCAGACTTTGATATCATAATCAAATACAACAACGAAAATATAATGTTCATAAGTAAATGCAAGCAACACACAAAGATTATCCTGGTTCCTCTCCTAAACTGAGAGTAGTCCAGTCCCCTTGACTCAACAAGAGCTTTTAACTATAACTAAACAAGTTTCAAATTGCTCAAGCAAACTTGCAAAAGACTTCAGTTCTCAATTCTCAAGTCCTTAGATAAGAGACTTCTTTGCTCAATCAACCTAGAAAGAAACTTCTACTCAAGTTCTCAGACAAGAGACTTCCTTGCTCAATCAACCTAGAAAGAGACTTCCTTGATCAATCAACCTAGAAAGAGACTTCCTTGCTCAAGTTCTCAAACAAGAGACTTCCTTACTCAAGCACGCAGACAAGAGACTTTCTCTACTTTAAACATAAGTTTAGTAGAAAAAGATAACTACTATACTCTGATACACAATCATAAGTATAACCGTTGTGAAACAATCACAAATGTTTTCAACCTTTCTAAGATTTCTAAGATAATTAAAGATAAGAAATATTATGATCTTAAGCGATAACAGTTACATAAATAATAACTCAGAGTTATGCCAAAGATCTTGTAATGTGTTATGATGTTGTAAACTACCTTTGAGACTTCAACTTCCTTTTATAGAGATTAAGAAATATTCGTTGGAGGATTTGACCATAACTAGAAAACTTAGTGAAGAAGTATGCCAAGAGAGACGTTGGAGACTAGCATCTGGTCAAAAACTTTTTTCACTGGATAATAACATTACTCACAACATCTACTAGGTATCTACCAAAAGGTAGAATAGACTGAAGATGTCATATCTCTATTTCTTGAGCCTTGCAAAATGAAACCCTAGTTGACTTTATCCAAAAATCTGGGGTTTTGATAAAACAAGATTACTTTGGTACAATGTACGGATTATATGCCCTTCATCCTTTAAGAATCTGAGTTGTCATCAGAAGCTGAGTTTTGAGACCAAAGTCTGAACCTTTAGAGTCTGATGCCATCCAGGTGGTTCTGGTATGTACAGTTGATTCCCGACAAAAGTGAGTGTAATGATGGATGCAACCAATGGAAACTCTTGATTTGGAGTTGATGTGGATGCTATTTGAGTGAGTAGAGGTTGAGTTTTTGCAGAGGAAAACTCCAAAGCTTTGTTGAAGATGAAGATAATTGAAAGAAAATAGTAGAAGGGAAGAAGAAGACTATTTATACTTTTTTTTTTGGGAGAAAACCCTTCAATTTCTTTATTTTTTTAAAAAGAAAATAAAATCATTTTTTTTAACTTATTGAAATAATTTGATTTATTGGAGACGTTAATTCATTTAACTTATTTTTTAAAATGTTGAATATATGCATTAAATTTTATTTGTTTGAAGTAGTGTATTTTTGAAAATATTAAAAATACATGATTATTTTGATATTTTCCTTGAAAAACATGTTTATTTTAAAAAAGAATTTAATTGATATATATTGACAGTGTAAAGATTTTTTACACTGTCAGTTAATCACAACCATTGATTTATTTAAAATATTTGACTTTTATTTTAACCACTTAAAAAATAATACAAACGGATGATTGTGATGCATTGACAGTGTAAATTTTTTTATATTGACAGTGCATATCAATTAATCAATTTTTAGTAGGAACATCTCTAGATATTTCTCTTGAATTAATCAAACCGTAAATGTGGCAAGTTTGTAAATGTTATACGTTTCTTGATAATGAAAAAAGAAAAGGACTCGTCATCTTATACGTCATGGTTGTAAAAATAATAACATGAGAAATTATTCTTGCCTGTTTCTCTATATCTGTGTGCCGTGTGGTTGTTAAACTTGACTTAATTTTCCAAACATTTATCCATATCACATTGCAAATGTCATTTATCTTGGAATCATGTGTGCATTGGGTATCTGCAAGTGTTTGTTCACGTCGCACTTGTTTATCAATTAAGAGCAAATATATTTATATTTCTAACGTCATTTTAATAGCAATCGTTGGACTCTACTTTAAATTATGTGAAGTTGTCTTTTAAAAATTATAAATTAATTTATTTAAAGAAGGATAAGCGAGATGGATAGACATAGGGGATGCTCTAACTAGAATTGAAAATGAAGTTCTTATGTATAGATCCAACTTCCTGGTCCCCAATGGAAAGGAAAAAAGAATGTAAGGTTCTTCCTTTCCGGAAGGTCCTTGGCCTTAGCCAATATGGAAACATGAATAGGGATCAATAGACTTTGAGCAAAAGTTGAACCATGTCACAGAGTCTAATATCGAGGAAAAAAAAAGATATAATTACAACGCAAAAATATAACGCAGAAGAAATTCTAAAATTGAAGAAAAAATCACAATCATTGTGAATGACTGTTATATTTATTTTTGCGTTAAAAAAACTCGAGGCGTGCGTCTATCAAAACCTAGGAGGATTTTGAGCTTTGTATTTTCACTGCACAAATGGCTTTGAAATGCACGTCCACCATTCGGGATGTGAAACAAAACATGCTACACAACTAAAAATAACATTATGTGAAAATTGTTACAACACATAAACTACACTCAATCACCCCAAGATCCCCAATACGCACACAGTCTCTAAAATAAATATTTAACTACCTCTTACAACACTCTAACACAAGAGTATAAGAGAAGATATAAAAAGTCAAATACAAGCTTAAAATAATTTTGTCCGGTGCATTTTGTAATGAAGAACTTGAATTCATTATATAACATTGAGCACTCTCTTCCTTTATAAAACTAATCAAATGTGAGAATTCTTCAACATGTATATTTTTAACCAACACCAACAATCTCCATATTGATTAAAAATAATTTATCATCTTCCATTGTCTTCAACGATAATCATAGTTCAAAAAAACTATCATACTCCATCATAAAGAAAATAGTCACTTGAAGCTACACCACTTTAAAAACTTTTACATTGTCTTCATCAACAATCATAGCTCTAAAACTATCATACTCCACCAAAAGAAGAATATACTTCACTTGAAGCTAAATCACTCCAAGAATTTCCATATGTCAAAAATAGGTTGAAAACTCATGGTGCAACTTCCATGTTGGCATAAAGCTCTCCAACCATCGACATAATCTTTCAACACACTTTGTACCAATACCCATGTGTTAATCCGCTAGCAACAGTTCTTCCTTTTCCATGGCAACGAAAATGTCATGAGGATATAATTCTCAATTTTCAAAAAAGATTATCATCTTCCATAGCGATGGAGACATTACTAGCATTTGACCCATGATCCTTCTCTAATGTTGCCCTATTAGGACACTTATACTGAGTTTGATGAAGTATTATTCTCATCCTTCAATCCTTTTTCTTTAGAAATAATTTTACAAGCAACTTCTTCAAAACACAATTTTTCCTTTCCATATATCAAAATAGTTTTAATATGCTCGTAGGAAGATGGAAGAGACCACTTGAGTGTCACAATTTTATCTTCATCATCAATATTGACTCCAATAGTTTATAATTCACAAATAATACCATTGAAAACACTAACAAGGCCATGATTCAAGTCACGTGTGTGTGTGTGTGTGTGTGTGTGTGTGCGTGTGTTAGATTCTTCTGATACTATTCATAATCTTTAACCTTTGTCAAGAACCATTGTTGTGGATCTCCAACTCTAAAGATTGAGTATGAGAGGTAAACTAAAGATACATTAGGGAATCTAATATTTTTATTTGAAGTTGTGTTTTTGTGTATCAGGTGGAAGAATATTTTCTTGGACATGGATTCTAGTTATGTGTTGTTCACAAAGAAAGAATAATATCTTTATACTCCATTGAAGATTTTGGTGAAACCATGTGAAGGTTGTCGTAGAACAAAGTTGAGAGTTATCCTATTATCGAAGGTTAATGACAATCTCCCAAACAAGTCTTCGTCATATTCAAGGAAAGAATGATACATAAATGAAGCTTGAAGCATGTTGTTATGGATATCTAGGTTATGGGATAAAGATCATTAAGGATCTTGTATGTAGTAGTTGAGTATTTGCATTAACAGAAGGAATTTTCATTTGATGTGTGTGCAGGCTAATGCAGTGTGGATATTCGTGTCCGGATTGATGATAGTTCGTTGTATCAAAATACTTGTACATTAACTTTTGAAAATAGTGAAAGACACAATTATTTCCCAATGATTTTAAGCCATTGAAGACTAGAGTAGGTTCCTGCGAGGACGATAGCACCTAATGAATATATATATATAATATAATATATATATATATATATATATATATATATATATATATATTATATATATATATATATATATATATATATATATATAATATATATATATATATATATATATATATATATATATATATATATATATATATATATATATATATATATATGTACTCTCCTTCTCCCTTGTCTCTCTTTAATTTTCTGCATTCCTTATGTAAATGTTACATCATATCATAATTTGTATGTCATCTAGGTTAGACCATACTTGTATCTGTTTATTTTGTAAGCATATCTATGTGTTGCATCACACCTATTGAATCGTCTTTAAGTTAATTATGATAAAAAAGAATGTATATGTTGGGATATTAAATTTATTGGATCAAGCAACTTGAATTATCCTATTTTGTTTATGTCCTTATAATGATCATGTTATTAGTGATACCATTGAAATATCTTTGTTGGAAATCATATTTATGAGCCTCTAAGCTTCCACCTTATTTTGTTTTCACTTCCTCCCATAGAACTCTAATTTTGTGTTAAAGAGTTTTGAAATTGTTTTAAAGGGGATCGATCTATTCAATACCACCCCCTCTAGAGCTTTTCTTATTTATATTCCTAACCAACAGATATAGCTATTCAAGTTTCTCACAAAGCTCTTTGGTTAACTACGTACCAAGAACACTCTTAAGAATATTCTTAGGCAAAGACATGTGGATTGCACTCTAAGCTCTAAAATCTAGTTCCTCCTTGTTCTCACTGTCCATGTTAGAAATGTTTATGTAGTAATATACATGTAAATGGTATATTAAAGGCGGGGGATTACAAACTGCCTGTGGGGGCAATGCCCATTTACCACTTGTCGATATGGGTTATCCTTCCTTGAGTGTTTCTGCTTACCCAATAATGGGAAACATGGGAAAAGATGTTAATTGGTCCGGGAGAAGTTAGGGTCAACGAAATAAACCCACTTCTCCCTAGGAATAAGGGATTCAACAGTTCACTACTGACTAAGTAGACAATTATCATTACTAAGAAAACCCTAGGCCTAAGTTCCTCTAGAAATACCTCATTCCTAGATGGTATAAAGACTTATCATAACCTACCCATAATAACACATAAATATATAGATTCTCACCTCACGTGAGTTTCCTATCTTCATAACCAAAAACACCACAAAACAGGGTCTCCCGTCGCTGCGGAAAATCCTTAACCACCAAAAAAACTACTAAGGTCTCTAGTCATCCTTACTAGCTTAGCGTTATAACACACTCTTATACTTTTTGACAAGTACACTGGCGCCCATTGTGGGGACGGTAAAACTAACACGGGCTATAACTTCATCATTATCATTATCACCATATTTTCTTGAAGATGGCCAACAAAGTTCCACACTCAATAGTCAACACTATAGCCTGAGGTTTTGTCGACGGAGGAAGCTCCAACTATTCTCAGAGGAAATATGCTAAGCAAGTGTTAGTCGCGAACATGATATCCCTAGGACTCTCCAAAGCTGACCAGGGAGAGTCGGCTACCAACATCACTTTCTCTAATAACGAAATCATCAAAATCCCCCCTTACGATAATGACCCCATTATCATCACGATGAAAAATAAAAATTGAGATATTAAATGATTCTTGATAGACCCCGTAACCTCAGGTGATATCCTATTCTAGTATTCTTACTAGAATCTCTAGCTCCACCCAACAACATCTATGTGTTCCATGGATCATTAGTAGGCTTATCAGGTGATCACGTGAAAGTAAGGGGTCACATAGTACTCGAAATAACATACAACATGGGATCAGACTCCAAGATGACTGAAGTCAACTACCTCATAATAGACGCTTCATCGACCTATGACATCATTTTAGGCAGACCAACAATCAATGTGTTAGGGGAGATTATATCCACCTGGTATCTGGTTCTAGAGCACCCATTACCTGATTGGCGAGTCAGAACGATTCAAGGTGACCAACAAAGCACCCAAAATTTTTACTAGAGCAACTTGGAGATGGGAAAGGAAGAGTCTGTCCTTGTGGGTGTTCCCCTCCCCGGTACTCCAGAGGTAGACACTGATAGTTGGGATCCTAGACTGGGCGGGGACAATGAGAGACTCACACCCACAAAGGACCTAAAGGAAGTTTGAATATATCCTTCATCCCACCAGGTGACGTAGATAGGTACCTCACTCATCGAGAAAGAGAGCGCACACTATTCGACCAATTCACAAGAAATGTCAACTTATTTGCTTATGATCCCTTAGACATGCCAAGAATAAACACCAGAGTGATATGTCATCACCTCACTGTCAACCCTTTTACCTTTCCAGAGGCACAAAGGAAGTAGAAAGTTGGGGAGGAAAAAAGAGTCTCCATCGATGAAGAAGTAGGAAAGTTATTCAACGTCGGGTTCATCATGAAGACAAAATATCTAACCTGGTTATCCAACGTATTTATGACATGATAGGGAGAACTTTGAGGTCTATATTAATGACATGATAGTGAAAACTGCCAAAAAGCATAGCCATGCTGCTGACTTAGAAGATGTCATGTAATATGTCAGGAAATACAACATGTGCCTGAATCCTGCCAACTGTTCCTTCAGGATACATGAAGAAAAGTTTCTTGGGTTCATGTTGACAAAGAGAGGCATTGAAGCAAATCCAGAAAAATGTCAAAATATCATCGACATGAAAAGCCCTGCCAATGTCAAAGAGGTTCAACAAAATAAGGGTCGCCTTATCGCTCTGTCCCATTTCCTCTCTTGTGCGGGCGACAAGGAATTCTCCTTTTCCGTTGCCCTAAAGAATAAGGAGAGGTTCGAGTGGACAGGAGAATGCGAGCAAGTTTTCTCGAAAATAAAATCTTGCATAATGTCTTCATTCATCACTCGCCCGAGGGAAGGATCATCTCTACACCTCATTCTTTCAGTCAAAAATCAGGTGATGATCTTAGTACTTGTCCAAGACATAGATAAGGTGGAATGACCCATGTATTCCGTATGAAAAGTGTTCAAAGGTGCTAAAACACGTTATCGGAAGATTGATAATCTAGTTATGACTGTCATCAACGTGACGAGAAAGCTTCGGCCCTATTTCCAGAATCATAAAGTTCTCCTAAAAACCAACAATCATGTTCGATAGGTGGTGACAATAATCATTAAGTGATTTTTATGAGAAAATTCGGATGAATTCGGAAGAATAATGAGTAAAAGCAAGGTCAAAGTATGAAGAAATGAGCAAAAATCCAACACAAGGATGAGATAAAGACTTAGTGAAAATATTGGAGAAAAAGTGAAAAAAATGAAGCATTGCCTATAAATTTCTCGTGCGTGCGATGCATCCTTTCGTGGCACGATGAGGCTTGCATCGCGGCGGGATGCAACAATATCATAGATGATACACTTTTTGCTGACATGCATAATTGACATTTAAAGGCCTTTTTGCTAACTTTTTTATGGTTTTGAAACTTGAAGGTAAAGTGACGACTATGAATACTCAAGGGGAAAATTTGGAGAGAATTAGGATCATTTGAGAGTTATTCTTCCATAAATTTTGACGATAAAGACTTATCAACTCATGATATTTGTTAAATTATCAATTAACTTTCTCTAGGTTAGGTCTTTTTGAGATGAATCTTGTTATTACTCTGTTGTATCATATGCTCATTTGAGACTTAATGGGCACTTTTCTTATTATTATCTTATTCAAATTGTTCTTGAGTTCAATGCTTTTTATTCATTTATGAGTGCGCAAATTGATACAAATATATAGGGATTTCTGACCGTTAGTCTACTTATTTGGTCTAGGAAATGTATTTAACTTTATAATTAACTAGGGATAGGTAATTAGAAGTTGTTGTTTTAGAATTAATGTGCTTAGAACGGCTAATTTAACTTTTAATTGGCCTAAGAAATTAGGGAATTATAGTATATATTTGTGAGTTGCACACCAATGAATTAGGTGTAGTGATCTTGTTAGTTTGCAGTGAGATAATAATTTAATTGAAACTCTATAAATACCTAGTTCATCAACAGGTAAAATAAGGGGATTAAATATAAAAGACCTAATCGATTTTCTCATCTTGAATTTTATTCCTTAGTTTTATCATTCTTATTTTGGACCCAGATAAAATAAAATAAAAACCTATTGTTACTCTTTTAATTCACACATAATTACTTCCTTGAATTATAATCCTTGTGGAGATGATCTTATTAATTACTACTTCGACACTATCGGTACACTTTTCGAAAGGTCAACAAGTTTTGGCGTCGTTGACAAAAATTTGTTTATTTCAACAAGGCAATATTTGTGTGTGGTTTATTATTTTTAAATTTTTAGATTTAATTTTGAGTTTTATTTGTTACTATGTATTTTTTGTTTTATCTATATTTTTGTTTTTATTTTTTAGTTGGTTATTATTAATATTTAGAATTCTATTTTTATTTTCAATTTTTTCTTTTTGTTTTTTGTTTTTTATTTTTTATTTTATTGTCAGTATTTTTTTTCTATTTTTTTTTGTAGTTATTGTGAATTAGTGCAGTGCTAATGAGGTATTGTTTATTTGTGTATGCAAGATTCGAGTTCGACGCTCATACCGTTAGATTCAGAGATAAAAAAATAGCTCGCACAATTTGAAAACTGAAACGAGAAGCACTACAAGCTAAAGAAGAAGAGAAAGAAGAGATGGAAAATCCTATACGACAAACAATGAGAGACAATTACAAAAGAACTGATGTTGGCTAATCTTATTACTTTTTGTTAGACAATAGGCATATATCTAAAGGGAGTGAATAGATCCGAGTTAAAAACTTTGACAAAAAAATAGTTTTGAAATCTTTAAGACGCGGAAGCAAGTTTAAAATATCCCGGATCAAAAATTGTCTAACCGAACCCGCTATGAAAAATCTCGCATATGCGCAGTAGTGACAATGATTCAAAAATCGATCAATAACAACTAATCACAACTAATTGAATGCAAAGTAATACGGAAAGTCTACTTCCAATGAAAAATCATACAAAAAATCATGTGAAGCAATTTGTCAAACACTTAGTGTGCGATCAATAATGTTTAAAGTTTAATGTGGTATTGTTGTTCTTAAAATACAATCACAACCAAATGGTTTGTGATCTACACAACAATACCAATTTCAAAATATGTTCAAAATTATGATTCAAACAAAATTGATGAAATGATCTATGAACTCGACAATTTGCAAAATATATATATATATATATATATATATATATATATATATATATATATATATATATATATATATATATATAGATATAGAGAGAGAGAGAGAGAGAGAGAGAGAGAGTACACAAGGATATATATATATATATATATATATATATATATATATATATATATATATATAGAGAGAGAGAGAGAGAGAGAGAGAGAGAGAGTACACAAGGATTTATTTAGACAGTTCCCCAATCGACCTCACTATGGATACGTCTGCCCTCAATTCAAATACAAATTGAGATAATGTAATATATCTTACTTTCCAAATGTATGAATACAAGAGAGATGTAGCAATATAATCCTACAAACCCTAGGCTTGATGTTAATTCTACCACCTTCTCTTCCCTTGATCAAAGCTCGATCAAGTAACCAAAAAAGACACTTTGATTCACTGTCTCACGCTACTTCTTTGAATGTAACCCTTGTTCTTTAAAGCTTTCACTCGGTCGAATCTATTCCGAGCGCACACTTGTTAAAACCCAAGATTTACCAATGCGATCCACTGTCCCACGCTACTCATTTTCCAAGAACCTTCTGTTCTTCAAAGACTTCACTCGATCGGATCCGGATTGCAAAATCTTGTCCAAAACCTTCAAACCCTAAGAGATATTGAAGGAAAACCCCAACTCGATTTTCTTATTTGAAACCCTCAAAGTTCTCAACCAAATATACGGTAAAACAAACCTAAATTGGACGTTATCAACCCTAATCTAAATGGCACCCAATCAAAAAATAATTATGTGTAGTTTAATTGTGTGTATGCATAGAAGAGAGGTTGGAGATAACGAGAATGCTTTGAAATCCTGGTTTCATATAGGTTTTACTCACTAGAAACCTTACTAGTAAATGATGCATGTACCAAGTATATATATATATATATATATATATATATATATATATATATATATATATATATATATATATATATATATATATATATATATATATATATATATATACATATGTAAACAGGTAAGAAGCATAAGGAATGCAAAATGAATAGAAAGAAATGCAATTTTTCAAGATGTTTGATCTATAGGTCGACCTATACATGTTATGTATCGACCTGTATATGTGGTACATGGAATAAAGCCTACATGCTTTAATATTGCAGCACATGAGCCAATATATGCATCGTATATGATGACTTGTAGCTAAAAAAATTCTTCTATAGGTCGACCTATAATCGTATGTGTCGATCTGTAGACAGTTTTTCATACAAAAAAGAATTTTTTTAATGCATAAAATCTTTTCTTGATGCATGAATCTTTTCTAAAACATTTCCAAACATGTTGACATGCTTCCTAATGAAGGAGAAGAGCGATCCAAAACGCAGCGGAATTTAAAAAAATTCTCCTTTAGTGATCCTTACGAATGAGCATGAATAGTGATAGAATCATTACCTCTTGTGGCGATTGTAACCTTTGATGCAGATCTACAGAGCGGTCACGAACGTTGAACGATAACAACGCCGCTACTCAGTCCACACGAACGGATTCTTTCAATCTCAGTGCTAGCTGCTACGAATGAAGGCTTAGAGTGAGAGAGAGAGAAACGAAATTGCAACTGCACAAATGCTTCTGCCTAAAGGTTCTATTTATAGAACCACTTGTTTGGGCTACAAGCTAAAAAGCCCACTTAAGTGTATATGGCGCATATATTATAATATGCCAAAATCACTTAAGCACGTGGTACCTTACCATATTTCGTATTCTACTTAAGTACACCGTACCTTACGATGTTCTACAATTCACTTAAGTGCGCCATACCTTACGGTGTTCATTAGCTACTCTATCTCTCATCAATACGTCTTTTTGTGTGTGACCCTGTAGGTTTTCGCGGCATTGGCAATTATATTAAATCACGTATTTAACATAATAAACAGTGAGCGGTATCTAGCAACACATCACTGCTACCCAAAACACGAAAATGTCATGTGATCTGACAAATCCTTTTATGATAATACTTATGTGTACAATTACCCTTTTTCCCTTATGTCTATATTGAACACAAGGCATAGACCGTGTCATCCTTGTCTAGTTCAATATTGGGCCCATAGACATTTATCCTATTACGCAGGATGGGAAAATTCCATCTAGGTTACTCATGTCCTTTAGCATGCTTCGTGGAGTACCCATCAACTGTCTTTATGGTCATCCAGTTACGGACAATGTTTGATCAACAATAAGGCACTCGACTCTACATCTAGGGTCCATAGTGTTTTCAGGTCGAAGGGTGGTATACACCATTATCACCATGAGAATAACTTATGACACTTTGCATAACATTCTATATAGTATTCTCATAGCGGGTCAATCCAGTATAAATATTACTCTTAATATTCATACCTATGTTTAAGACTTGATAACTCCTTATCCATGATCCATGAGATGTGATCATCAGTCTATATACATAATAGCCTTAATGCTTTAATGTTATCCCACTTCACAATAAATCTCGACTACGGATACTTTAAGAATAATTTCCTTATGTTTAATGTGATCTCATGATTAAGTCACACTTGATACATTAAACGGACTAGATATTCCAGGGACTTTATTAAACAAACATAATATAAGAAAAAGCCTTTTATTATTAATAAATAATTCGATACAAGTACCAAAAGTATTGGCCTCTAGGGCTTACACCAACAATCTCCCACTAGCACTAGATCCAATCAGGCATACCCCTAATGCCCATAGATCTAGTATGGCCATCATGCTTCTGCTGCGCAAGAGGCTTTGTCAGTGGGTCAACAATGTTGTCAAGTGTAGGTACTCTCCATATTTTCACATCTCCTCTATCTATTATCTCTCGTATGAGGTGATAACGCCTAAGTATGTGTTTGGATCGTTGGTGAGATCTAGGCTCCTTAGCTTGTGTGATAGCTTTTTGGTCCGAACAACTTCCTTTGCTGCACTTGAGGTAGCAATATACTCGGCCTCAGTTGTAGAATCAACAACTGTATCTTGCTTTGAACTTTTCCAGCTCACATCGCCACCGTTTAAGCAAAACACATAACCAGATTGCGATCTAAAGTCATATTTATCTGTCTGGAAGCTAGCATCGGTGTATCCAATTACAACAAGTTCTTCCTGACCTCCATATATATCAAGAATGAGTCCTTAGTCCTTCTCAAATACTTAAGGATATTCTTGACAGCTACCCAATGAGCATCACCAGGATCAGATTGGTACCTACTCGTTTCACTTAAAGCATACGAGACATCTGGTCGAGTATATAACATGGCATACATGATAGATCCTATTGCAGATGCATATGGAATCTTATTCATGCGATCCCTTTCTTCCTTAGTTGAAGGGATTGTGTTTTTGATAGACACATGCTATGTTGCATAGGTATGAATCCTTTCTTGGAATCATGCATATTAAAGTGTCTCAACACTTTGTCTATGTATGTACTCTGACTTAGGCCAAGTAGTTTTTGTGATCTATCTCTGTAGATTCTGATTCCTAAAATATAGGCTGCTTCACCTAGGTCATTCATAGAAAAGCATTTCCCCAACCAAGACTTTACTTGTTGTAGGGTAGGGACATCGTTTCCAATGAGTAATATGTCATCTACATATAATACCAGGAAAATGATCATGCTCCCACTAACCTTCTTGTAGACACAAGGCTCATCTTTGTTCTTGATGAATCCATATTGTTTTACTGTTTCATCAAAACGAAGATTCCAGCTTTTGGAAGCTTGCTTCAATCCATAGATTGATCTTTGTAACTTACATATCTTTTGGGCTTCTTCTGGTATGTCAAATCCTTCAGGCTGTGTCATGTACACATCCTCAAGAAGATTCCCATTAAGGAAAGCAGTTTTGACATCCATCTGCCATATTTCATAATCATGATATGCAGCGATAGCAAGTAAAATCCGAACATATTTAAGCATTGCAACTGGTGAAAAGGTTTCATCATAGTCAACCCCATGAATTTGTTTATATCCTTTTGCAACCAGTCTTGCCTTATAAGTATGTACCTTACCATCCATGCAAGTCTTATTTTTGAAGACCCACTTGCATCCTATAGGGTTAACTCCTATAGGAGGCTCTACCAAGGTCCAAACTTGGTTTGTGTACATGGAATCCATTTCAGATTTCATGGCTTTTAGCCACTTCTCAGACTCGGGACCAGTTATGGTCTCTTGGTAGGTCACAAGCTCATCTTGATCCATGAGTAATACATCATCTTGATCAGTTATGGGATATTCATATCTCTCAGGTAGGTGATGTATCTTGCTTGACCTACGCTGGTCTTGTTCTACTTGAGCAGGTTGCTCTTCCACAACTACTTGTGTTTCCTGCTCTAATTCCTCCATAGTTGTATCAATGCTTTGTGATTCTTGAATTTCTTCAAGCTCTACTTTCCTCCCACTGATCCCTTTGGAAATAAAATCCTTTTCTAGGAAAACTCCAGTTCGAACGGCAAACACTTTGCCCTCAGAAGGATTGTAGAAGTAATACCCTCTTGTTTCTTTAGGATACCCCATAAATAAGCATTTGTTAGATTTGGGCTCAAGCTTAGTTGAAATTTGTTGTTTCACATAAACATCGCAACCCCAAATCTTCATGTAAGACATATGTGGTTTCTTACCACTCCATATCTCATATGGTGTCTTCTCAACCTTTTTGGATGGAACACGGTTAAGTGTGTAAGCTGATGTCAATAGTGCATGTCCCCAAAAGGAGTTTGGAAGATCGGCGTGACTCATTATGGATCGGACCATGTCTAACAGGGTTCGATTTCTTCTCTCAGATACACCATTCCATTAGGATGTCCCAGGAGGAGTAAGTTGGGATAGAATCCCACACTTTTTCAGATGGTCATCAAACTCTAGACTTAAATACTCACCACCTCGATCTGATCGAAGAGTTTTAATATTCTTACCTAGTTGGTTTTGTACTTCATTCTTGAATTCCTTGAACTTTTCAAAGGACTCTGATTTGTGTTTCATTAAATACACATAACCATATCTACTAAAATCATCAGTAAATATGATGAAGTACTGAAAACCTCCTCTGGATGGTATGTTCAGTGGTCCACATACATTAGTATGTATGAGGGTCAAAAGATCATTAGCTCTTTCACCTTTTCCTGTGAATGGAGACTTTGTCATCTTTCCAATTAAACAATATCTGCATGTCTCATATGATTCATAATCAAAAGAGTCCAAGAGTCCATCTTTATGGAGTTTGGAAATGTGTTTCTCATTTACGTGGCCTAATCGATAATGCCAAAGGTAAGTTGGATTTAACTCATTAGGTTTCATCCTTTTAGTATTAATGTTATAAATAGGCATTTCAAGATCAAGGAGATATAGTCCATTGTTCATTTGTGCAGTAGCATAGAATATATCATTCAAATAAATTAAGCAACAATTGTTCTTTATTATAAATGAAAAACGAAACTTGTCCAAACAAGAAATGGAAATAATATTCCTGCTAATTGCAGGTACATAATAACAGTTCTCTAACTGAATTATTAAACCACTAGGTAAAGTCAATACATAAGTTCCTACGGCTAAAGCAACAACCTTTGCTCCATTGCCAACTCATAGGTCAACTTCACCTTTTGCCAAATCTCTACTCCTTTTTAGCCCCTGCACATTGGTACAAATGTGAGAACCGCATCCAGTATCTAATACCCATGATGCAGAAGTAGATAAATTAATTTCAATAACAAAAATACCTGAAGTTGAAGTCTCTACTCCATTCTTCTTATCTTCCAGGTAGTTTGGGCACTTTCTCTTCCAGTGTCCGGTCTTACCGTAATGGAAGCAGGTGCCTTCCTTTGCTATGTCTCCACTAGACTTCAAAGCAGCAACAATGGGTTTGGGTTTGGCAACTTCCTTGCCTTTCCCTTTATCACTCTGCTTGGTGGGTCTTTTGTTCTGTCTCTTTCCATTTCCGATCATCAGAGTGGACTTCCCTTTTGACTTCAGATTTTGCTCAGCAGTTCTTAATATGGCTAGCAGTTCAGGAAGAGATTTGTCCATATCATTCATATTGAAATTTAGGACAAATTGACTGAATCTATCTGGCAACGATTGCAAGATCAAATCAGTCGCAAGTTCCTTTCCAAGGGGAAAACCCAACCTCTCAAGGTTTTCCACATACCCAATCATCTTGAGCACATGGGGACCTACAGGGGCTCCCTCAGCTAACTTGCCTTGAAAAAGGGCTTTTGAAACTTCAAACCTTTCATGCCTTGCTTGCTCTTGATAGAGCATCTTCAGGTGTTCGATCATATCGAACGCTGCCATGTTCTCATGTTGCTTTTGCAACTCTGAGTTCATGGTAGCTAGCATGAGACAAGCAGTTTCATTGGCATCATCGACATGCTTCTTATAAGCATCTCTGTCTGCCTTAGGTGCAGAACTAGGAGGTTCCTCTTCAGGAACAAGTTTCTCCAAGACATACAACTTTCTATCATGTTTGAGGACAATTCTCAGATTTCGGTGTCAATCCAGAAAATTTGTCCCAGACAATTTTTCCTTATCAAGTATTGATCACAAAATGTTGTTAGAGGTGTTTGTTGTCATGGTAATCTACATGAAAATAATGAAAAATATAAGTATCAATAACATATTTAATTAGGCCTTTAATTAAATATGCTCCCACTATTTTACTTAAAACAAATGACCCTCACCATTTGATTCAGAAAATCCCGTTGGAAGATTTTCTAGTGGGTCGAGATCCATATTTCACTTTGTTTTAAGTCCACGTAGGCGGATTACACAAAACTAAATTATTTAGGTAGGAACTCCTTCCAATTGTATCTAATACAACTCTCAAATATTTTAGTTGGGCGAATAACTCCTTATTCCAATCCATTACATGGATCATTTCCAACTCTTGCTTCTAAACATATATAATCTTATTATAATTTGTTTAGTTAAGTTTGACCCATTTTTTTAGCAATTGGATATTACAATTATCCCATCGCACCTTACTAATATAGAACATGCACCTCGCATAGACGAAACCTACATTATCCGATACTAGTCTTGATGAGTGCTAAAACTTGGAAAGCATAAACTTAATATTTAATTAGAGGGAATTTGCAATTATTATGATCTCACCGACTTATTTATCATATAAATCGTCTCTCACATGCATCAACATACATTCACATGCATCAACATACATAATGAAACAGTTATGGCCCCTAGCGCAATTGGTCTCCCAAGCCAATGAAAGAACCTAAGCTAACCTAATAACAATCTAAGCTTCTCCAAGCAAGATCTTCAAGGTTGTCCTCCTTTGATATTGTATTCTTCTCTTTCTTCATAACATTACATTACATAAAAAAAACTCATTTTACATACGAGGGAGTGAGATGAGAAAAGAAGTTACATTAAGAGATTAAAAGAGAGGCACGACACGTAGGTCATATTTTAAAATCCCAAAACGAAATAAAGGAAAACTAAGGCCATAGTCGATCACCACAAGACAATAATAACAAACACATTAGTATTATTAATTTAAATTCTTTTAATTAATTAAAACTAAGTTAAATTTCGGCGACCGATCACACTACGTAGAGTTAGCTGGGGGTCCGCTGCCCTGTCAGCGGACGGGGGTTCCGTTGCCCGGCCAGCGGACTGTGGTTCTAGGGGTAACACCCCGACTGAAATTTTTAATGAACAATTCATTTGAAATCGACGTCGTTTTTCGCATCAACACTTGATACTTTAAAGCACAACTCTTGCGTAGTCACAACCCTAATCGCATAACTCTTTGACAGCACAACCCTTGTCCCGTCATTAACCCTAATGCACCAATTTCAGACCGTCAAACACACCTCAATTGTTGATTCATTATGATTGATCAATAGGTCATTGCTTCACCATACTAATGTCGGATCAAGAAGAAAACAACCATTGATCGCTCAAAGGAAAATAACCATTAAGTGTTTGAATGAAAGAAATAGAAACAATATATCTTATATACCATATTTTGCATCAGGATTACTTATATCATATATATAACTTGATCGATCTCAATTGCATAACCTATGGACGATCAATGTATCGCTGCTTCACCATACTAATGTTGGATTCCAAAGCATAGTCAACATCAATCATCCAAATCGTACACGTATGATGCCAAATTTAATTACTCGTTTATTCTTTTATTCATTCTGTCTTTTAATCGTATTAATACAGAAAATACAGAAAATAAACAGCTATCAGATGCATGGTTTCGTAAGTGGCTCTGATACCATTGAAGGAGAAGAGCGATCCAAAACACAGCGGAATTTAAAAAAATTCTCCTTTAGTGATCCTTACGAATGGGCATAATCAGTGATAGAATCGTTACCTCTTGTGGCGATTGTAACCTTTGATGCAGATCTACAGAGCGATCATGAACGTTGAACAATGACAATGCCTCTACTTAGTCCATACAAATGGATTCCTTCAATCTCAGTGTTAGCTTCAACGAATGAAGGCTTTGAGTGAGAGAGAGAGAGAGAGAAACGAAATTGCAACTGCACAAATGCTTCTGCACAAGGGTTCTATTTATAGAACCACTTGTGTGGGCTGCAAGCTAAAAAGCCCACTTAAGTGTATGTGGCCCATATCTTATAATATGCCAAAATCACTTAAGCGCGTGGTACCTTACCATATTTCGTATTTTACTTAAGTACACTGTACCTTACGATGTTCTACAATTCACTTAAGTGCACCGTACCTTACGGTGTTCCTTAGTTACTCTATCTCTCATCAATCCGTTCTTTTGTGTATGACCCTGTAGGTTTTCGCGGCATTGGCAATTATATTAAATCATGTATTTAACATAATAAATAGTGAGCGGTATCTAGCAACACATCACTGCCACCCAAGACACGAAAATGTCATGTGATCTGAAAAATCCTTTTGTCATAATACTTATGTGTACAATTATCCTTTTTCCCTTATGTCTATATTGAACACAAGGCATAGACTGTGTCATCCTTGTCCAGTTCAATATTGGGCCCATAGACATTTATCCTGTTACACAGGATGGGAAAATTCCATCTAAGTCACTCATGTCCCTTAGCATGCTTCGTGGAGTACCCATCAACTGTCATTATGGTCATCCAGTTACGGACAATGTTTGATCAGCAATAAGGCACTCGACTCTACATCTAGGGTCCATAGTGGTTTCAGGTCGAAGGGTGGTATACACCATTATCACCATGAGAATAACTTATGACACTTTGCATAACATTCTATATAGTATTCTCATAGCAGGTTAATCTAGTATAAATATTACTCTTAATATTCATACCTATGTTTAAGACTTGATAACTCCTTATCCATGATCCATGAGATGTGATCATCAGTCTATATACATAATAGTCTTAATGCTTTAATGTTATCCCACTTCACAATAAAGCTCGACTACAGATATTTTAAGAATAGTGTCCTTATGTTTAATGTGATCTCATTATTAAGTCACACTTGATACATTAAACGGACTAGCTATTCGAGAGACTTTATTAAACAAACATAATAAAGAAAAAGCCTTTTATTATTAATAAATAATTTGATACAAGTACCAAAAGTATTGGCCTCTAGGGCTTACACCAACACCTAATACTAAAATGCCTAAAATGCACAACTAGAATTAGATGATACTGTCCAATGTACATAAACACTAAAGTATTCTAGTTTTGACATCATATAAAACATATCAAATGGAAAGTTGCACTCATGGAAAAACTTGAGACGATGTGTTTCGTGTCCATGAAAGGCTCCTTCTGAATGTATGCATCATAACTTCATAAGCTTCATACTTCTCCCCCTTTATCAACATCAAAAAGACACAAAGCGAGCTCTTAGAAGTATCACATAGATACAACATATCACATATACAATATACGATATACATGCAGTTGCAAAGATAATACGTGCACTCACATATACTCAACATACATACAAATACACAACATTAATAAACACAACAACTTTACACATTTATCATCCAAAACAATAGACATAGTAGAACCATTGCCTCAAATTCAAACAAATTAGCAATATTGTCAATACATAACCAACAACAAAACAAACCAATCAAAGTTAACAATGCATGAAGACTTAAATCATGACTTAAGAACATCCATAACAAAACATGAGACTCAAAAGTCACAACAAAAAATAACATCACAACACTTCATCCAACAACATTTCATCTTCTTCCATGTCCCCTAGGCATTGGTCTTATACCCATATACCATCATTACCATAGTGATGATCTAAGAAGTCAAACATTTCTCAGTAAAACCTCATATAATAATGATGGTTGTCATTCTTAAACACGGTCATATGGTTTATCCTAGCAATAGTGGCAACATGATTTGCATCCAGGTCATTCCTCATTGACACATGACTTTCCGTAACATACGAAGAAAAAGCTTCAAAATTAGCATCATGAGTAGTCATGTGTTCTTGCATCAAATGGAACCCCTCCATTTAAGCAGTTTCAAATGCATCTTGCCTTCTACAATCATCCTCATACCTATCATCTTGCCTTAATTACATAATCTAGAGCATTGTCATAATGGAGGAAACATCACCAAAACCAGTACTAAAGGCACTATCATGAGCATCTTCATGAGGATCATCTTGCATAACGGTATCTCCCTCAGGAAAAATCATGAGGAACACCCATTGGTTGCTTATCATCTATATGAGCCTCACCAACATCATCATCGAATTTTGCAGGATCATCAAAATTGTAAATCTTCCTACCATTTTTACTTGTACGAAAGTAGTATGCTCGACGGTTTATGTCCCAAAAATACCCAATGTTTGTAAGAGTACGTTGAGAAAACTCTTGATCTGGTCTTGGAGATTTGTAAGTGAGATTAGGTATGCCAATGTTGAAGTAATTCATAATTTTGGTAATCATGGAGACATGGCAAAAAGACATCCCTTTATTGCACTCCTTAATGGCAAACATACGAGAGACAAAGTAATGTGGCCAGTTAATCTTGATCTTGTTCAATAGAATATACACCATATGAATTTCAACATAATCAATTCTTGAGAATCCGCCATTTTTTGGAACCATAGCATAATTCTAGGAACCATTTTCAATTTATTGGTAGTGATGGGATCATAACATTCCTCATCACGAGGAGCCTTAAGTAGATCATTCACATGAATATTCCACTTAAAATGAATATGAGTGTAGATATCCGTCACCAATGGATCAACTTCATCATCAGCAGCAACATCAACTACAGTTATACCAAATAAGGATTTAAAAAGTTCATAAGTGAAGTCATAAACGATGTTACCTATGGTAAATTTGAAGCAAGAAACTTTCCTAACATGTAACCCGGAGTACAATACATGGATTAGATCTTCATCATAATCTTGAGCAAGCTGAAGAAAATAGTCAATCAGTTGATGTGCCACAAGACTAGCAACTTCAGGAATGTCCAAACAACTAACAACCATAGCCTTCCAAACATATTGCTTCACCACAAGCCTATGTTAATTTTTTTCTTCAAATTATTTAGCACACTTAGTAGTGACCAAATAAAATGGAGTTTCCATAATAGTAGAAGATGTATTGGCTTTACCCTTGCCTTTAGCATAATCACTTTTGGTCTTGGAAAGCTTATGAGCCATGGAAAATATTCAAACAAAGTGTGCACACCAAGTGTTTGATGAAATGTGTTAACCAAAAATGAAGGAGCATGAGTGATAAATTAATACCGACACACTCAAACAAGACACACAATTACAGAAACACGCAAAGAAGTGAAGAGGAACCAGAAACGATTGAAATTTTTAGGAATTTGGTTGAAAGAGGGTTTTTCGAGATGAAGTGAGAAGAGTTGATGAAAATGAAAATGATTTGATGGTTAACGATATGTAGTGAATGTACCTAACAATATTTAATGCTAATTAAATGAATTTCATGATTCAAGATGAAATGTAGGGATTTGGGATTTTAGGTACATGTATGAGAGTAAGAGAAATGAAGAGATTTGACCAAGAGAAGCAGTTATATGTCGACTCTAAAATGTATGTGTCAACCTATCAAGGTCATGATTCGACACATACTGAAGTGTATAATAAAGAATTCAAAATTGTATTTCATGTGTCGACCTATACAATTTATGTGTCAACACATGATGTCCAAAAAATTGAAAAATTTAACACTTGTGAATTTGGATGACTCAATTGGACTCATGCATGACTAATTGATGAGAGACCTATGCATATGCTTGCTTTTCATGATTTGCTAGCTAATAACATGCAAACACTTAAATGTAAGCATGAAATGGTAAAAGATATAAATCAAATGTGAAGACATTTAGAATGAGGCCACTATAAACATGTAAAATGAAACACGCAATGGTCACATTTGAAATTTTTGGAAATGAACAATCATAACATACATCATACACACAATATCACATACCTTTGAGAAATAAAAAGGTAAAATAAGAACTTACTTACAAAATAAGAAAAGGATTGAAACGATATCACCTCACCATACAAATGATGGAGGATGCACTTGGATTCCACAAGGAACTCTCAAACGAAAGTTGGAATAAATGCAAAGTGTTCCACAAACTCTAATGAAAGCAAACACTCTTACCTCTTTTCCCTTTGGAAAAGTACTTGAACGCGTGATTAATAATGTATCCAAGAAACTTATAGACTTGATGATCATCCTTATGATTGGACTTTCGATCTTGTTAAATCACAATGATTATATTTCTCCTCCTTATGTTTTATCATCTTATGTTGATAAATTCCAGATTTTATGAACTTGAGTATGTCTTGTTGAAGATAACCTACATCATGAAGCATAATACCTTTTTCGACACTTCTCGGATGGAAAATATTCATAATAATCAAGACACTTTTACCAATTAAAAGAAACACTAAAAGTTAAACTCATTGGCAACACTATCCTTCTTCCTTGCCAGTCAAGGAAATAGGAGATGTCACCCGTATAATGTCTTGAACCTCCACGAATGAGATCCCATACTCTATTCATAGAGTCAAGACATCTATCCTGAAAGATCAACGAATATTGCTAGTTACCCAATCTTAATTGGGTCTTTGATGATCAATTAAACCTTTGTTGAATTTATGCAACCATTGAAAGGCTCCTTTAGGAGAAAAAAAAGTCTCCTAAATTTGTACTTTGCAATAGTGAGACCCTTTTTATAACAATAATGACAATACAAGTTATGAGAAGATGTGTTTTTTCTATTAGGTCCCTTTTCAATAAAGCTATACCTTCTATAAGGATTATGAGAAGGTATGTCATATTTATAAGTATCAATAGCAAAAGTAACCTTAGGTTGTAAAGCCTTATTGAACTTGGCTTTAAGAGTTTTTGACTCTGTTTACCAAATGTGACAAGTTTCATAACCAAACCATGAAGGTTTTATCATCCTCGATCTTATCTTTTACAAAATCTAGAATAGATTGCCTAAGATCTTCCATATTCTTTTCATTTTCCAAAATTTTAGCTTATAAGTGTGAAAAAATTCTTTTGTTTGAACCTAACTTTTTGAAAGCATATATGGCTTGTATTTGTAGATTTTCAAAAGATTCTTATAAATGAGAACAAGATAAGTCATGAGTAAATTCAAGCTTAGAGTGACTTACAATCTTTTTCTTATTTTTGTTGCCATTATACAAATCCGGGCCGATTCTACACTTGAAGTTAAGATTTCATCACTTAAGGAATCACTTTTGCTCTCCCAAGCAACATAGGCTCTTCTAGACTTGCTAGATTTCTGGTAATGGCCTTTCTCTTTATGTTTCTTCTTTATATGACACTCCAGCCTATAATGACCCACTTTTCCGCAATTATACCATGAACTTCTAGGTTTAACCTTCTTATTCTCATCTTCCCTTGAAAAGTTATATAGACTTCTAGATTTACTTTGGTTCTTTTCAGATTATCTCCATGCTTCCATATGTATTTATTTAACGTTTTGATGAACAAACTCATATCTTCTTCATCAGAATACTTGTCATCTTTTGTTCACAATCACCTTGCTCATAATCTGATGACTTTAAGCTTGAAGTCATTAGAGAAATTGACTTCTTCTCTTCCACCTTGTCCTTATCTTTCTCATTCCTTACCTTATTCTCCTGCACTTTTTTGTGTTTTTCAAAGCAAGTGAGTTCTTGCTCATGTTTTTCCAATTTACCAAACAAATTAGTGAAATCAAGTACTTTAAGATCATTCGCCTCTTTGATTGCAGTGAGCTTGGGTTGCCATTCCCTATTAAGACATCTCAAAACATTATTCGTATAAATTTCATTAGAAATAGGCTTACCTAGAGCATTCATCTGGTTAATAAGATGTGTGAACCTCTTTTGTGTTTCAGAAATGGTTTCACCATGCTTCATACGAAAGAGTTTAAACTCTTGATTCAATGTATTGATCCTAGCTTGTTTGACCTCATTATTTCCCTTATGGGTAACTTTTAATGTGTCCCACATAGCCTTAGAGATTTCAAAATGGGAAACCTGATAAATTTCATCAACGCCGAGTGTAGATATGAGAATATTTTGTGATTTCCAACCCTAAGACCATAATTTCTTATCATTATCATTCCACTGATTTTCCGATTTTTGTACGACGACGCCTTCACCATTGTTCATTGTAATTTCATGAGGATCATTGATGATGGCGTCCCATACACCCTTATCAATCGAGTTGATATGGATATGCATATATATAAGCTTTCCAATAGACATAATTTTTGCCTGTGAAAATCGGTGCTCTATTGTATGCCATTTTAGGTTCGGTAGCCATTTTCTAATAAGCAAATCTTAAGCACATAATTAACCAGAGCTCTTGATATCACTTGTTAAACGATAGGCTAAGATATAGAAGGGAGGGGGTTGAATAGATCCCGAGTTAAAAACTTTGACAAAAAAATAGTTTTGAAAAATTTTATGACGCAGAAGCAAGTTTAAAATATACTGAATCAAAAATCGTCTAACCACACCTGCTATTAAAAAGCTCAGATATACATAGTAATGATAATGATATGATAATCATTCACAAATCTATCAACAACAACTAACCACAACTAGTTAAATGCAAAGTAATGCAGAAATTCTACTTCCAATGAAAAATCACAAAAAAAATCAAGTGAAGTGATTTGTCGAACACTTAGTGTGCGATCATTAATGTTTGGAGTTTAATATGGTATTGTTGTTCTTAAAATCCAATCATAACCAAATGGTTTGTGATCTACACAACAACACAAATTTTTAAAAATATGTTTAAAATTATGATCCAAACGAAATTGATCAAACGATCTATGAACTCGACAATTTGCAAACCAAAAAAAAAATATAGATATATATTATATATATAGATATATATATATATTATATATATATATATATATATAATATATATATATATATATTATATATATATATTATATATATATATATATATATATCTATATCATATATATTATATATTATATATATATATATATATATATAGATATAGAAGAGAGAGAGAGAGAGGAGAGAGAGAGAGAGAGAGTACACAAGGATTTTTTTAGGCAGTTCCCCAATCGACCTCGCTATGGGTACGTCTGCCCTCAATTTGAATGAGAATTGAGATAGTGTAATATATATTACTTTGCAAATGTATGAGTACAGGAGAGATATGACAATATAACCCTACAAAACCAAAGCTTGATGTTGATTCTACCACCTTCTTTTCCCTTGATCAGATCTTGATCAAGTAACCAACAATTCCGCTTTGATTCATCGTCTCATGCTACTTCTTTGAGCGAAACCCCTCGTTCTTCAAAGCTTTCACTCGATCGAATCTATTACAAGCGCACACTTGTTGAAACCCAAGATTTATCAATGTGATCCACCGTCCGACGCTACCTCTTTGCTAATAACATTCTGTTCCTCTAAGACTTCACTCGATCAGATCCGGATTGCATAATCTTGTCCAAAACCTTCAAACCCTAAGAGATCTTAAAGGAAAACTCCAATTAGTTTTCTGATTTGAAACCCTCAAAGTTTTCAACCCAATATATGGTACAACAAACCTAAATTGGACATTATCAATCATAATCTTGATGGCAACCAATCAAAAAATGATTATATGTGGTTTGATTTTATGTATGCATATAAGAGAGGTTGAATATGATGAGAATTCTGTTGGTGTAAGCCCTAGAGGCCAATACTTTTGGTACTTGTATCGAATTATTTATTAATAATAAAAGGCTTTTTCTTTATTACGTTTGTTTAATAAAGTCCCTAGAATAGTTAGTCTGTTTAATGTATCAAGTATGACTCAATCATGAGATCACATTAAACATAAGGACACTATTCTTAAAGTATCTGTAGTCGAGCTTTAGTGTGAAGTGGGATAACATTAAAGCATTAAGACTATTATGTTTGTAGACTGATGATCACATCTCATGGATCATGGATAAAGAGTTATCAAGTCTTAAACATAGGTATGAATATTAGGAGTAATATTTATACCGGATTGACCCGCTATGAGAATACTATATAGAAAGTTATGCAAGGTGTCATAAGTTATTCTCATGGTGATAATAGTGTATTCCACTCTTCGACCTGAAACCACTATGGATCCTAGATGTAGAGTCGAGTGTTTTATTGCTGATCCAACGTTGTCTGTAACTGGATAACCATAAAGACAGTTGATGGGTACTCCACAAAGCATGCTGAGGGACATGAGTGACCTAGATGGAATTTTCCCATCCTGCATAACAGGATAAATGTCTATGGCCCAATATTGAACTGGACAAGGATGACACGGTCTATGCCTTGTGTTCAATATAGACATAAGGGCAAAAGGGTAATTATACACATAAGTATTATCACAGAAGGAATTGTCAGATCACTTGACATTTTCGTGTCTTGGGTAGCAGTGATGTATTGCTAGATACCGCTCACTGTTTATTATGTTAAATGCGTGATTTAATATAATTGCCAACGTCACGAAAACCTACAGGGTCACACACAAAGGACGGATTGATGAGAGATAGAGTAACTAAGGAATACCGTAAGGTACGGTGCCCTTAAGTGAATTATAGAACATCGTAAGGTACGGTGTACTTGAGTAGAATACGAAATATGGTAAGGTACCATGGGCTTAAGTGATTTTGGGCATATTATAAGATATGGGCCAAAATACACTTAAGTGGGCTTTTAGCTTGAAGCCCACACAAGTGGTTCTATAAATAGAACCCTTGTGCAGAAGCATTAATGGCGGTTGCATTTTTTTCGTTTTCTCACTCTCTCTCTCTCACTCAAAGCCTTCATTCGTACCAGCTAGCACTGAGATTGAAGGAACCCGTTCGTGTGGACTGAGTAGAGACGTTGTCATCGTTCAACGTTCGTGATCGCTCCGTGGATCTGCATCAAAGGTTTTGATTGTCACAAGAGATCTGCACCAAAGGTTTCAGTCGTCACAAGAGGTAAATATTCTATCACTGATCATGACCATTCGTAAGGATCTCTAAAGGAGAAAAATTTTAATTTCCGCTGCGTTTTGGACCGCAATTCTCCTTCAGTGGTATCAGAGCCACTTACGAAACCATGAATCGGATAGCTGTTTAATTTCTGTATTAATATGATTAAAAGACAGAATGAATCAATTAATTAAACGGGTAATTAAATTTGGCTTCATGAGTGTATAAGTTGGATGATTGATGTTGACTATGCTTCGGTACCGATATTAGTATGGTGAAGCAGCGATACATCGATCGTCCATAGGTTACGCAATTGAGACCGATCAACTTATATATGATATAAGTAATCCTAATGCAAAGTACGGTATATGTGATATACTGTTTCTGTTTCGTTCATTCAAACACTAAATGATTGTTTTCCTTTGAGCGATCGATGGTCATTTGCTTCGGAATCCGACATTAGTATGGTGAAGCAATGACCTGTTGATCAATCATACTGAATCAACAATCGAGGTGTGTTTGACGGTCTGAAATTGGCGCATTAGGGTTGGTGACGACGTAAGGGTTGTGCCGTCAAGGAGTTGTGAATTTAGGGTTTTTGGAACAGGTCTGTAGACTGTTTCAAAGTTATGTTATTTTGGATGCGTAACGGTCGTAACAAGACGCGTGACGTTCGTAACAGACCCATGACGGTCGTAACAAGGACGTGACGGTCGTCACGTGCTTTGTGACGGTCGTCACACTAACAAATCCAAAATTGTAGGCGTTTCTGTTTTGGCCCCGTGATGGTCGTAACATATGCCTGTGACGGTCGTAACATGCTTGTGACATGTGACGCTCGTAACATGCTTGTGACGGTCGTCACACTCACAGGGTCAGAATTCTTGGGGTTTCTGTTTTGTGATTACGCAAGGGTTGTGTTCATGCAAAACAATATCCATTTCAAATGAATTGTTCATTAAAAATTTTGGAACCCCCGGCTAACTCTACGTAGTGTGATGGGTCGCCGAAATTTAATTTGGTTTTAATTAATTAAAGGAATTAAAATTTAATAATAACAATGTGTTTATTATTATTGCCTTGTGGTGATCAGTTATGTCCTTAGTTGTCCTTTATTTTGTTTTGGGTTTTTAAATACGACCTGCGTGTCGTGCCTCTCCTTTTGATCTCTTAATGTAACTTCTTTTCTCATCTCAAACCCTCGTATGTAAAACGAGTTTCTTCTGGAATATAATGTTATGAATAAAGAGAAGAAGACAATGTTATGAAGAAAGAGAAGATTTCAATATCAAAAGAGGACAATCTTGAAGATCTTGCTTGGAGAAGCTTAGAGAAGAATTCAATATTAAAGGAGGACAACCTTGAAGATCTTTCTTGGAGAAGCTTAGATCGTTGTAGGTTAGCTTAGGTTCTCTCATTGGCTTGGGAGAACAATTGCGCTAGGGGCCATAACTGTTTCATTTTGTTTGTATGTATGTTGATGCATGTGAATGTATGTTGATGCATGTGAGAGACGATTTATATGATAAACAAGCCGGTGAGATCATAACAATTGCAATTCCCTCAAACTAAAATATTAAGTTTATGCTTTCCAAGTTTTAGCACTCATCAAGACTAGTATCGGATAATGTAGATTTCGCCAAAGCGAGGTGCATGTTCTATATTAGTAAGGTGCGATGGGGTAATTGTAATATCCAACTGCTAAAACAATGGGTCAAACTTAACTAAACAAATTATGATGATATTATATATGTTTGCTTTCCAAGTTTTAGCACTCATCAAGACTAGTATCGGATAATGTAGGTTTCGCCAAAGCGAGGTGCATGTTCTATATTAGTAAGGTGCGATGGGATAATTGTAATATCCAACTGCTAAGACAATGGGTCAAACTTAATTATAATAATATCATATATGTTTTAGAAGCAAGAGTTGGGAATAATCCATATGATGGATTGGAATAAGGAGTTATTCACCCAACTGAAATTTTCGAGAGTTGTATGAGATACAACTGGAAGGAGTTCCTACCTAAATAACCTAGTTTTGTGTAATCCGCCTACGCGGACTTAGAACGAAGTGAAATATGGATCTCGACCCACTAGAAAATCTTCCAACGGGATTTTCCGAATCAAATGATGAGGGTCATTTGTTTTGAGTAAAATAGTGGGAGCATATTTGATTAAAGGCCTAATTAAATATGTCAATGATACTTATATTTTCTTAATCCTTATGTAGATAACCATGACAGCAAACACCTCTAACAACATCTTGCGATCAATCCTTGACAAGGAAAAATTTTCTAGGACAAATTTTCTGGATTGGCACCGAAACCTGAGGATTGTCCTCAAACATGATAAAAAGTTGTATGTCTTGGAGACACCTGTTCCTGAAGAGGAACCTCCTAGTTCTGCGCCTAAGGCAGAAAGAGATGCTTATAAGAAGCATGTCGATGATGCCAATGAAACTGCTTGTCTCATACTGGCTACCATGAACTCAGAATTGCAAAAGCAACATGAGAACATGTCAGCGTTCGATATGATCGAACACCTGAAGCTGCTCTATCAAGAGCAAGCAAGGCATGAGAGGTTTGAAGTTTCAAAAGCCCTTTTCCAAAGCAAGTTAGCTGAGGGAGCCCCTGTAGGTCCCCATGTACTCAAGATGATTGGGTATGTGGAAAACCTTGAGAGATTGGGTTTTCCCCTCGAAAAGGAACTTGCAACTGATTTGATCTTGCAATCGTTGCCAGATAGTTTCAGTCAATTTGTCCTAAATTTCAATATGATTGATATGGACAAATCTCTTCCTGAACTGCTCGCCATGTTAAGAACTGCCGAGCAGAATCTGAAGTCAAAAGGGAAATCCATTCTGATGATCGGAAATGGAAAGAGACAGAACAAAAGGCCCACTAAGCATGGTGATAAAGGGAAGGGCAAGGAAGTTGCCAAACCCAAACCCACCGTTGATGCTTTGAATCCTAATGGAGGCATAGCAAAAGAAGGCACCTGCTTCCATTGCGGTAAGACCGGACACTGGAAGAGAAACTGCCCAAAGTACCTGGAAGATAAGAAGAATGGAGTAGAGACTTCAACTTCAGGTATTTTTGTTATTAATTCATCTACTTCTGCATCATGGGTATTAGATACTGGATGCGGTTCTCACACTTGTACAAATATGCAGGGGCTGAAAGGGAGTAGAGATTTGGCAAAAGGTAAAGTTGACCTACGAGTTGGCAATAGAGCAAAGGTTGCTACTTTAGCCGTAGGATCTTATTAACTTTACCTAGTGGTTTTATAATTCAGTTAGAGAACTGTTATTATGTATCTGCAATTAGCAGGAATATTATTTCCATTCCTTGTTTGGACAAGTTTGGTTTTTCATTTATAATAAGGAACAATTGTTGCTCAATTTATTTGAATGATATATTCTATGCTACTGCACAAATGAGCAATGGACTATATGTCCTTGATCTCATAATACCAACTTATAACATTAATACTAAAAGGATGAAACCTAATGAGTTAAATCCATGATGAGTCACGTTGATCTTCCAAACTCCATTTGCGGACATGCACTATTGACAACAGCTTACACACTTAACCGTGTTCCATCCAAAAGGGTTGAGAAGACACCATATGAGATATGGAGTGGTAAGAAACCACATATGTCTTACATGAAGATTTGGGGTTGCGAAGTTTATGTGAAATGACAAGTTTCAACTAAGCTTGAGCCCAAATCTGACAAATGCTTATTTGTGGGGTATCCTAAAGAAACAAGAGGGTATTACTTCTACAATCCTTCTGAGGGCAAAGTGTTTGTCGCTCGAACTGGAGTTTTCCTAGAAAAGGATTTTATTTCCAAAGGAACCAGTGGGAGGAAAGTAGAGCTTGAAGAAATTCAAGAATCACAAAGCATCGACACACCTATGGAGGAATTGGAGCAGGAAACACAAGTAGTTGTGTAAGAGCAACCTGCTCAAGTAGAACAAGACCAGCGTAGGTCATGCAGGATACGTCACCTACCTGAGATATATGGATATCTGATCAAGGTGATGTATTACTCATGGATCAAGATGAGCTTGTGACCTACTCATGGAATCTTCGTTTTGATGAAACAGTAAAACAATATGGATTCATCAAGAATGAAGATGAGCCTTGTGTCTACAAGAAGGTTAGTGGGAGCATGATCGTATTCCTGGTATTATATGTAGATGACATATTACTTATTGGAAACGATATCCCTACCCTGCAACAAGCAAAGTCTTGGGTGGGGAAATGCTTATCTATGAAGGACCTAGGTGAAGCAGCCTATATATTAGGAATCAGAATCTATAGAGATAGATCATAAAATGCTTGGCCTAAGTCAGAGTACATAGACAAGGTGCTGAGACGCTTTAATATGAATGATTCCAATGGTTATGTGTTTTGCTGAAATGGTGGCGCTGTGAGCTTGAAAAGTTCAAAGCAAGATACAGTTGCTGATTCTACAACCGAGGCCGAGTATATTGCTGCCTCAAATGCAGAAAAGGGAGTTGTTTGGATCAAAAAGTTCATTAGTGAACTTGGCATAGTCCCTAGCATTGTGGATCCCATTGGTCTCTATTATGATAACAATGGTGCTATCGCACAAGCCAAGGAGCCTAGATCTCACCAATGATCCAAACACATACTTAGGCGTCATCATCTCATTCGAGAGATAATAGATAGAGGAGATGTGAAAATATGCAGAGTACCTACACTTGACAATATTGCTGACCCACTGACAAAGCCTCTTGCGCAGCAGAAGCATGATGGCCATACTAGATCTATGGGTATTAAGGGTATGCCTGATTGGCTCTAGTGCTAGTGGGAGATTGTTGGTGTAAGCCCTAGAGGCCAATACTTTTGGTACTTGTATCGAATTATTTATTAATAATAAAAGGCTTTTTCTTTATTACGTTTGTTTAATAAAGTCCCTAGAATAGTTAGTCTGTTTAATGTATCAAGTATGACTCAATCATGAGATCACATTAAACATAAGGACACTATTCTTAAAGTATCCGTAGTCGAGCTTTAGTGTGAAGTGGGATAACATTAAAGCATTAAGACTATTATGTTTGTAGACTGATGATCACATCTCATGGATCATGGATAAAGAGTTATCAAGTCTTAAACATAGGTATGAATATTAGGAGTAATATTTATACCGGATTGACCCGCTATGAGAATACTATATAGAAAGTTATGCAAGGTGTCATAAGTTATTCTCATGGTGATAATAGTGTATTCCACTCTTCGACCTGAAACCACTATGGATCCTAGATGTAGAGTCGAGTGTTTTATTGCTGATCCAACGTTGTCTGTAACTGGATAACCATAAAGACAGTTGATGGGTACTCCACAAAGCATGCTGAGGGACATGAGTGACCTAGATGGAATTTTCCCATCCTGCATAACAGGATAAATGTCTATGGCCCAATATTGAACTGGACAAGGATGACACGGTCTATGCCTTGTGTTCAATATAGACATAAGGGCAAAAGGGTAATTATACACATAAGTATTATCACAGAAGGAATTGTCAGATCACTTGACATTTTCGTGTCTTGGGTAGCAGTGATGTATTGCTAGATACCGCTCACTGTTTATTATGTTAAATGCGTGATTTAATATAATTGCCAACGTCACGAAAACCTACAGGGTCACACACAAAGGACGGATTGATGAGAGATAGAGTAACTAAGGAATACCGTAAGGTACGGTGCCCTTAAGTGAATTATAGAACATCGTAAGGTACGGTGTACTTGAGTAGAATACGAAATATGGTAAGGTACCATGGGCTTAAGTGATTTTGGGCATATTATAAGATATGGGCCAAAATACACTTAAGTGGGCTTTTAGCTTGAAGCCCACACAAGTGGTTCTATAAATAGAACCCTTGTGCAGAAGCATTAATGGCGGTTGCATTTTTTTCGTTTTCTCACTCTCTCTCTCTCTCACTCAAAGCCTTCATTCGTACCAGCTAGCACTGAGATTGAAGGAACCCGTTCGTGTGGACTGAGTAGAGACGTTGTCATCGTTCAACCTTCGTGATCGCTCCGTGGATCTGCATCAAAGGTTTTGATTGTCACAAGAGATCTGCACCAAAGGTTTCAGTCGTCACAAGAGGTAAATATTCTATCACTGATCATGACCATTCGTAAGGATCTCTAAAGGAGAAAATTTTAATTTTCGCTGCGTTTTGGACCGCAATTCTCCTTCAAATTCTTTGGAATCCTGGTTTCGTATAGGTTTTATTCACTAGAAACCTTACTGGTAAATGATGCATGTACCAACTTTATATATGTAAACAAGTAAGAAGCAAAAGGAATAGAAACAAATGCAATTTTTCAAGATTTTTAATCTATAGATCGACATATACAAGTCATGTGTTAACCTATACATGTTATATACCGACCTGTATAGGCGGCACATGGAACAGAGCCTAAAATCTTTAATATTGCATCACATGAGTCGGCCTATGCATCGTATGTGTCGACATGTAGTTGAAAAATCCTTCTACAGGTCGACTTATAATTGTCTGTGTCGACGTGTAGACAAATTTTCACCCAAAAATGAATTTTTTGATGCCTAAATCTTTTCTTGATGCATGAATCTTTTTTAAACCATTTCCAAACATGTTGACATGCTTCCTAATGCTAACAAGCCTAAAATTCACAACTAGAATCAGATGATACCTTCCAATATACATAAATGCTAAAGTATCCTAGTTTTGACATCATACAAAACACATCAAATCGAAAGTTGCACTCACACTTTTAACATTAAAAATGTTGTTATTGTAGGTTTGTAAGATAAGTAGTTCAATGGAAGTGATATTAGATATCCCTGGGAGAATATTTCTTGGTTATATGAACCATCTTCTTTGTGCAACCTAGACGGAGTAACCTAGAGTCAGATTAAGTTGAGGTTGTTTGGGTTTTTGTTGATTGGAATGGAAAAATATTGGTTACAGTGTCTACCGAGTGGTACAATTCAGACATGGACAGAATTAGAAGATAAATTTCTAGAGATATTTTTCACTAATGTACAGTTTGTTGATAGAAAGGCGGAAATTTCAAATTTCTCACAAGGTGATTTATAATCAGTGCTTGATACATAGGAAAGATTCAAACAGATACTCAAAAGATGTCTGAATCACAACATGATAAGTATGAAGCAGATACAACATTTCACTAGAGGTTTGGAAGTTAAAGCAAGAATGCTTATGGACGTCCCAATTGGAGGTACCTTGATAACTAATAATGAATATGAGGTAAAAACATTGATTGAGAATTGTAGCGGTAAATTCATGATCATCAAGCTATAGATAAGCTAGACATCAATAAAACCAAAGTCACCACCACACTTTTATTGTTTCCAAGGGAAAAGGGAAAAGTACGAACGAAACCCGAAAGTAAGAAGTTTTCAAATCAAAACTAATAAAATGTCAGAGATTATAGGTAAGGGGGTTGGTTACACAGAGGGAAGGTGTTAGCACCCAAAGTGTCCTAGGTACTCCTAGGGAGCCCTTTCTTGTGTGCATATGTATTTTGTACAAAAGTGATGTTTACAAACAAATAGAATGGGGGGATGAGAAAAGAATTCATTAATTATACTTTTGTGTTTGACAAGACCTTCGGACTTATGCCTACGTACCAACATAAAAATGAGGGATCAAAACCTCGTAGTTCGTGATACAAATTTCAAAGTGGATGTATTGTTTTTAACAAAAATTAAGTTTGAAAAGGCACAAAGGCCTAAATAAAATGGTTTGAATGAGTTAGTTCTTTTTTGTTTTTTTTGAAAGTTTGGGTCAAGTATAATTAAGTCTATTTACAAGTTTGATTTAAGAAAAGAAGTTTGAAAATGCAATGGCATAAGGCCAAAGTTTCTAGTTTGCAAAGTGGTCAAAGTTTAGAACAAAACTAGTTCAAGCAAAGAAGAATTTTCAAAAGGAGAGAGATATTTTCAAATTAAAGAAATGGGGAGGAGATGAAGAGACTAATCCTATGCACAAAATTAAAAGTTAAGAGTTGAAAAGATCTGACCAATGGATAGCAATCCAATAGACAAGAATGTCTTATAGAAACCCCAAATTCCCTTGGATATTAGAATCAAGCCACAAACCATGCATACAATATTAACTTGAAGAGCAAGACATAAAATAAAGATAGCCCCATCCAAGCCTTAGCCACTCCATGATCTCTTTCAAATTAGCCCATGTAGCAGATGCATTCCACAAGTCGCAGGTTCAAAATAACAGCTTCATAATGATCATGTTGCAGATGAACTCAAAGGGATCTTCAATGATGTATCAGATGAAATTTCCAATTGCAAGCACATGGTTACATGAAAGTTGGCATTGTCCAAGTCCTTTAGCATAGGGAGGTTGCCTAGATTCTAAGTCCAATTGTCCAAGATCAAGTCAACAGTCCACACAAAAGTTTTTTAGGGTTTTTGTTATTATTATGTACATTAATGGTCCAAGACCACACAAACAAACCAAATATACACAAGCAAGATATATCACACAATATGGTCCAAATGGACAAATTGAAAATGACATTAACATAAACAGTTAGAATGGTATGAGTAATGGCAAATGAATAGAGCTTAAAAATTAAAGTGCATTAAAATAAAAAACTTAAAATTAAATGTTAGTTGTTAATAAGTTAGAAGTTAGTATTGTTTTGCTTTTTTGTTTTAAGTCATTCTTTGGAGAACACTCAACCCACTTATCACAAGCATGGATCCTTGAACCAAGACATCTTCCAAATGAAGGAAAAAAGGCCAAGTTTCCACACAATACCATGAAAGAGGGGAGACTTACAATCTCACTAACTAGAATGATATGCCTTTTGTGTCAAAAATTTAGCTTTATGTTAAGCAATCGTAATTGGACTTATGTAGAAGTCACAACTATTTGAGGTCGGGCAATAGAATTTTGGTGTTAATGCATGTTAGAGACATATTATAATGAACTATGCTCATGAAACATACCACACACAAAAAGAATATGCAAAATAGATGGTCTAATCTCATCCATACTTATGTCAATTTTGCAATCAACTAGCCTTACGATTTAGAGACATCATAGGCCAAATGAAATGGATGCATAAAGAAGGGGAATTAGATGAAGAGGGAGGGGAATTGATCATAACTCAAATTGGTCAAAGGAGGACTTTTACCAAGTTAATATCATTCATTCATTTTGGAAGATGGAATGTACATTCCATCAATCCCCTAAATCCAATGATATTAACCTAGCAAAGCCAAATCAACCTTGACCAAGGCCCAACAACACAAGTCAAACTTACACAAACCATCACAAGAGGTCAACACAATTTTTTTGGCATTTATTCAATTTAAAAATACTAAAATAATGCATTTAAATTAAATATGGTTCGCCAAATTCCTAAAACCTCATCAAAACACCAAAGAAATGACCATGAGATCTATCATAGGTCAAACAAGGTCAAAGGACCTTGGAGAAAAAATTTCAGAATTTTTAAAGACTTAAAAGTATTTTTAAACAATTAAAAATATTCACAAAATCAATTAAATCATGAAAAATATTAATAATGATCCAAAAAATAATTTGAATTCAAAATATGAAAGAGGAATTTATTTAAATTTTTTTGGTAAAACTCTCATATTTTTTGGATCAATATTAAAATTACTATGAATTAATGAAAATCAAATGAATTAAAACAAAAATCAGAAAAGAAAAAAATGTGAGCCACTTGATCTCCCTCATTAATTGAGGTGGCATATCAAGTTGACACAAATGCGCATTCCATGATGGAACCTAGTCAGCGCGCCACACGCGTGGTAATCAAAACCAACGCCTAAGATTAAAACAATTTGAATGGGTCTTGTGGCTGGGAGACGTGCCAACACACCGCCGGAGCCAGAGCTCCGGCTTCTTCTCGGGTGGACCTCACCGGACTGGTCCACCCTCAACAATCACCAAAATAAAAAAGGAGGACATGATCTGAAAGAAAAAATGGCGTAGAGCACGAATCTGGCCTCAATTTCAACTAACTCCAAATATATAAAAAGATATGAGGAGTTGAATTTTGAGGTGTGACAACTGAGTTGCTTCGATTTGACCTCAAAGAAACTCAATCTTCTTGCCTACATTGATAGGACTTCAGACAACCAAAGATCCAAGAGAATTGATGAGAATTGAGTGAGAATCGAAGAGATGAAGTTTTCTGAAATTTACCTTCAATGTTGTGCAGAAATGGATCTTGCTTGCTTCAAACTTGATCTGATCACACTTGAGAAGCTTGCAGGAGAGGTTTAGCAATGGTACAAAGCTTTGGATCCCGAAGTTTCTAAATCTCCAAACAGTGAGATTCAAACTCAATTTTCAAGTTAAAAATTCTCAGGTTTTCCTTTGAATGGTGAGGGTTTCAATTGGGGGGGGGGGGTAAAGATGGCGCGCAAGGTGTGTTTGAATTGAGCTCTAAGGGCCTGTACTTATAGCAATTGAGACTGATATTTGCACACTTGAAAAATTGCTAAATTTGGAAATTTCATGTACAAGCTTGCATGGGCGTGTACATGCCCATGAAGCAATCTAATTTGGTCCACTTGCATCTGTTCTGAAGTTCAAATCATGCTTGGATGTCAAGGCAAAGTGAAATGTGATTTTTGGCATTTGATTCTTCCAATCATGCAGCTCTGTTAAAGCCATGCGCACACCTAGAAAACTTTGTCCAAAATGCATGAAATTGGGTTCTTTGGAAATTTTAGATCAAGGGGAACAACTTTGATGTTGGACACTTTTTCATTTGGAACTTGGATCATGGTGAATTTTGAGGTGGAAGTTTGGAAATTTCAACATGTTGAAATTTTTTCTAAGTGTCAAGTCATATATCTCAATATTCCACCTTGCTTAACTTTTTGTGTGAGCTTCAAATGAGAAAAGTGTCTTGATTAAAGTTGTATATATTTCAAAGACCTTAAAAATGGTCACCATTTTCATGTCATTTTGATTTAGAATGATAGATTTATGCATTTTTGAAGTTTGGCAAAATCACTTGTTCAATGGTATAGGTCAAAAATGACCTATAATGTATCCTCATATCACACACTCATAAAAGTTGAATTAGCTCTTACTCCAAACATCAAAGTTGAATTAGACATCGTTAATTTGATTTTGAAACTTGGAAATATTTCATCTCATAAAATTTGAGTAAGTTATGGCCTTGGGAAGTTGACTTTCAAATTAGGGTTTAGACAAAATGACCTATAATGTTTCAACATAGAAAATGATTTTCCAAGCAAAACTAGCTCTAGGTATCAACATGAAAGTTGTTTCTAATGTCATTTAGAGTAACGTTTATCTTGGAATCATTTTCATATGGTGAAAATTGTAGGATATAGGGTCTAGGGAGACCCAGTTTTGATCAAATGAATTCATCTGGCCAACCACCACTAACCAACTTGCTAACCTTCAATTCTCTTGACTTTTTAGGATCATGGTAGATAATATATGCATAAGATGATGAATTTTTAAGTGTCCCTTTAGAAATTTGATCAATTGGTGAGATAGCTTGTTGGAGAAGTTAACTAAGATACCCAGTCAAACTAGGGTTTCCAAGGCAAATCACTTCCAAACTCTTGAAGAATGCTTGATTAATATAACATGTAGAGATAATTGGGACTCATATATGATGCTTTGAGACATTGTGGATCAATCTTTGATTGCGCTTTTAGTCATGAGGGTCTCAAACCCTTGATATGGACTTGATAGATCAATGAGGATCACACCCTACCTACAAAAGAGTTAGACAAATGCAAAGACATATTTTTGGTATTTTGGTTAGTAAAATGATAAAATACAAGTATGATACAATCACATGGTGCTTGGTAATCTCTCCCAAAACAAACCCAATGAGAGAGGGGTAAGGAGAATGCCAAAGTATGATCTCAATGCTAATGCGTATGATGAAATTGCATGAGGGATCTTAGGGTCAAAATTGGGGTCTTACAGGAATATGTTCCAGAATAAATATCGCTCAACTGATTGGGCGGTAAAGAAAAAAGGTGTCATCGTAGTTGATTCACACACAAAATTACTATCTAAAATGAAGGTGCTTTCTAAATAATTAGTTGCATTCCACTTAGCCCAAGAAAATGTGATTCAAGTTCAAACACTCATATGTGATTTATATGGGAAAGGACATGCTAATGGAAAATGTGTGCCATAGGGACATACAGAAGAGGCATACTATGTTGGAAATTTTCAAAGAGGTAATCCTTATTATAATATTTATAATGTAGGTTGTAATGATCTACCAAACTTTAGTTGGAGTAACAACCAAGGAGTTCCTCAAGTTTCTCAAGAACCACAACAAATGAAATCAGCTCTAGAGGAGACATTATCCAACTTCATAAAAGAAACTCAGACTAGATTCGAACAGGTAAGAAAATCTCAGGACAACATGGTTAAAACTCAACAGGAGATGGCACAAAATATGATCATAATGAACAAAAACACTAAGGCATCGATAAAGAACTTAAAGATGCAAATCGATCAACTGTATTGACAAATCGCAACACAAACTAGTTCATGTAGGGGTTTTATAGGTAACATTATGGATAACCCAAAAAATGAAACATGCAAATCCATAGAGTAAGAAATAGAGTGATGCCTTCTGAACCAAACGTTAATGAGGAAAAAAAAGAATCTAGTGAGGTTGAGAAAAAGAGTAAAAAAGAAGTGGTAGTTTAAAAGAAAGTTGAAAAGCATTCTGAGGGAGAAAATAATGAGAATAATAGTGATGAGGAAGTTAGAGGATACACTTTTAACCAATTCATTGACAAAAATTCACCCTTAAGGAGAAAGAAGTAGCAAATTTTGACTGAACCCAATTCTAAGCTAATTGATTACATCAAACCACCTTACCTGATTCTGAAGAAGACACCGAAAAATAAAAAGGAAATTGGCCAGTTTAAAAAGTTCATGGAGATGTTGAACAAAATACAAGTAAATATTCCATTTTGTTAAGCTGTAGAACAAATGCTTGTTTATGTGAAATTACTAAAGATCTCTTATCGGAAAAGCATAAGTTGAAACATGATGAAAACAACGCTTTGGTAGAAGAGTGAAGTCCTATTCAGAGGAAGTTTCCACCCAAACTCATTGATTTAGGTAGGATTACTATTCCTTATTCCATTGGTTCACTAACTATTGGTCATGCTTTATATGATCTAGGGGCTAGCATCAATCTAATGCCACTATCTATGATGATAAAGTTAAATCATGGTGAACCGAATCCAACTCAGATGACCTTAATTATAGTTGATTGTATTACTACACTTCCGTATGGAATTCTCAAAGATGTTCTTGTTAGAGTCAATGGGTTATTGTTTCCATCTAATTTTGTAATTCTTAACAAGCTGGAATATTTTGAAACACCATTACTGTTGGGAAGATCATTCCTAGCCATGGGTAAGGCTCTTATTGATGTAGTAACGGGAGAGTTGATATTTGTAGCGGGGTTTTCGTTACCTTTAGGTTTATTGACTAAACCAAAAGTCAACATACAATTCGAGTCGCCACTGCACTTTTATTTGTCCAAAGGAAAGGCTAAAAAGCGAACAAAAGCCAAGTAAGAAGTTTTTCAAATCAAAAACTAATAAAAATGTCAGAGATCTAGGTAAGAGGGTTGGTTATGAAATGGGAAGGTTTTACGCACCAAAAAGATCCTTAGTACTCTAAGGGAACCCTTTTTGCAAATATGTGTTGTAGGTTGGTATTTGTGAAAAGATTTATGCAAAAGATTGGAGGGATGAGAGGAGAATATATTATATTTACAAATTTTATTGTTTGAATGGATGATCCCATTGCCTACGTACCATCACAAAGGAGGATCAAAACCTCGTAGTTCGGGGTAAAAAATCTCAAAGATAGGTGAATTGATTTTAATTAAAAGCCTTAAGGTCTTTTGTTATCAAAGGGAGAAAACTCAACCTAAACCAACAATCTACCATGTGAGGAAGGCTTCAATATGCTAGTGAGGGGTTAACCCTATAATAAGCATGGAAGGCTTATAATCCAACACTAAGGATGAGGTGATATTTACATCAACCACTATGATAACTCAAACCTATGACTAATGTTTTGAAAAGACTTTAACAAAGTGGCCATTGGAACCACAAAACAACTTGAAATGGGTTGTATTCCCAAGTTAGACTTATTTACAAAATGAAGTCAAAGTTGGATTAAGGTTTATTTACAATGAGTATTGTCGCTACCGGGATTTCACGATAACGAAACCGGGACTAAAGAGATGCCAAAGAGAGGCAAAGTCAGAAGAGTTGCCACCGAATTTTATTTAGTTTACCTCTATCGGAGAGAAGAGGGGAAATAGTCGATAAAACCCTCGAAAAAGAGATGCACACGGGAAGCGCTAAAAGAGAATAAGGAATCAGTCTCGCAACCGAGATTTGGGTTCGGAAGTCAGTTACGTAAGGGGAAGGTATTAGCACCCCTTACGTCCATGGTACTCCATGGGAACCATTTGGGTTGTTTTACATACATGGGATTTATCTATTATTGTTTTATTTTCAAAAGAATGTGTGAAAAGAAGGGGGTGTTTTTGTTATTATAGTGCTCGCCAAGGATTGGGGCCCTTGTGCCTACGTATCACTCATTTGGGGATGAGGAATCAGAGCTCCGTAGTTCGGAGTAGAAAATGTTTATCTGTTGGTTGATTTTACCTTTGAAAAAAGGGTTTTCGGGATGATGCCCTAAGGCACAAAAATGAGTTTGATTAGTTGTATTATTTTTACCTTGAATAAGGGTTTTATGAAAGAATGTTTATGATTATATTGTACTAAAGTCTATGGGCGGAGGTGATTATTCTAGACAACAAGCCAAGTGTCTTGCGTCCAAAATAATCAGAGTAAGGGTAGGAATGCTCCATTATTACTCATTCTCCACCATTTAAGGCTCATGGCGCACAATAATAATCGTAATTATTAAGTATTTTTGAATTTGGCTAAGAAAATGCCACTTGACGTTGAATCAAGGAATTAAAGAGCCTCATTGTAAGGTAACCAACAAGAAATTAAAGAGCCTCATTGTAAGGTATCCCAAGAGAAATCCTTTTGTGTGCAAAAGTGACCTAAGCTAAACAAAGGATAATGGTCTTACAAACATGTCCCCCTAAGGCGGTGCCATGATGCCATTCTTATAACATGCATGTAAGTTACAGATGAAAATCCAAGTGTTTACAAAGTTTCACAAAGAGTAAAGGAAGGCTTCCAAGCAAAGGTCCTAAGATGAAATCCTCTAAGTCCAAGTTGATTAAGAGTGGAGTGAATATTTTTTGTCTTACCATTTTATCATGTTTTTTGTTATTTTTAATATATGATTACAATGAAATAAATAACAAGTAAATAAACATGCATGATGAGTTTGTACAATGATGATGATAATGAGCACTTGAATGTAAATTACAAGGTAATAACATAAAAGTAAATCACAAGATAAAGAGTGACAATATCACAATAATAATGGTTAGTGAATGTAAATGACACAAAATAAACCATAAGTTAATGGTAACAAAATCGCAATAACAAAGGTTAATGATAAAAAAAGTTAGTGAAGTATAATTAGTGGTTAGTAACAATAAAATAAATTGCAAGGAATTAAAGTGCAATAATATAAATGTTAGGAGTTAGTAGTTAGTAGAATAACGATAAGCAAATAGAATAACAAGTTAAATGTAAAGAAAATGGTTTCATCTATGTATCAAATGACTCAAATATGGTTGGAATAGAGGCAATCTATCAATGCCTCAAAGTATCATGAATGATCTATTGATCAACCATTAATAGGTTTGAGACATTGAAGATTTAATCAACTCTAAACAACCATGGCCATGATCTAATAGAACTCATCAACCAAATAAATGTAACAACAAGTCAACAATAAATATTAAATGATAACAAGAAACAAGGTTTGATTGAAAATGGTGGGTAAAAAGTAGTAAGAGCAAAAAATCTCCAAAAGCGTGTAAACCTAACAAAATCCACTTGTCTCAAAGTTGACTCAAATATCTCTCAAAACACAACCCAAGAGTAAAAACCCATTTCCAAACACAAAACAAAACCAAAAAAAATGTCAACGAGTTTGAGTCCAAAATATTACCAAGATTGTGGTGTCAAAACTAGGTTGTTGTTGTGTTTGGGTTTGAGAATGAAGCGAAAAGCTTGGAAGAGGGTGACTATGGTTGTTATGGTAGAAAAATGGAAGGGAAAGAAGTTGTATGTTTATGTGGTGGTGGTGAATGATTATGCAAGTGAAGGTCACAAGTTTGCTACTGTTTTTGTTGTGTGGAGATTGTGGATTTTTACATGGTGGTTGGGTGGTCCAAAGAAGAAAAGAAGGTTTGGGTGAGTTAGGGTTTAGGTTGAAAAGAGGGAGCTTGAATGTGATTTGGGCAGAGGTTTTGTGGCTTTCAAGCTTGAAAAATGAGTGGGGATAGTGCTCTATTTATAGAGGAAGCAAAGGGGTTGAAGTGGGTGAAAGAAAATCACTTTGTGGTGAAAAAAACAAAGTTACTGCTGTTGTCTGTGCAGGTGTAATCGATTACCATGATTGGGGTAATCGATTACACCATCCAAAATGGCCTGGAAATCAATTTTTTGTTTGTGTAATCGATTACCATGATTAGGGTAATCGATTACACAGTCCAAAATGGCCTGGAAATCAATTTTGTCTGTGTAATCGATTACCATGATTAGGGTAATCGATTACACAGTCCAAAAATTGATTTTCCCCTTAATTTTTTTTTTGGACTTTAACCGGATAACCACAGTTTTTCTCGGGTGTAAACACCATGCCTTGAGTCTGTGTAATATGTATTTGGTTATGAAAGTTCAATGAAATTATGATGATTAAATAATGAAAGCATGCATGTGCAGTAGGGTCAAGGATCAGATGAGAGTTGTATCGGGGTAGGGTGAATTTTGGGGTATGACAAGTATTTATGAAGATAGTTTGCAAAAGTCAAAGGCTTAAGGCCTAGGTTTCTAATTTGAAACAAAGTCAAAATTTTGAAAATGATTTTTGGCTTGGTTAGAGTGGAGAGAAGAAGAGAAGGGTTATTCCTAAAGCAAACAAAGATAAGAGGGGAAAGAAAAACCCTTGGTGTTCATTTTCTTGGAGTCATGGAGATGACTCAAGATGCTCCTTTCCTTTGGACTTAGCACACAAGACAAGCAATCAAATAATTGAACTCAGGCTCCTAGGATCTCCATTTGGCTTGGCTCTTAACTTGGCTACTCATGACAATGGTCCTCTTTTCACAATCTCAAGGTGGGATTCCTATCACGCAAAAGCACACATCAAAAAACTCATAACACAATAAAGGGAATAGACAAAGAATAGGTTTGGAGGAGAAGTCCTTTGAGATTAACTTTGAATTTTAGCATTCTAAAGGCATGAGGCCTAGTTGCTCTTGAACTCCTTTAAGCATAGGTAAAGCATAATTCTAAGTCCTTTTTCCTTTGCATTTGGCTCACATAAAAAAAAACAAGATAGCAATATATTTATATACAATAATGGGCTCAAATGAGCAAAAGAAAAATGACATAAACATAAAATATGTGCTCAAGTTAGCAAATGTGAAAATCAATATGAATAATGAGCAAGAAATAAATGACATTAAAAGTAAATGGAAAGAAATTAAAAGCTCAAATTATAGTTAGTAGTTAGTAAGGTTATGTTAGCTTGTCATAAGACAATGTAGCGCTATGTTAAGCAATCATAAGTGGACTAATGTAGTAGTCACACCTATCTGAGGTCGGTCAATAAGAATATAGGCAAAGAACACAAGTTAGAGATCATGACTAGTAAGCCAAGCTCCATAAACTTGCCATACCAATCAAAAGGGAAAGGGTCTTGTATTGATTTTTAGTTATTTGCTTGACCAAGAAGCAACCTATCTTGGACACAAAACAACTCACTTGATCATGGATCAAGTTGAGTTTGGTTTGGATCAAAGAAGGTTAAACTTCTCATTTGTCAAGACCAACTTCAAGACTTTAACTCATTGGCCATTGATGGAAAGAAAGGGATGAAGATGAAAGGGAAAGTAAAAGAAGATAACAACCAAATCCAATTGATCAAATGTGAATCAAATCAACACCAAATAGAAGAGAAATGAAGATAACAAGTCAAGAAGTCAACAATATTTTTATGGTATTTTTTTGAATTAAAATAAAATTCAAATAAAAAATAAACAAATAAGGTTGAACCTAAATTCAATTCAAAGCAACTTCAAAAAGTCCAATTAAATTCTCATAGGTTCAACATAGTCAAACAAGCTTTGACTAATTTTCTCACAAATTTTTGAAATAAGAAAGTAATTAAAAACAATTAAAACAATTAAAAATAGCATAATATGAATTAAAATCTGAAATAATCTCAAAACAATCAAGAAATTGTTGAGACTATTTATCATTGACTTATCATGATCCATAGATGCTATGAAAATATTTTTGGATTTTTTAAAAGTCAGAAAGTATTTTAAAATGAATTAAAACCAATAAAAAACAAGTAATTCATAAAAAATATCAAATGAAGTCACAAAAATAATTAAAAATCATAATATGAAACTAGTTTTTTCAAGAATATTTTTGGAATTGGTCTCATATTTTTCAGACTTCAAATGAATTTTTAATGAATTTTTGAAAATGAATCGAATTAACCGAAAATAAAAAGAAAATGAAATAAATGAAAAAAGCAGCGCCACAGGATGCATTTCATTAATTGACGTGGCATCAATGGATGACTTAGATCTGAGGAAACACGATGCACATGAGTCAAGCGCGCTACACAAAGCATTAAATGAAGTATTTGAAACGGACGTGTGAGATTAGATCGTGACAAGGTGATCCAATGGCGAGGAAGTGACACACGTGGTGGTGGTGGTGGAAACCACCATCTTCTCCTGCAAAACAACAACTTCCGGCCACCAGTTGCAGAGAAATAAATTTTAATGAAAATTAAAAACAAGGCCATGGAAATGAAGCTCGTGTGATGGAGATCATCATTGTACCATTGGATCTCCCTCACTCTTCCTATATTGAGAAAAATGTGAAGGAGAAAATCATGGTGTTCATACTGATTGTTCATGAAATGAAGAATTGAAAGCACCAATGGCTTGCCTCAAGTGTGAGGACTTCAGAAAACCATAGAAACACAAGAATGCTACATTGAATTAAGAGATTCAGATCCAAAAAGTTTAAGAATAAACCTTTGAATTGATGCACTTTTGGCCACGAATTCTCCAAGATCCTTGCTCCTCTTTGATCTATGAATGTAATGGAAGTGATAGGCTAAGGAATTTGGCTTTAAAACTCAGCTAATGATGTTGAATTTCAAGCTCGAAAAATTGAAGAAACGTGATTAATTCTTTTGGTAATGGCTATGGTTTCATTCCTGCAGAACTTGGGATCTCCAAAAGTTTAGCAAATGAATGAGAGGGAGCCTATATTTATAACTGAATGCATCAGTTGATCATGCTTTGCTCATGTGCATGGCAAATGGAATTTGAATTGCATGGGCCTGTGTAAGCGTGTGGAAGGCCCAATGGTGGCTGAAACAACCTGCTGAGTTCATGTGAAAAGTAATTGGATGTGTACATTGGATGGAATGTGCTTGCAATTCAAGTTATATCATAAAAATACCAAAATGCACATAAAATGGAAACAAATTCGAAACTCACAAATGGTAGACCTAAATGAGTATTGTGAGTAATGGTTGGAAAGCTCTTGAAATAAGGAACAAAAGTCATGTTGGGAAAAAATCATTTGGCATGTGAAAATTGATGAAAACTGGCTTGGAAAATTCAAGTACAAAACATATTCAAATCACTTTGAAAAATTTCACCAAAAGCAAGCATAATCAAACCCCTATGTTTTCATGATGAAAGCTTCAAATGAAAACACCTATAACATCAAAGTTGTAGATCATTTCAAGATGGTCAATCTATACTCAAAGTTTGCATCATTTGGATTTTCTATGACAAAGTTATGGGCATTTGAAGTTGGGTATTTTTTTCAAATTCAATGAATTAGGTCCAGGATGACCTATAATGATTTGCATTATCACATGTATTTATTTTAGGATTATGAAATTTTGTTCAACATAACATTTGAAGTAGACATACCAATATTTCCAATGCATTTGGTCTCACCTCAAAATCATAAAAATTAAGGAAGTTATCCCCTTGGTAAGTTGACCCAAAATTAGGGTTTCAGTCAAAATGACCTATAATGTCTTGAAATGAATGATGACTTTCCATGTTTCAAATGGATTTTTGATGAACATGAAAGTTGTGAATATGGTTCTTAGGAACATTGTTTCTCTTGGGGTCATATTCATTTGATAAACACATCAAATGTTATATTTCATGGATTCTCAGCTTTGTCAGATGACTTGATTGATCAACTTTTCAAGGCCAAACTTCCAATCTTGATGAATAAATGATTGAGGGGCCTAAAATAGGCTCATATATGAATAAAATGATAAATTAAATAACTTCCCTTGATTAAATTTTATCATAGGTTGAGATTGCTTCATGAGCAAGGCACAGTCAAAGCACAGTGAAATTAGGTTTCCTTGGGAAACAATCTTCAAGCCCTTTGGGTTATCTTGATCAAATTGGAAAATTGAGATACTTGGGAGACATATATTATGATTAGGAGCTTTGTGGACCATTGTCATGCTTTTTCTCATCTTCATCTAGCCATTTCATTGGGCTTAGGAGCCTCCTAGGAGCATTGTGGAGCACATGATCACTTGAGCTTAAAAAAAAAGAGTTAGTGACATATTTTTGTGCTTTTGGTTAGTAATCAAATAAGAAAAGAAATAATATACAATACAAGCATGCTTGGTGGTCTCAAAACACTCAAACAAGTCCCACCCCTAGGGTTAAGGAGCCAAACATGCTATGATCCTTGAGGAAATGCACTTGTGCAATAACATGATGCCATGAGGGATCTTAGGGTCAAAATTAGGGTCTTACAATATTAAGGTTTATTGATGAAATTTTTTTCTTCAACCTGTTTGAAGCAATGAAACACCACAAAGAAAATCCTCAATGTTACGAGGTAAACATAGTGAGAGGAAGCCCGAAAGAGTCATAGGAAAAAAAGCTAGTAAGGAAAGAATTTCATGTAGGGCATAAGGTTTTGATGTATAAGTCTCGTCAGAAACGGTTGGTAAGTAAAGGGAAGTCTAGAAGTTCTTGTTCTTTTATTGTTAACAAAGTCTGTACAAGTGGATCTGTCGAATTAATTAATCCAAGTGATTCATGCATCTTTTGTTATGGAAGGAAAGAAACTAAAGACCTATGCAGAAAGAAAAACGCATCAGAGAAGGCATCTCTGATGCTCCCAAAGCCTTATACGCAAGAGTCAAGCTTAAAGAAGCGTTTAATGGGAGGCAACCCATCCGAGTTTGAATTTCATTTTTATGTTTTGCTTTAGTATGTCCTTTTTCATGCCATGATCCAAAGAAGATTACTAGCCATCATGAAGCTCTTCCTCATTTTTAGTTCTCTTTATTTGGAATTAATGAACTTACTTTCCTCTGTTGTTTCTTTCAGTTTTCAATTAGCTACCTTATCATGCCACCATGAAAAAGAAAGGAAAAAGTTGCCTTAAAAAGAATGAACAAAAGATATCAACATGGAAGTTCCCTTGCAGATTGAAAGTTGATAAAGAAAAGGGAAACCGACTACGTGTACTCGATCTTCATATACCGTAGCTAGTATGGTTTGAGCCAAAATTTTCCATTGTTCACTTTTCTTTCTTATGAGAGTATCCGTATATCAGTTATTTTCTAGAATTTGCTATTTTTTTCTAATCTGAGTCAATTGGTATTATAAATACAAACAGAGGCACTTATTTGTGAAAACTTTGAGCCTTTTTAAGCCACCTTGATTTAATATGATTATATCCTTTGCTAGCCAATTTGATTCTTTGCTATTCTTTTGGTGAGATAGCCTTTATTATGTAGCCATTTCACTTGAAAGATTGATTCTTTCCACCTCTTTGTAGTTAGGTAAAAATATTTTTTTCCTTGTCTGATGCAAAAGAATAAGTTTGGCGCTACTCTTGGAAGTTAGCAAGAATAAGTTTGGGGTTGGGGTACTAGAGAAATCAGTCAAAAGAAAAGAAGAATAAAAATGACAAGAAGTTAAAATAGCCAATTCAAAAAAAAATGTAAAAAAAAAGTAAGAAAGAAGAATAAGACCAATAAAACAAACTCTCTAGTACCAAGTGAATAAGAAAAGAGTGATATGAAAGAAAACATATAACATCAGTAAATTTAGGTACCTAACTCCAAAGTTTTAAGCCTACTGCCCTAAATTATCCTACCCTGACATAAGCCATGTTACAACCGTAAAAACACCTCAAAAGTGTGTGCTTAAATATGGCTTTGATTAATTCAGTTAGAAACGTTACAAAGTCATTGTTAAATACTTTTATACTTTAATTGTGTAATTACCCTGCCAAATTTAGTGAATATTTATGAGATGAGAGACAAGTTGAGTACTTGTATGTTCGGAAGAACTTCTCCGAGTTGATCGGATTGAAGCATGGAACATACGTGTTGATAAGAAAATAAAGGTAACGTTAATTGGAAAGGGTAAGAATTTTAATTCTGATGAAATTTTCAGTGTGCAGAGATAGGTTACTTGTGGATAAGAAACATATTAAGTTTAGGATTGTGATGGTTGTTTTCATTACTATATTTTCATGAGAAAATTCGGATGAATTCATAATAACAATGAGCAAAAGCAAGGCCAAAGTACGAAGAAATCGGCAAAAATCCAACACAAGAAAGAAATAAAGATTTAGTGAAAATATTGAAGAAAAAATGAAGAAAACGAATCATTTGCCTCTGGATTTCTCGCGTGTGCGATGCATTTCATAGTGGTGTGATACATCTTGCATCCCGGTGCGACGCATCTTGCATCCCGGTGCGATGCATCAATATCGTGGCACAATGACACGCTTTTTACTAACATGCGTAATTACTATTTAAAGACCTTTTTGCTAACTTTTTTAGGGTTCTGAAAGTTGGAGATAAAGTGACAACTAGGAATACTCAAGGGGAAAATTTGGAGAGCATTAGGATCATTGGAGAGCTATTCTTCCATATATTTTGATGATGAAGAATTATCAATTAATGGTATTTATTAAATTATCAATGAGTAGCTAAGTTTCTTTAGATTGAGACTTTTTGAGATGAACCTTATTATTATTGTGTTGGATCATATGTCTGTGTGAGATTTATTGAGCACTTTTATTATTATTATCATCTTATTTAAATTGTTCTTGAGTTCAATGCTTTTTGTTCGTTTACGAGCGTGCAAATTGATATAGATATGTAGGGATTTCTGAGCATTAGTCTACTTATTTGATCTAGGCAATTTATGCAACTTTGTAGTTAATTAGGGATAGGTAATAAGACGTCTTTGCATACAAATTGACTTGCTTAGAACTCCTAATTTAACTTTGAATTGGCCTAAGGAATTAGGAATTATCGTATAAATTAGTGACTTACACACCAAGGAATTGGGTGCAGTGGTCTTATTAGTTAGTAATGAGATAATAATTTAATCGAAACTCAATAAATACATAATTCATAAATAGGTAAAATAAGGGGATTCAATATAAAAGACTGAATTGATTTTCTCATCTTGAATTTTATTCTCTTAGTTTTCTCGTTCTTTTTTTGGAATCAAATAAAATCAACCCCCCCCCCCCTCTCACCCATTGTTACTCTTTTAATTCGTACATAATACTTTGTTAAATTACAATCCTTGTGGATAAGATATTTTTAATTATTACTTCAACGCTATCAATACACTTGCCGAAAGGTCAACAATAGGTCCTGAATAAACTGGATATAGTGGGAAGAATGGTATTTTGGGCAAGGTAACTCTCAGAATATCACATCCAATATGACCTAAGAGAAATTATTAAGTCTCAAGCTCTTACATATTTTGTGGCAGAATTTAGCTCGCCGGTAGACAAGGAGACGCCATCAGAATGGACATTATCTATTGATGGTGCCTCTAACATAAAAGGGAGTTACATTGAAATAGTCTTAGAAGGTTCTGGAGACATACTGATCAAACAAGCACTGAAGTTTGAATTCAAATCCAGCAATAACTAGGAAGAATATGAAGCTCTAATTGTCGACGTGGTACTTGCCATAGAAATCGGTGTTCCTAGGTTGAAGGCCAAAAGCGACTCTTAGCTAGTCACTAACCAAGTCGTTGGAAAGTACCAGGCCAAAGAATCACAACTGGTAAAATATATCCATAAGGTACAAAGCTTATCAACACGTTTTACATCCTTTGAAGTAGAATCTGTTCGTAGGGAACAGGACTCTAGAGCATACCTCTTGTCCAAATTCTCCAGTTCAAAGACGATAGGGTTTAATCGAACAATAATTCAGGAGACACTCGATGCTCCCAGTATTAAGGCGGGTAAAATTTATGCCCTAGAGGCCACCCATGAGTCATGTTGGATGTCACACATACTGCGCTACCCGCAGGAGGACGAACTCCTTTAAGATGAAGAAGAAGCAAAGAAGGTTCGGAAGAGGGTTGTAAAATACACCCTTCTTGCCAAAAAAATTATAAGATGAGAAGAGTCTCCCCAATGCTATGATTTTTGGGGAGCACAAGATTTCCTTAGTCCTCGTTGAGGTCCACCAAAGTGACTGTGAAAGTCATAATGGAGGTAGAGCTCTCACCCACAAGCTGCGTAGGGCAGGGTAATTGGCGTATTTTTCTAAAGGGCAGTGTGGTCTTTGTCAAGAAGTGCGATTAATGTTAAAGATACGTCAACCTTCATCATGCCCTCAGTTGAAATTCTTCATTCCATGACATCGTCCTGGCCTTTTTTCCAGTGAGGGATGGACATCCTTGGCCCGTTCACCCTGGCATCTCGACAACTAAAGTTTTTGATAGTACAACTTGATTATTTATCAAAGTGGATAGAGGCAGAATATGTCACCAAAATCATAGCTGAGAGAGTTTGTTGTTTATACTGTTAGAAGATCATGTGCAGGTTCAAATTGCTCGACATTATCGTCTCCGATAATGGAACTCAATTCGCTAGCACCACAATCACAGACTTTTCTATGAATTAGGAGTCCAAAGTAAATTCATCTATGTTGTCCACCAAAGTGATCCCCAAATAAAGTGATCCTGAAGGGAATCAAGAAAAAGCTTGATTATGCTAAGGGGTTGTGGGTTGAATTACTCCATGAGATATTATGGTTATACCACAACATGTCTCACTCAACTACCAAGAAGACTCCTTTCATCATGGTATACGGGACATACATTATGCTACCCGTGGAGATTGCATAACCTCATGGTATCACTACCAATTCAACTAGGAGGTGAACAAATCAGGGCTAAAATGCGCCACAAATTTTATGGACGAGGTAAAAGACGTCGCCAATATCCGAGAATCCACCAAACATAGATTGCTAGAAAATACAACTCCAACATAAGGCTAAGAGAAATTCAAGAAGGTGACCTGGTGCTGAGACAAATGGGTTTTCCAGTACATGAGGGAAAGTTGCAACCCAACTAGGATGAACCTAACATATATTCCAGAAGCTCCCACATGGAGCATACAAGCAACAAGAGTTAGATGGACGTCTGACACCCAGAACCTAGAACTCTATCCATTTAAAATATTCCTAGAGTTATAGTATTTATATTTTTTTAGGGGGAATGTCATCCGCCTATGTATGAACCTTTGAATGTTTATGAGCAAGGAAGACATTTTGATTACAATATCATGTATTCTAGACTCCCATGAGAATATCCTTTCCGCCTTAAAAGGCTATACAAAAATGTTGGACTTCCATGAGAAGATCATTTCCACCTCCTCATGCAATACGTTGGACTTCCAAGAGAAGATCATTGTCGCCTCTTAAGGCTATACGAATATGCTGGATTTCATGAAGAAAATATTTTCCACATCACAAGGCTATACAAATACGTTAGACTTCCGCATGAAGATCTTTGTCGCCCTAAAAGGAAATATGACCATACTATCCACCAAGGACCACCCCATCTAAAGTCTCCCCAAAGGAAAATAACTGAAGTTTAGCCCAAGAGGCTTTATTTAAATTCTTTTCTTAGGGATTGATCAGAGTCCCTACCCATGGGGATCAACACCTCGCCTGAGGGACTTGTAGTCTTATCAGTTAAGCTCATCATATAGTCTCACCTAAGGGACTGAGTGTTCCATCAAATAAGCTAATTTATTGACCGCCTGAGTAGCTTAGAGGTTCCTCGTGTGGGATCCAAATTAAAGTATCACCCAAGGTACGTGATCGAAGTATGGCCTAATAAACTTTATTTAAAGTCTTGTTTGAGGGCTTGCTCGAAGTCCTGCACCAGGGGGATCAACGCCTTACATGAGGGACTTGTAGTCTCATTAGTTAAGTTCAGCATATAATCTCGCCCCAGGAACTGAATGTCCTATCATACAGGCTTATCTAACGATCCTCTGAGTAACTTGGAGGTTCCTCGAGCGGGATCCAACTTATAGTCTCGCCCAAGGGACGTTGTAGCGGTAAATTCATGATCATCAAGCTATGGGTAAGCTAGAGATCAAATAACAAGAGTCGCCACCACGCTTTTATTGTTTCCAGGGGAAAAGGGAAAAAAGTACGAACAAAACCCAAAAGTAAGAAGTTTTCAAATCAAAACTAATAAAATGTCAGAGATTACAGGTAAGGGGGTTGGTTACGCAGAGGGAAGGTGTTAGCACCCAAAGTGTCCTAGGTACTCCTAGGGAGCCCTTTTTATGTGCATATGTATTTGGTATAAAAATGATGTTTTTCAAACAAATAAAATGGGGGGAATGAGAAAAGAAATCATTAATTATATTTTTGTGTTTGGCAAGACCTTCGGTCTTGTGCCTACGTACCAACATAAAAATGAGGGATCAAAACCTCGTAGTTCGTGATACAAATTTTAAAGTGGATGCATTACTTTTAACAAAAAAAAATAAGTTTGAAAGGCACAAAGGCCTAAAATGGTTTGAATGAGTTAGTTCTTTTTGGCTTTTTGAAAGTTTAAGTCAAGTATAGTTAAGTCTATTTACAAGTTTGATTTAGAAAATAAGTTTGAAAATGCAATGGCATAAGGCCAAAGTTTCTATCTTTTTTGCAAAAAGTGGTCAAAGTCTAGAACAAAATAAGTTCAATCAAAGAAGGTTTTTAAAAAGGAGGGAGATGTTTTGAAATTAAAGAAATGGGGAGAAGATGAAGAGACTAATCCTATGTACAAAATTAAAAGTTAAGAGTTGAGAAGATCTGACCAAATGGGTAGCAATCCAATAGACAAGAATGTCAATAGAAACCCAGAATTCCCTTGGACTTTTAGAATCAAGCAACACACAGATGCATAATTATATTATCTTGAAGAGCAAGACATCAAATAAAGATGGTTGCATCCAAGCTTATCCATTCCATGATCTTCTTCAAATTAGCCCATGTAACAGATGAATTTCACAAGTCACAGGTTCAAAATAACAGCTTCACAATGATCATGTTGCAGATGAAATCAGAGAGATCTTGAATGATGTATCATATGGAGTTTCAAATTGCAAGCACTTGGTTTCTCAATAAGTTGGCATTGGCCAAGTCCTTTAGCATAGGAGTGTTGCCTAAATTCTAAGTCCATTTATCCAAGATCAAGCCAACAGTCCACACAAAAGTTTTTTAGGTTTTTTTTGTTGTTATTATATACATTAATGGTCAAAGACCACACAAACAAGCAAAGTGTACACAAACAAGGTATATCACACAATATGGTCCAAGTGGACAAAGTGAAAATTGCATTAACATAAATAACTAGAATGATATGAATAATGGCAAACGTATAAAAGCTAGAATTAAATGACATTAAAGTAAAGGGCTTGAAATTAAAAGTTAGTAGTTAATAGGTTAGAAGTTAGTATTGTTTTGTTTTTTCTTTTCATTCTTAGACATTCTTTGGAGAACACTCAACTCACTTATCACAAGCATGGATCCTTGAGCCAAGACATCTTCCAAAGGAAGGAAAAAAGGCCAAGTTTCCACACAATAATACCATGAAAGAGGGGAGACTTACAATCCCACTAACTAGAATGTTATGCCTTTTATGTCACAAATTTAGCGCTATGTTAAGCAATCGTAATTGGACTTATGTAGAAGTCACAACTATTTGAGGTCGGGCAATAGAATTTTGGTGTTAATGCATGTTAGAGACATAGTATTATGAACTATGCTCATGAAACATACCACACACAGAAATAAATATGCAAAAGGTATGGCATAATCTCATCCATACTCATGTTAATTTTTCAATCAACTAGCTTTAGGACTTTGAGATATCATATGCCAAATGGGATGAATGCATAAAGAAGGGGAATGAGATGGAGTGGGAGGGGAATAGATGAAAACTCAAATTGATCAAAGGAGGACTTTTACCAACTTAATATCATTCATTCATTTTGGGAGATGGAATGTACATTCCATCAATCCCCTAAATCCAATGATATTAAATTGACAAAGTCAAATCAACCTTGACCAAGACCCAACAACAAGAGTCAAACACAAACAAGTCATCACAATTGGTTAACAAAATTATTTGGCATTTATTCCAATTAAAAATACTAAAATAATACATTTGAATTAAATATTGTTTGTCAAATTCCTAAAACCTCATCAAAACACCAAATAAATGGCCATGAGATTTATCATAGGTCAAACAAGGTCAAAGGACCTTGGAGAAAAAATTTCAGAATTTTAAAAGACTTAAAAGTATTTTTAAACAATTAAAAACAAATGAAAAATCAATTAAATCATGAAAATATTAATAATGATCCAAAAAATAATTTTAATTCAGAATATGAAAGAGGAAAATATTTGAATTTTTTTTGTGAAACTCTCATATTTTTTGGATCAATATTAAAATTAATATGAATTAATGAAAATCAAAGGAATAAAAATTAAAATAAAAAAATAAAAAAAACGTGGACCACTTGATTTGCCTCATTAATTGAGGTGGCAGATCAAGTGGCGAGAAACGCGCGTTCCATGGTACACGTTTGTTAACACGCCAGACACTTGGTCATTACAAGCAACGTCTCTAATTAAAACATTTTGAATCAATCTGATGGCTCAAGACCATGACACATCATTGCCGGAGCAAAGCATTGGTCGTCTTCTCAGGCGACCTTGGCCGGACTGGTCCATTCATCGCCTCATCATAAATGAAAAAGGAGGACATGATCTAAAAGGAAAAATGGCGTAGATCACGAATATCACCTCAATTTTAACTAACTCCTCACATATAAAAAGATATTAGGAGTTTAATTTTTGAGGTATGTCAACTGAGTTGCTTCGATTTGACCTCTAAGCAACTCAATCTTCTTGCCTATATTGATAGGACTTCATACAACCAAAGAATCAAGAGAATTGAGCAAGATTGAGAGAGAATCGAAGAGATGAATTTTTCTGGAAAGTGCCTTCAATTTAGGTCTGGATTCAACTGTTCTTGCCTTGGCTCGTGCTTGATCTCACTCAGAAAGCTTGCAGAAGTAGAATGAAAATCACAAAAGGTCTTGGATCCATGGAGTTTTGAATCTCAAAACAGTGAGATTCAAACTCAATTTCAAGATGAAATTCTCAGGATTATCCTCTCAAATGGAAGGGTTAGGGGTTTAGGATCAAAGTTGGCGTGAATGTGTGTTCAATTCTGATGCTAGAGGTCTCTATTTATAGTTGTAGCTCATGATATTTGCACCTTCCAAACCTATTTCCAAAATTGGCAATTGATGATGCATGGGTGCATGGGCGTGTACAGGCTCATGAGATCATTGCTTTAGGTCCACAAATGAGTGTAAGAGAGTCTGAAATCAACTTGGATTGCAAGGCAATTGTATATGGAAACTTGAAGTTTGATCTTTGCCAAATGTTGATGCAATGTTCAAGCCATGCGCAACCCTAGCAATTCTTGTCCAAATTGGATGAACTTGGACTTTTTGGAAAGGTTAGATCAACAGGAAAAACTTTCATGTTGAACACTTTTCCATTTGAAGCTTTTATAATGATGAATTTTGAGGTGGAAGTTTGGAAATTTCAACATGTTGAAATTTTTTCTAAGTGTCAAGCCATATATCTCAATATTCCACCTTGCTTAACTTTTTATGTGAGCTTCAAATAAGAAAAGTGTATTCATCAAAGTTGTAGCTCTCTCAAAGAAATTCAAAATGGTCATAATTTTCATGTCATTTGGATTCTAAATGATAGAGTTATGCATTTTTGAAGTTTGGAAAAATCACTTGTTCAATGGCATAGGTCAAAAGTGACCTATAATGTAGCCTCATATCACATGCTCCTAAAAGTTGAATTAGATCTCACTACAAACATCAAAGTTTAAGTAGACATCTTGAATTTGATTGTGCAACTTGTAAATATTTCATCTCATAAAAACTGAGCAAGTTATGGCCTTGGGAAAAGGAGTTTTAAATTAGGGTTTAAACAAAATGACCTATAATGTTTCAACATAGAAAATGATTTCCAAGCAAAACTAGCTTTTCTAGGTCTCAACATGAAAGTTGCTTGGAGTGTCATTTAGAGTAAGTTTTCTCTTGGAATCATTTTCATATGGTGAGAATGGTAGGAGATAGGGTCTAGGGAGACCCAATTTTGATTAGATGAATTCATCTGGCCAACCACCATCAACTAACTTGCTAACCTTTAATTCTCTTGACTTTCTAGGCTCATGGTAGATCATATATGCATAAGATGATGAGCTTTAAAGTGTCCCTTGAGAAATTTGATCAATTGGTGAGATAGCTTGTTGGAGAAGTTACTCAAGATACCCAATCAAACTAGGGTTTCCAAGGCAAATCACCCTCAAACTCTTGAAGAAAACTTGATCAATATAACATGTAGTAATCATTGGGACTCATATATGATGCTTATAACCATTCTTGTATCAATTCATGGTTGTGCTCTTTGTCATGAGGGTCTTAAACCCTAGATATTAACTTGATAGATCAATGGAGATCATGCCCTACCTACAAAAGAGTTAGGCAAATGCAGAGACATATTTTTGGTATTTTGGTTAGTAAAATGATAAAATACAAGTATGATACAATCACAAAGTGCTTGGTGATCTCTCCCAAAACAAACCCAATGAAATAGGGGTAAGGAGGATGCCAAGGTATGATCCTAATGCTAATGCTTATGATGAAATTGCATGAGGGATCTTTGGGTCAAAATTGGGGTCTTACAGCTGCCCCTATTTAAGGACATTCTAACTGAGGAGGCAAAGGTTAAAATCTTCATGTCGACTCAGTAGAATGAGCTTAAATAACAACATATAGAAACAAATTTTGGTCCCTAAGAGACCTCATGATGCATATGATATGAATGCAAAAGTAAATTCTTTGTGGGGACATATTGCCACAAAGGAAAAGAAATTAGAGAGACCGAAGGTCCACTAGAGTATAATGCATTCCGTAGGGAACACTCACTGGGGAAATAGAGACTTTGGGGGATAAAGGGTTATGCGCAGGCTAGGCTACGACTTAAAACTGCTGGGGGACTCGAGGGGTTCCATACTAAATGGAAAGAATCAGCCAGGGAAACAAAAATATCTGCAGGGGAAACGAGTAGATTAGAATAACACTGAAGTACTTGAATCATGCAGGAAAAACGATCTCACTAAGGAAATACGCACTCAACTCAACTGGTGAGAAATAAACTTCAACGCAGGAGGAGCAGAGATCTACCATCTACTATCTGTTACTGGGTAACGAGATAATAAAAATCTGACAGAGAGGACATCCGTCACCGATTAGGATGAACATATCAAGGATGACTCGCTGGGAAACAACAGAAGGAAATTCATTACCGGTTACTGGGTAAGAATAGCCTTGCTGGGGAAAACTGCAGAAAATAGGATTTACAACTACCAGTTACTGGGCAGAAGACCAAGGGTGAGAGTATCTGTCATCGGTTAGGATGAACATATCAAGGATAAACTCAACAGGGAAGAAAATTCGTCATCAGTTAGGATGAACATATCAAGGATAGACTTGCATGGGATTGTCAAGGAGGATACCCGTCACCGATTAAGATGAACATATCAAGGATAGACTCTGAGAGGAGAGAAAATAGGAATTACATCTATCAGTTACTGGATAGAATTCCATCAAAGAGAAAAATCAGTCATTGGTTAAGATGAACATATCAAGGATAGAGTCTGCGGGGGGAACAAAGACAGGGTTTACAACTACCGGTTACTGGGTAGAAGACCGCAAAGAGAAGGAAACCCGTCATCGGTTAGGATGAACATATCAAGGATTAACTCTTTGGGAAACAAGAATAGGGATTATAACTACCTTTTTACTGGGTAGAATACCAAAAAGAGAATATCCATCATCAGTTAGGATGAACATATCAAGGATAGACTCCAGCAGGGGAGAGAAAGATATCCGTCACCGGTTAGGGTGAACATATCAAGGATATACTTCCTGGGGAGTCAGATCCATTGGGGACTCTACCGCTGGGACACTTTTTCCGGGTATTGGGCATGAAGTAACAAACTGCAAACTAAGAAGAATATTACCAGTTACTGGGCAATAGACTCTTAGGGAACTCAAAGTATCTATCTAGGTAGGAGCTAGAAAGAAACAGTCAATCAAGACTCAACCCAATGAGGACATAACTCAAGGGGAGTGGTTCCATCCAGATAAACAACTGGGGAGGAAACTGAAGTAATAATCATCCACGAGGAAACAACTCAGTGGGAAGGAGGAGAAAGGTTAAAGTCTTTCTGCCTAAGGGGATGACACTCTACAATTGAGGGAGGACAGACACCGAAATTTGTATGGGGATAAAGTACCGCCATACAGGGAATGAGAATCTCAAACCAACAATTTAATCAGATATGCGAATATGAAAATATGAAATTATATGAACATATATGTATATGATGATTATGCTGACAAGGACGATCACAAAGGATACAAAGGTGTCGCAAAGAAATTGAATCATCGGTACAATCCCTGGTCAATCCACAAAATATGGAGACAACCGCTGGAGAATAGAGAGATCAACAATCTAAAAAGGCTCAACCCTAACTGGGGAAGGAGGAGATCTGCTGAGGAAAGAGAAATATCACCGAACCTATGGGGAATTTTAGGTCAACACCATAAAAATGGGAGACGACCCTACAGGGAAAACAAGCTGCTTAGGAACCAGGAGGAAACTCTGACTAGGGAGCAAGTCGACTGGCGATTGGCGGGGAAACCAATGCGATCAGCTAGGGAGATCAACCACTTCTGCTGAAGGAACCTAAACTCCACTGGGGAAGGCAGAACTCTGTCGAGGGAGACAAGTCGCAGGGTACCTGAATCAACCAACTCAGCTAAGAAAAAGGAACGAAGCTCTGTTGGGGAATCAAAAATTCAGTCGAGGAACTGAATCAACACAACCGTCTAGGGATACCCGAAGGGTTAACTGCTTGGGAAACCTCTGATGTTTCGCACTCAAGGATTTGTTATCCATCGGAATGCTGTTGATATTTCTTTCAATTGCTTTGGAAAATTCTTGCTTTTATATGTTTTTAAGAAAAAGAGATTTTGATTAAAAAATTTAAATTTTCAAAAATGATCATAATAAAATTTAAACTATTGGCTGACATAAATAAGAGTAGAAACAATTGGATAAAAGCTCAACTTTATTTGATAGAATTGTGGTCTATAAATGACAAGACCCCATAGATTTTTACAAAGCTGAAAATGCTAATTTACATGGAAAAGGGTTACATTGAATACAAATGATCCTTAATCCTTCTACCAACTCTTGACATCCACTGTACTCTTGACCAATGTCGGGGCGATGAATTGATGTCAACCCTTGTGCTCAATCAAGTTTTCACAACACTGAAGATCAGCAGAATGCAGTTACTTGCCATAATCCCTAATTTTTTCATAAGTTGCCCCAGGGTGGGGTACTCAACTTATCGGGAAATTCTTTATGTTTTATGTCTCTAATTTTTGCCTGGATCGCCCTTTCTGGTTTTCAATCCACCGAGACGCCCATTCTTGCCTAAGCCGCCCTTTCGGGTTTTCAACTTAGCGGGTTATTCTTTTCTTTTTAGGCAAAGTATTCCTTGACTGCATCTGCGTTCACAGGACGAGTGAACTCTTCACCATCCATAGTTGTAAGTATCAATGCGCCGCCTGAAAAGGCTCCCTTAACAACATATGGGCCTTCATAATTAGGAGTCCACTTTTCTCTAGAATCTGGTTTGAACGATAAAATATTCTTGAGCACAAGGTCACCTTCTATGAACACACGAGGTCTGACCTTCTCATCAAAAGCTTTCTTCATCCTTTGCTGATACAACTGGCCATGACACATGGCAGTTAATCTTTTCTCTTCAATCAAATTCAACTGGTCAAACCTGGTCTGACAACATTCAGCTTCAGTCAACCTCTACGGGGAGCACTGTTTCCATACCATACACAAGAGAGATAGGGGTTGCCCCTGTTGAAGTGCGGATGGATGTACGATACCCATGTAAAGCAAATGAGAGCATCTCATGCCAATCCTTGTATGTGACAACCATATTCTGAATAATCTTCTTGATGTTTTTGTTTGCAGCTTCCACAACATCATTAATCTTGGGTCTGTAGGGAAAAGAATTATGATGTGAAATCTTAAAGTCTTTGCAAAGAGCTTCTGCCATATTATTATTCAAGTTCGATCCATTATCAGTAATGATCTTGCTTGGCACACCATAACGGCATATGAACTGATTCTTGATAAACCTTACAACAACTTGTTTGGTTACATTTGCATACGATGCCGCTTCAACCCATTTTGTGAAATAGTCAATTGACACCAAAATGAAACGATGTCCATTCGAAGCTTTGGGTTCAATCATCCCAATCATATCAATTCCCCACATGGAGAAGGGCCATGGGAAAGAGATAACATTCAATAGTGTCGGATGAACATGAATCTTATGAGTATAAATTTGACACTTGTGGCACTTCTTCACAAATTTGCAACAGTCAGATTCCATTGTCAGCCAATAGTAACCTGCTCGCAACATTTTCTTTGTCATAGCATGTCCATTGGAATGAGTACCAAAGGAACCTTCATGCACTTCAGTCATCAACAAGTCTGCTTCGTGTCTATCCACGCATCTGAGCAAAACCATGTCGAGGTTTCTCTTCTACAGTATATCACCATTCAAGTAGAAATTACCGGCTAATCTTCTCAAAGTTTTCTTATCTTTCAAAGATACCCCAGGCGGGTAAATCTGACTTTGGAGGAAACATTTGATGTCGTAATACCACAACTTTTCGTCTTTTATTTCTTCAACAACAAACACAAGAGATGGCCTATCAAGACGCATCACAGATAAATTGGGAACTTCATTCCAATACTTCACTACAATCATTGATGCCAACGTTGTAAGAGCATCTGCCATCCGGTTTTCATCTCGAGGGATATGATGAAACTCAACTTTTATGAAGAAAGTTGAAATCCTCCTCGCATAATCTCTATATGGTATTAAACCGGGTTGATTTGTCTCCCATTCTCCTTTTATTTGATTCACAACCAAAGTCGAATCACCGAAGACATCCAAATATTTGATTCTGAGATTCATGGCCTCTTCAAGCCCCATAATGCAAGCTTCATATTCTGCCATATTGTTTGTACACTTGAAAGTCAATCTAGCTGTAAATGGTAGATGCGTGCCTTGAGGAGTAATAATCACTGCCCCAATGCCATTTCCATATTGATTAACAGCTCCATCAAATACCATGCCCCAACGGGAACCAGGTTCTGGCCCTTCTTCAAGCAATGGTTCATCACAATCTTTCATTCTCAAGTACAAAATCTCTTCATTAGGAAAGTCATACTGCACTGACTGATAATTTTCAATTGGTTGGTGAGCCAAATGGTCAGCCAAAATACTACCTTTGATTGCTTTCTGAGATCGGTATTCGATATCATACTCTGATAACAACATCTGCCAACGGGCAATCCTCCCAGTTAAAGCAGGCGTCTCAAATATATACTTGATCAGATCCATTTTGGATATCAACCAAGTGGTATGATTCAACATATATTGGCGCAGACGCTTAGCAGCCCAAGCCAATGCGCAACAAGTTTTCTCAAGCATAGAATACCGAGTCTCACAGTCGGTGAACTTCTTACTGAGGTAGTAGATTGCAAATTATTTCTTTCCAGTCTCATATTGCTGACCAAGAACACAACCCATACTCTCATCAAGCACATTCAGATACATGATCAACGGTCTTCCTTCAACAGGTGGAGACAAAATCGGAGGTTCAAGCAAATATTCCTTGATACTGTCAAAAGCTTTCTGGCAATGTTCGGTCCAATCACAAGACTGATCTTTCCGAAGAAGCTTGAATATAGGCGCACATGTGGTAGTCATGTGGGAAATGAATCTGGAAATATAATTCAAGCGGCCGAGAAAACCTCTGACTTGCTTCTCAGTTTTGGGCGCAAGAATCTCTTGTATTGCTTTGACCTTGGCAGGATCAACTTCAATACCCTTCTCGCTGACAATAAAGTCCAACAACTTACCAGAACAAACACCAAAAGTTCACTTATTGGGATTCAAGCGGAGGTTATATTTCCTCAAACGTTGGAATAGCTTCAACAAATGCTCAATATGTTCCTCTTCATCAATAGATTTAGCAATCATGTCATCGACATATACTTCAATCTCTTTATGCATCATATCATGAAAAAGTGTAGTCATTGCTCTCTGGTAAGTCGCACCAGCATTCTTTAGACCAAAAGGCATCACTCTATAACAGAATGTTCCCCAAGGTGTAATGAATGTGGTCTTCTCCATATCTTCGGGTGCCATCTTGATCTGATTATATCCGGAAAATCCATCCATAAACGAAAAGACTTTGAATTTAGCCGTATTATCTACCAACATATCAATGTGTGGTAAAGGGAAATCATCTTTTGGACTGGCTTTATTCAAATCTCTATAGTCGACACACATGCGGACTTTTCCATCTTTCTTCGGCACTGGCACAATATTGGACACCCATTACGGATACTCAGCGGTTACAAGGAAACCGACATCAATCTTCTTCTGCACTTCCTCTTTGATCTTCACAGCCATATCAGGATGCGTTCTTCTCAACTTCTGCTTGACTGGCGGGCATTCTGGCTTCAACGACAATCTATGCTCCACAATCTCAGAATCCAACCCAGGCATGTCTTGATAGGACCAAGCAAACACATTTAAATACTCTCGAAGAAGATCAATCAACCCCTTCTTGACTTCTGGACATAGTCGAGACCCAATCTTGACTTCCTTCACATCATCCTCGGAACCCAAATTTACTAACTCGACTTGCTCTTCCAACGGTTGAATGGTCTTTTCATCTTGCTCAAGAAGATGAGATAATTCATCACTCATTTCTACATCACTTTCCTCCTCGGCCTCAAACACAGGGAATTCAAAATTTGGAGAAAGAGAAGGATCATTGTATTCAATGGGGTTAGGAATCAACTTGCATAATGATTTGATATTTTGATTTTAGAGAAGTGAATTTGTGACCAAATATTATGCAGATGGACAATTATATTATTTATTTATGTTTTTTGTGATTACCATTTTCAGAATAAAGCAAAAAGTAAAAACAAACATCATAAATGTGGATGAATAGAATTAATTTTATTGATGATCAATTTTGAAAATGCCCAAACAATGTTCACTTCTCCCTTAGGCATAGGAGAAGGATTTTAAAACATATAAAAGCAATTACTTAGATCAATGCAAAATAACAGGAATATCAACAGCAGTCCAATTGTTGCAAGCCTTTCCATGCGTCACAAAATTGGTACAGTCCTCCTCTTCGTCATCCTCTAGCACAACAGCTAAGTGTTGTTCATTGCCATGAATGAACCCTCCGCTACGGAAGCTAAGTTGCATATATTCAGTCCTTGCAGTTGATGAACCTTTCTGGAACCCCAAACCGGTTCTGTCTTTGTTGTCGGAGACCTCTACCATGCGCCCCCACTAATCAACATTGCCTTCTTCCACAATCTTTTGAGCATCTTTCAACGAGGACATAGGTGCCCCAACCCTCTTTTCAGCAGCAATAGATAAGGCTTGGAACAAAGTGTCAACCTCATCCTCAGCTTCCACATAAGAGAAAGATGACAAATGGCTAACCAACAGTGCCTTCTCTCCACCAACAATCACTAGCTTGCCATTCTTCACAAATTTGAGCTTCTGGTGCAAAGTAGAAGTAACAACTCTTGGCTCATGGATCCATGGCCTTCCCAATAAGCAACTGTAGACCGGGTGGATATCCATTACTTGAAAAGTAATTTGAAAATCACTCGGACCTATCTTAATTGGAAGGTCCACTTCACCAATAACCGTTTTGCATGAACCATCAAAGGCTTTGACGATTATGCTGTTATACCTCATGGGCGCTCCTTGGTAAGATAACTTTGACAAAGTTGACTTTGGAAGCACATTTAGTGATGAACCGGTATCAACAAGCACATTTGACAAAGCATCCTCTTTGTAATTCATCGAGATATGCAAAGCCAAATTATGATTCCTTCCCTCCTCAGGGAGTTCTTCATTACAGAAGCTAAGATTATTGCAAGAAGTGATGTTAGCCACAATATGATCGAATTGATCCACTATAACATCGTGTTCTACAAAAGATTGTTCTAGAACTCTCTGCAGTGCTTCTCTGTGCGCTTCGGAATTCATGAGCAGAGACAACACTAAGATCTTTGAGGGGGTTTGGAGCAGCTGCTCTACCACATTAAACTCGCTTCTTTTAATTAACCGAAGTACCTCATCATCATCATTGGGTTTCAAGTTGCTGGATTCACCAGACTTATCTTTTGAACAGCCAACTGGGTTTTCAACAGGCACTTTCACTTTCTTACTCACAATTGATTCTTCTTTATCCTTTGGGAACGCCGGCCCAAACACTCGACCACTGCGGGTCACCTTAGTAACATCAGCAATGCTCACTACTGAACTAGTCATAGGTAACGGGACCTCTTGACCATCCTTCATCATTGTAGTATTATACTGATACGGCACAACTTTATCAGATGAATACGGGACTGGGCCCGCTAACCGTATTACCAACGGTGATGCTGATCTTTGACTGTTGCTGTTACTGGAGTCATACTGGATTACCAACTTCTCGGGCTGCTTGAAAACATGCACTATGACATTAACATCGCCATCTACATGACGGGATTGAACAATTTGAATCATGCCTTCATCCATCAGTCGTTGGATGTCCCTTTTCACAACTTCGCAACCCCTCGGGTTAACCCTACAAACAACACAACCATCATGGTCGTGCTCACATTCACTTACCAAACAAACATCCTTATGCATTTGCACTAAGGACCTCTTGATAAAACGCACATCAAAAACTTTAAATTCCCCAGGATAACCATCCACCATATTCACCGAAGAGTTCCCATGAGCGGGCAACGGGTTTGCTTTCACATTCGGCGCACGATCCTCGAAGGACACCATACCGCTCTTCATCAATTTCTGAACCTCATACTTGAGTGGGTAACAATTTTCAATATCATGTCCGGGTGCTCCTTGATGAAAAGCACAATGGAGCTCAAGTTTATACCACCAAGGAAGTGGTTCTGGGATCTGTGGCGGGTTTTTTGGTTGGATCAGGTTCTTGAGAACCAAGGATGGATAAAGCTCTGCGTAAGACATAGGAATCGGGTCAAAAGAGACCTTCTTCCTTTCAAAGTTTTATTGTTGATGATTGTTGTTGGTATTGTTGTTGTTGTAGGTGTTCGTTCGTTGTTGCGGTTGTTGTTGTTGAACTGGTGTTTTTTGTTGATTAGAAAATATCGGGATAACGGAAGATACTTGAAGTTGATGTTGACGGGATGGTTGATTCCTTCTGATCTGAGGCCTCCTCTGCCTCCCACTTCTTATTACATTCATCTCACTGTCTTTCTTTTTACCGAAATTACTGCCATACCTCTTGCTTGTTGACGCCTCATCACTTGACAAACATCCCTCTCGGACTCCTTCCTCAAGCCTTATCCCCATGTTTACCATTTCGGTAAAGTCACTGGGGGCACTAGCAATCATTCGCTCATAGTAAAATGAACTCAGATTTTTCAAGAAGATCTTTGTCATTTCTTTTTCCTCTAAAGGAGGGGTGATCTGGGCAGCCAACTCCCACTATCGTTGCACATACTCTTTAAATGTCTCTTTATCCTTTTGAGACATAGACCTCAGTTGGTCTCTATCTGGCGCCATGTCCACAATATACTTATACTGCTTGACAAAAGCCTCCCCCAAGTCATTGAAAGTGCAAATGTTGGCATTGTTCAATCCCATGTACCAACGAAGCACAACACCAGTCAGACTATCTTGGAAGTAGTGAATAAGCAATTGATCATTGTCGGTCTAAGTAGACATCTTGCGAGCATACATCACATGATGACTGAGAGGACAAGAGTTCCCTTTATACTTTTCAAAGTCAGGCACTTTGAACTTCACCAGGATCTTGACGTTGGGCACCAAACACAACTCGGCAGCACTCTTCCCAAACAAATCTTTACCTCTTAGTGTCTTCAAATCCTTGCGCAACTCAAGAAACTGATATTTCATTTCATCCATTTTCTCATAGACATCCGGACTCTCAGACGGCTCAGAGTGATAAATGGTGTCCTCTACGCGAGGCAAAGTATGCACAACAGGAGGTGGCACAGACATGACCGGACTAGATGCTGGCAGGGAAGCAAAAGTAGGCACAAAGCCTTTGGGCACAAAGTTGGACGGCATTCCCCATGGAAATCCGGCAAGAATAGTTGGCGTGAAATGGGCGGTAGCAGCAGGAACGGTAGAGGTAGCTACCTCTGAAATAATAGTCCTCACAGGAGGAGTTGCAGGCGTTGGAGAAGATTGACTCTGAGCGGCAAGAACTGACTCTATCATGGCAGTCAGGCGGGCGATTTCGTCTTTCAGCTCTCTATTCTCTTGCTCTAGGTGCTCCATGATTCTCAGATGATTGGCTCAGGTATTGTACCGGTGAGTCAGCTTGGCTGAAGCACAGAAGAAACACCAATCAGACATCTGGCGAAAACCTGCTTATGCAATTGATGCATGAGATGCAATGCTTGATTTTTTTTATTTTCAAGGAACTTACTATATCATTTGCAAATATATATTTTTAAATAGCAATCGCAACAATTTGATATAACCAAAAATCTCTTTTTATTTATATAAATTGGAAGGATTACACTGAGTATAATTTCATAAACCAAAAAAGAAAAATACAAGAGAAAAGGAGACTAGTCATCCTAAGGATCCCTAACAACAATGTCAGAAGATCTGGCTATAGGCGCGTACTTCCTTCGAATGCGACGGATCTCGGTCTTAAAAGAAGCCTTCATCTGAGTCTTCTCGAGGACAAGCTGATCAATAATCTTCTTCCAAGCAACAGAAGGTAGAGGCATGCTAGAAGATGAAACCTCTGGCTCTCTCTGTCTCTTCGTCACTCGGTCTTCGAGTAGCTCAATAAGTGCATCTTTTTCCTTAGACTCCAACTGCAACTCTTCATGCTTCTTGCTCAAAGCACGGAAACGCTCTTCCCACATGTCCTTCTCTTGCTTCATCTTGATGAGCGTATCTTCCAACTCCTCTGCATCTTGGTTAGGGAGAGTTAATGGCTCGACCACAACCATAGACATAGGTCTTTCACAAGGATAAGGCATCTTCAACTCCAAAGCTCTCTTCTTCACCCAAAGAGTGCAAGCTTCCAAAGCTACACAATTGCACGGACCAAGCTCGGATCTTCCTTTCCTATGCACATTATGCCAAGCATGCATAATCTTCTGATTAAAATGTTGGGGATCTTTACCCTCTTGATAGAAAATGCCTTCTAACAAAGTGCTATTAGGTTTGTCTCTCAAGGGGAACCCAAGTTAACGACGAGCCAAAGCAGAGTTGTAGTTAATTCCTCTTTGTGTACCAATGAGAGGCACATTAGAGAATTCACCACAACTATCAATAATCTCCAAACTGCTCAAAGACGGATCATACCAAACTATATCATCATTAGTGAGAGACATAAATCTCTGAGACCACCTTAGACATTGTTTGTTCTCCACAAAAGCAGGTGTCTGAGGCAAGTGCGAAATAAACCACTTGTACAGAAGAGGAATGCAACAGACAATAGTTCCTCCACCCTTAGAATTCCTTAGATGCAAAGAGAAATACATATCACCCAATAAAGTAGGCACATGATTCCCAATCAAGAAAAGTCTAATGGAATTAACATCAACAAAACCGTCAATGTTAGGGAACAAAGCTAATCCATAAATGAGCAACACAAAGATAGCTTCAAAAGCATCCACGCTACCGGCTTGAGCAAAAGCAGTAGCTTCCTTGATGAGGAAATCAGACGGCAACCCAAATAACCCTCCTTTCTCCACCCAATGAGCCTCTATCTCAGACTTCTTCAAGTGAAGAGTTTCAACAATAATACTAGATTGGGGAATCTCCTCTAATCCACTAAAAGGCACTCTACTAGAAACAGGTATCCCCAAAAGATGAGAATACTCCTCCAAGGTAGGCACAAGCTGAAAATCTGGGAAAGTGAAACAACGGTAGAGAGGATCATAGAACTGCACTAACACACTCAAAAGTCCTTCAACCACATCAGCCGATAAGATGGACAAAAGCTTCCCATGACTTTGTTGGAAGTCCAAGGAATCTAATACAAAAGATGCTAGCTTCCTTAACTCTTTCAAATCTGGATGTCTGAAACTGTACTTCTTAGTGTTCCTTCGTCCACAGTCCATGGTCTGAAAATATTTGCAAATAATACCTCAGTTCCTTGAAATTTTCATGTGATGAGTGTTATGATGCGCATGAATGCATGAATGCAACAATCACAAATAAGGGATCACACACATGGCAAACAAAGGTGAAGGGATGAATCAAGCCATTGTCAAGATCAATAATCCATTTTGGTGGATTATGGTTTACACCTTATCAACACCCAAGTTCCATTGATATTGACAAGACTGGATTGGATCAACCAAGAATCAAGGGTTTATTGTAAGTCACGAGCATGGAGTCTGGGTAAGAACCATCCCAAAGGAGTGAACTAAGGATAAAAACCTGTAGATCATGTTCTAAAAAGTTCCCAGAGTCTTAATTCCATCTATCGGATATTACAAGTTAAGATGACTGACTCATCGACCCATAATATTCTCAAGAGAAACTCGTCTGAGTGTAGTATCGCGTAACAACTATTATCAAGTCTACACTTGAACAGTTTCCGCACTACGTCCTAAATAGGCCAAGAGGGGGTAAATGATCTACGGTCCTCAGCTTCTCAGACCCAAATTAGAGATAGTAATGCCTGACCACAAATACTTGTGTGACATTTCCAAATCCAAGAGAGTCTCCACTAAGCAGATGAATCTCAAGCCAACTTGTTAAGGACTACTCCACACAAGTCGAACATGACTATACCATCCTCCTATCTTAATTGCACTCAAGTTCGGGTTAGAACTTATCTCACCACTCAAAGATCACCAAGCACAACAAACAGATTATATCACACATACATATATACAAACATCTCATATATACAAATATATACACACAAAAAGTAGGCTAAACCCACTGGAGACTACTCCCCTGCAGAGTCGCCACTTAATTTTTGTAGCAGTAAATTCATGATCATCAAGCTATGGATAAGCTAGAGATCAAATAACAAGAGTCGCCACCGCGCTTTTATTGTTTCCAAGGGAAAAGGGAAAAAAAGTACAAACAAAACCCAAAAGTAAGAAGTTTTCAAATCAAAACTAATAAAATGTCGGAGATTACAGGTAAGGGGGCTGGTTACACAGAGGGAAGGTGTTAGCACCCAAAGTGTCCTAGGTACTCCTAGGGAGCCCTTTTTGTGTGCATATGTATTTGGTATAAAAATGATGTTTTTCAAACAAATAGAATGGGGGGAATGAGAAAAGAATTCATTAATTATATTTTTGTGTTTGGCAAGACCTTCGGTCTTGTGCCTACGTACCAAAATAAAAATGAGGGATCAAAACCTTGTAGTTCGTGATACAAATTTTAAAGTGGATACATTACTTTTAACAAAAAAAATTAAGTTTGAAAGGCACAAAGGCCTAAAATGGTTTAAATGAGTTAGTTCTTTTCGGCTTTTTGAAAGTTTAAGTCAAGTATAGTTAAGTCTATTTACAAGTCTGATTTAGAAAAGAATTTTGAAAATGCAATGGCATAAGGCCAAAGTTTCTATCTTTTTTGCAAAAAGTGGTCAAAGTTTAGAACAAAATAAGTTCAATCAAAGAAGGTTTTGAAAAAGGAGGGAGATGTTTTGAAATTAAAGAAATGGGGAGAAGATGAAGAGACTAATCCTATGTACAAAATTAAAAGTTAAGAGTTGAAAAGATCTGACCAAATGGGTAGCAATCCAATAGACAAGAATGTCAATAGAAACCCAGAATTCCCTTGGACTTTTAGAATCAAGCAACACACAAATGCATAATTATATTATCTTGAAGAGCAAGGCATCAAATAAAGATGGTTGCATCCAAGCTTATCCATTCCATTATCTTATTCAAATTAGCCCATATAACAGATGAATTTCACAAGTCACAGGTTCAAAATAACAGCTTCACAATGATCATGTTACAGATGAACTCAGAGAGATCTTGAATGATGTATCAGATGGAATTTCAAATTGCAAGCACTTGGTTTCTCAATAAGTTGGCATTGGCCAAGTCCTTTAGCATAGGAATGTTGCCTAAATTCTAAGTCCATTTGTCCAAGATCAAGCCAACAGTCCACACAAAAGTTTTTTAGGTTTTTTGTTGTTGTTATTATGTACATTAATGGTTAAAGACCACACAAACAAGCAAAGTATACAAAAATAAGGTATATCACACAATATGGTCCAAGTGGACAAAGTGAAAATTGCATTAACATAAACAACTAGAATGATATGAACAATTGCAAATGTATAAAAGCTAGAATTAAATGACATTAAAGTAAAGAGCTTGAAATTAAAAGTTAGTAGTTAATAGGTTAGAAGTTAGTATTATTTTGTTTTTTCTTTTCATTCTTAGACATTCTTTGGAGAACACTCAACCCACTTATCACAAGCATGGATCCTTGAGCCAAGACATCTTCCAAAGGAAGGAAAAAAGGCCAAGTTTCCACACAATACCATGAAAGAGGGGAGACTTACAATCTCACTAACTAGAATACTATGCCTTTTATGTCACAAATTTAGCGCTATGTTAAGCAATCGTAATTGGATTTATGTAGAAGTCACAACTATTTGAGGTCGGGAAATAGAATTTTGGTGTTAATGCATGTTAGATACATCGTATTATGAACTATGCTCATGAAACATACCACATACAAAAATAAATATGCAAAAGGTGTGGCTTAACCTCATCCATACTCATGTTAATTTTTCAATCAACTAGCTTTAGGACTTTGAGATATCATAGGCCAAATGGGATGAATGCATAAAGAAGGGGAATGAGATGAAATGGGAGGGGAATAGATGAAAACTCAAATTGATCAAAGGAGGACTTTTACCAACTTAATATCATTCATTCATTTTGGGAGATGGAATGTACATTTCATCAATCCCCTAAATCCAATGATATTAAATTGACAAAGTCAAATCAACCTTGACCAAGGCCCAACAACAAGAGTCAAACACAAACAAGTCATCACAATTGGTTAACAAAATTATTTGGCATTTATTCCAATTAAAAATACTAAAATAATACATTTGAATTAAATATTGTTTGTCAAATTCCTAAAACCTCATCAAAACACCAAATAAATGGCCATGAGATTTATCATAAGTCAAACAAGGTCAAAGGACCTTGGAGAAGTTTTTTTAGAATTTTAAAAAACTTAAAATTATTTTTAAACAATTAAAAACAAATGAAAAATCAATTAAATCATGAAAAATATTAATAATGATCCAAAAAATAATTTTAATTCAGAATATGAAAGAGCAAAATATTTGAAATTTTTTGGTGAAACTCTCATATTTTTTTGATCAATATTAAAATTAATATGAATTAATGAAAATCAAAGGAATAAAAATTAAAATCAAAAAATCAAAAAAACGTGGTCCACTTGATCTGCCTCATTAATTGAGGTGGCAGATCAAGTGGTGAGAAACGCGCGTTCCATGGTACGCGCTAGTCAGTGCGCCACACACTTGGTCATTACAAGCAACGTCTCTGATTAAAACATTTTGAATCAATCTGATGGCTCAGGACCGTGCACATTATTGCCGGAGCAAAGCGCCAGTCGTCTTCTCAGGCGACCTTGGCCGGACTGGTCCATTCATCGCCTCATCATAAATGAGAAAGGAGGACATGATCTGAAAGGAAAATGGCGTAGATCACGAATATCACCTCAATTTTAACTAACTCCTCACATATAAAAAGATATGAGGAGTTGAATTTTGAGGTATGTCAACTGAGTTGCTTTGATTTGATCTCTAAGCAACTCAATCTTCTTGCCTACATTGGTAGGACTTCAGACAACCAAAGAATCAAGAGAATTGAGCAAGATTGAGAGAGAATCGAAGAGATGAGTTTTTCTAGAAAATACCTTCAATGTAGGTCTGGATTCAACTGTTCTTGCCTTGGCTCGTGCTTGATCTCACTTAGAATGCTTGCAGAAGTATAATGAAAATCACAAAAGGTCTTGGATCCCAGGAGTTTTGAATCTCAAAACAATGAGATTCAAACTCAATTTCAAGATGAAATTCTCAGGATTATCCTCTCAAATGGAAGGGTTAGGGATTTAGGATCAAAGCTGGCGCGAATGTGTGTTCAATTTTGATGCTAGATGTCTCTATTTATAGTTGTAGCTCATGATATTTGCACCTTCCAAATCACTTTCAAAAATTGGAAATTGATGATGCATGGGTGCATGGGCGTGTACAGGCCCATGAGATCATTGCTTTAGATCCACAAATTAGTGTAAGAGAGTCTGAAAGCAACTTGGATTGCCAGGCAATTGTATATGGAAACTTGAAGTTTGATCTTTGCCAAATGATGATGTAAAGTTTAAGCCATGCGCAACCCTAGCAATTCTTGTCCAAAATGGATGAACTTGTACTTTTTGGAAAGTTTAGATTAAGAGGAAAAACTTTCATGTTCAACACTTTTCCATTTGAAGCTTTTATCATGATGAATTTTGAGGTGGAAATTTCAACACGTTGAAATTTTTTCTAAGTGTCAAGCCATATATCTCAATATTCAACCTTGCTTAACTTTTTATGTGAGCTTCAAATAAGAAATGTGTCTTCATCAAAGTTGTATCTCTCTCAAAGAACTTCAAAATGGTCACCAATTTCATGTCATTTGGATTTGAAATGATAGAGTTATGCATTTTTGAAGTTTGGAAAAATCACTTGTTCAATGGCATAGGTCAAAAGTGACCTATAATGTAGCCTCATATCATATGCTCCTAAAAGTTGAATTAGATCTCACTCCTAACATTAAAGTTTAAGTAGACATCTTGAATTTGATTATGCAACCTGTAAATATTTCATCTCATAAAAATTGAGCAAGTTATGGCCTTGGGAAGTTGACTTTCAAATTAGGGTTTAGATAAAATGACCTATAATGTTTCAACAAAGAAAATGATTTTCCAAGAAAAACTAGCTCTAGGTCATTACATGAAAGTTTCTTGGAATGTCATTTAGAGTAAGTTTTCTCTTGGAATCATTTTCATATGATGATAATTGTAGGATATAGGGTCTAGGGAGACCCAGTTTTGATCAGATGAATTCATCTAGCAAACCACCATCAACCAACTTGCTAACCTTCAATTCTCTTGACTTTCTAGGCTCATGGTAGATCATATATGCATAAGATGATGAATTTTGAAGTTTCCCTTGAGAAATTTGATCAATTGGTGAGATAGCTAGTTGGAGAAGTTACTTAAGATACCCAATCAAACTAGGCTTTCCAAGGCAAATCACCCTCAAACTCTTGAAGAAAATTTGATCAATATAACATGTAGTAATCATTGGGACTCATATATGATGCTTATAACCATTATTATATCAATTCATGGTTGTGATATTTGTTATGAGGGTCTCAAACCCTAGATATTAACTTGATAGATCAATGGAGATCATGCCCTACCTACAAAAGAGTTAGCAAATGCAAAGACATATTTTTGGTACTTTGGTTAGTAAAATGATAAAATACAAGTATGATACAATCACAAAGTGCTTGGTGATCTCTCCCAAAACAAACCCAATGAAACAGGGGTAAGGAGGATGCCAAGGTATGATCCTAATGCTAATGCTTATGATGAAATTGCATGAGGGATCTTAGGGTCAAAATTGGGGTCTTACAGACGCGACTGAAGTCTGGCCCAAGAGACTTTATTGAAAGTCTTGTCTGAGGGCCTGATTGATGTCTTTTCCCATGGGGCTCAACACCTCTCCTGAGGGACTTGTAATCTCACCAGTCATGCTCAACATATAATATCTCCTGACGGAATGAGTGTCCCATCAAACAAGCTTATCTAAAAACCGCCTGAGTAGCTTAGAGGTTCCTCAAGCAAGATCTAACTTTAATTATTTCCCAAGGGACGTGACTGAAGTTTATCCCAAGAGAATTTACTTAAAGTTTTGATTGAAGGTTTGATCTAAGTCTCGCCCCAGGGGGCTCAAGACCTTGCTTGAGGAACTAGAAGTCTCTTCAGTCAAACTCATTGTTTTGCCTGAGGGACTTGGATCTCATCATACAGATACCCCTTAATGCTCCATCATTAAAAGAATTTTCCTTTTATTAAAGCCCTTGTTTGTAGTAATATTTTTGTAAAAGGTTTTATTAAGGATGGAAGGATTATAAACCGCCCTTGGGGGCGACACCCATTTACTGCTCCTCGATATGGATTATATCTCCCTGGGTGTTCCCGCTCGCCCAATCATGGGAAATATGGGAAAAGACGTTCCTCGACCATAGAGAAGTCAAGGTAAATAGGATAAACCCAGGTCTCCCTAGGAACTAGGTATTCAATGGTCCGTAGTTATCATTCCCAAGGAAACCCTAGTTTCAAGTACGTCTATAAATACCTTATCCTATATGGTATAGAGATAAATTATAACCTACCCAGAATAACACAGAGATTATCACCTCACGTGATTTCTCTCTCTTTATAACTAAAAACACCACCAAACAGGGTCACTCGTCACCGCGGGCAAGCCATAACCACCAGAAAACTACTAAGGCATATAGTCATCCGTACTAGCTTAGGGATACAATGTACTCCTGTACTTTTTGACGAGTACAATTTCCTTTAATGCCTTGTGTAATCATAATTATATACAGACATATTTTACTTGAATTTTCCACAAGGAAAAATTGATTCTTCCATCAAATTTCTCTAAGTTAAGCCTCGTCGCACTTTAAAAACTCGACATTGCAACCAAGACTTTTCTGGAAACAATATTTTTTCCCAACCAACACATAGTATAAAATTCCTTTTCTTATGTGGAAGATTAGACAAAACTGCAACCCTAGAGCATGCTAAAAAATTTATACCCATCAACCTAAGGCTCTTGATGTTAAGAAACATGTGTGAGTTGTGTTGAGAAACAAGTGTGAGTTCTAAGTCCCACATTGCTTAGAAAAGTGGAGGTTGAGCACTTTATAAGTAAGAGGACCCATACATCTATCACCTTAAGGTTTTGGGTGAATATGTGGTATGTCTATCACTTGTTTGGGTGAGTATTTATCTTTTAAGTGAGTGTTTGACCCAATATGTATGCCTTCTCCTCATGATGATCCAATAATGGTATTAGAGGCGATGTTCGAGTAAGGGACCAACTCCTTGTATCGAAAGTCTTCCTGACATGGTGGTCAGACGGAGTGTTCCGTTGAAGTGCCTATGACGAGATAAGGGTGTCTTTCAATGACGGTACAATCATGTGGATGAAAGAGCTTCCGCTTGAGGGGGAGCATAGTGAATGTACTCACACTTGATGGAGATATTATTGAGATACAAATGTGAGTTATGTTGAGAAACAAGTTTGAGTTCTAGGTCCCACATTGCTTAGAAAAGTGGAAATTGATCACTTTAGAAGTAAAAGGACCCATACACCTATCACCTTAAGGTTTTAAGTGAATATGTGGTGTCTCTCTCAATTGTATATGTGAGTCTTTGACCTTTAGGTGAGTGTTTGACCCAATATGTATGCTTCTATATCATGATGACCCAACACTTGATACCAATTGTTAGGGAGTCATACGTAGAGAAAAATAAAAGACACAATCAGAACAAAAGGACATAACATGGAAGGAAACTCCAAAATCGGAGAAAAAACCATGACTATTGTAAATGACAACTAGAGAATATCACAATGTTAAAATTGTTACATCATATAGACCACCATCAACCACCCCAAAACCCTATTACACTCATATTCTCCAAAAAAAATTAACTACCCTTCACAATACTCTAACATAAGAGCATAAAAAATTAAATATAAGCTTTAAGTTGTTTTAACTGGCGCATTTTGTAAAGAACTTGAATTTTTTATATATTTTAAACTCCCTCTTCCTTTACAAAACTAATCGGTGTGAGTCTTCTTCAAACCACACCATGGATCATTCCAAAAATTAATAGACAAACCATCACCAAGAAACAAAGAGGAGCTGTTCTTGATGACATGGAAATAATTTTTAATTTTCAGTCCAAATTGTAGAAATATATGATGCTTAATGTAACTAGTTCCTATAAGCACTCTTTTTATAAGGAAAGAAATTCAAATTGTATTTGAATTACATAGATCCCAACATATTTTAAGATAAGTTGCCTCATTAATTTTCCTGGTGGATCTCAAGCCAAACCCACCCATAGGAACAAGCTTACAAACTTTGTGCTAAGCCAAATTGACTAGCTATTTTTTAAGCACGTCTTCATTCCAAATAAAGTTGTGAATCCATATTTCAATGTCTTTGAGCAATTAAACTAGCCAGAAATACAATAAATTAATAAAATACACACGATTAATTTTAGTTGATTTTTTAGATATTCTTTATGCAGGAAAACCATAAAGAAAAAAAAATTGAATTTTTAGTTGAATCACAAAAGGGAGCTTTAGATAAATTTATCCAAACAAACAAAAAATGTAAATTTGAAAATTTAGGCGATTATTCATTGGATGAACAAGTTAAGAACAATGTAGAAGCTAACATTATAGACATGCATGAAAATGAAAATATAAATTTAGTATAAGAACTTAACAATGTAGATGAACTTAACAACTATCATACCCCAAAATTCATCATACCCTTCACAATGATCATATAGGTCACTAACCCTAATCATTTGTATAAGCATTCACTTCATCTGCATAAGCATGGTTCAACACAAGAGGACAAGTGACTTAGGTTCATGGCTTTGTGCTTGCACCTAGTGAAAACTAGGGTTTCTCAGCAACTTGAGGTGGCTCAATCAACCAAACCCTAACTTGGAAATATCTCTTGATGCTTGGGTTTTGTGCCTGTTCCTGGTGATTCAACTGTGGCTTATTGAGGAATTAAAACCCTAGTTTGGGAGGTCCTCACTTGTATGGCCCCATAAACCCTAATCATGTTCCATACTTTTGTGTGGACCCATAACCCTGATCTCATCTCTCATTTCATTATGATTTAGTTCACTTGATTGGCCAAGTTCCACCTAACCTCTTGTGCACAATTCATGCATCTGGTCTGATTATCCCACATGTGCATCAAAAGCTTATGTCCCTAGGTTGGGGCTTATATATGTTGTTTTATTTCATCTGGTCATTCTCATGCCTAATCTAAGGTCATGTCCTACCTAGTACCATTTCATCTGGTCAACTTCATTCAAGACCATGGCATAGCCTTTTCAATTCTTAATGATTGATGGATCTTTGGTTCATGCTTAACAGTTGTCCAATCAGAATTTACTAAAAGCCTAATTCATTCAAATGTTGATTATGCTCATTGATTCATGATTGGTGGTTTATTCATGCTTTGGCTTTATTCACTAGCCATGTTCATGTGATCAGTTCAAGTCATGTCCATAGTTTATCATCATTATTCTTCACATCATTACAAGTTATCATCCAATGTCATATCAGATCCATTAATTTCAAAGGTCAAGCTTGTTCATGCTCATGTTCAAATTCACCAAGAACATACAAATATTAATTTCATTCATAAACAATCCATTTCAATCATATAAGTTTGATTTCCATCACATAATCATCACAAATGTCCAAACATTGGAAAAATTATTTTAAACAAATGGAGGTTTGACCACATGTTGAATTTGGTCAACTTTGACCAAAGTCAACCCAAGCCCCATAACCCTAAATTCTAATCCTAAAAACCTAGACCCTTTTTTCCAATCTTCAAAGTATCCATCTTAGTCTTTGGTGTACCATTTGTCATGCTGCTTCACAATTCCAATTTTGGTCATTTTTGCCTTGTTCAAATACCATCCATCATGAGCACATGACTAAAACCTGCACTCCACGAGTATACCAAAGTGATCCACCAATCATAATTCAAGGCAATGAATACAAAAGCATGCCGAGCAGTCATAAATCTCTGTTATGAGTATGAGTCGACTTGCATACTATGAAGTGTTTGAACATAGGCCATGATACAAGCCAGGAAAATAATACACATGATCACCTGCTGTAGAATGCATACTGACATGTGAACCTATCGCATCTAATCAAGCCAAATGGAACATCAAGAAGTCACAGTCGATGGCATGATACCATGCATCAGTCTAATGGAGCAAGCCCTGTTGCGGACCAAATGTAAAACATAAGACCAAGTTAGTTCACAAAGAAGACACACAAAACTATCCTGCTGCAATCATAACCTTAAGCTCACATGCAATGCCATCTTCCCCAGCCTAGCAAATGACCATCTAACCATCATCATAGACCTGCAGAATCATACAAACAGACATCAATAAAAAGAAAGGCATCATAAGCCAAAGTGAAGCAAAGAGGGAAAACATGGCAAGGATGTTGAACCATATGGAAATGTTGCAAATCAAACACAGCTTAGAGTGCTACACAACCACATGTTGCAGAAAACCATGAGGAGATGGAGATTGAACATGCTTCAGAACCACAAGCTCCTTGCAAATCACCAATTACTGCTAGCTAGGCAAACCACTTCACAAGACCATTCTGCAAGCAAACTACTGAACACATTTGCAAAAAAAGGGCAATGCAAGCTCAACATCATAATTACCTGGTGCAGAACCAAGATCAAAATACAGGGTATGCCTACTGCATAGGTCAGAATACATGTCCATTACAAGGGAAGTTGTATGAAACCAAGACTTCACATCAAGCAGAATCATGCTACAAGTCAGGAGGCAACGAGAGCAATGGGCAAGTTCACCATAGGATGGAGCAAACATACAGGCCAACAATCTTGCACCATTAAGCAGAACCATTGTCAAGCTGTAGAGGAAACCATGAAATGTTAAGCATATTCAGTCATAAATGCATAGGTGAACCAAGACTACATGAACCAATACATACACGATAAATATGGTGCATACCTGCAGGTGAACCATGCCATGAATCATGTTTGGACATAAGTCATAGCTTGCTTTGAACCAAAGTCAGAAACCATTCACAAAATAGTACCTGCAAATGGGCCTTGGCTCCCTTGTTGCTATTCAGCAATGGATTCAATGTTGCACCCCATCCCCTTTGTTCTTTTATTTTTGTTATTTTATTTATTGTTTTCATTTCAAATATTTCGGATATTCCTTATTATTTTTTAGCCAATTATTTTTGTCATATGCTTTTACTAATTGCTCTATTACATTGCATTGCATGAATTTTAATACTCTTATTATTTTTGCAATTTATTTTTATAATGAATAATTGTTTTGTGGTTTAACTTGTGGTCTTATTTCTCTTTACAAGCTTGATGGATCCTTGACTATTAACATCTAAATGTTGACTTGTATTTATTTTCACTTTGTTTTGATGACTTAATTGATCAATCTTCCACACTTCAAATCATTGATAGATGGACATTTCAGTTGATTTAATCTTCTTTGATTCAAACATATTGATAAATGATCATTGGATCATTTTCGATACTTTGAATCATTGATAGAGTCTCCCTTAATACTCCATATTTTGAGTCCTTTTATTTGTGGATAGATAATCTCAAGTAATCGGTCTCTTTTTAATTTGACTTCTAACATTTATATTACGCATCTAACTTCTAACATTTAAATTCTTGCGATTTATTTTTTTACTTTGTGTACTATAATTCTCGCTCTTCATCACCATTATTGCTTTATTTTGTTATCTAATCTAAAATGAACAAAAACATGATAAAATGGAAAAGACTAGAAAAGATTTAATTTGAGGACTATTCGACCATATGGACCTTGTGTATGAACTAATCTTGGAGACTTATAGGACTTGTTTGTACCCTTGCATTTGGACTTGGACTTTTGTGATTGACCTATGCAACTTGGAGTTTTTGAGGACTTGTAATATTTTATTGCAAGAATGGATTTCATTCATGGCACTACCTTAGGGAGACATGCTTTGTAATTCCATTATTCAATTGTTAGTTTAGGATACAATGCAAACACAAGGCTTTCTCTTGGACTACCTTACAACGAGATCCTTTATTTCTCGCACAAAACCCTTATATTTTTCATGTATCCCTCTCCCCACTTTTGTGTAATTTTTACTCGTTTTCCTTTGTCTTGTGATTACTTGTTAGCTAACCTTAGGATTTAGCATTGTCACCATTTCATAAACAATAAACAGACCCTTGATCCAACGTCTAGTGGCCTTTTCTCAAATCAAATTTAAAATACGATTAGGATTGTATGCCACGAGCCTTAAATGGTAGAGAAGGGATGAGAGTTGAGCTTTCCAACACTCATTTTGAGTATTTTGGACACAAGACGCTTGGCTTGGTAGTTCGAAATATTCGCCTTTACCCATAGTCTTTAATTCAATCCGAAGTCAAGAACAATCTCTTTTCAAAACCTAAAGTCAATGTCAACTCATCAAACCTTTTGTTTGAGCCTTAGGGCATCACTCCGAAAACCCTTTTTTCAAGGTATAAAATCAACAAAACAAACAAACATTTTGTACCACGAACTACGACGCTCAGATTTCTCACTTCAACAAGTGAGCATACGTAGGCACGGGGATCCAAATCCTTGGTGAGCACACTAATAAAAAATCCATTTTCACTCCGTAAACCTTTAGCAAGTAAGCATTAAGATAACAACACCCATTCAAGCGAGAGACAATCTAGATGGTTCCCATCGAGTATGATGGATATGAGGGGTGCTAATACATTCATTCCCCTTGCATAACTGACTTCCGAATCTGTTCATGGTTGCGATGACCATTCTTTTGGGGTTTTCTCGATATTTTCTCTTTCCTTTGAAATAAATAAAATCTGATGGCGACTCTATATTTTTCGCGTAGCGACAACAACTTAGATAATGATGAAAATACAAATAGTGATTTATTAATATAAGAACTTGATAATGTAGACACCGCTAAAAATATACGTGATCAAAGTCAGTGGAAAAATATTAGTATCAATTTGAGAGATTTATTAGTAGAAAAATGTCCCTTTAAAGTCATCGATATAGATTTTTCTAAGGATGAATCCTGAAGACATTTTTCTTCCTTGTTTTATATTAAAAATTTATCAAACAAAGAAAAACGTGAAAGAAGATAGTTAATATATTCTCAAGATTTAGATAAAGTATTCTATTTTTGTTGTAAATTGTTTAATACTATTTTTAGTACAAGCAAATTAGCAAGTTCTGATATTAAGGATTGAAAAAATATGAGTTCTAAGTGGAGGATTCATGATATGAGTAATGAACACATTGTTAACATGAGTTTATGGGGTGATCTAGAAACAAGATTGTTAAAAAATAAAACAATTGACATACATTTTCAAGAACAAATAAATAGGGATAGAGAACATTAGAGAAATCTTTTATTTACAATAATTATAGTTGATAAAACTCTTGGAAAAAAACAACTTAGTCTTTGGTGGAGCAAATGAAAAGATTTATCAAGAACATAATGGAAATTTCTTAAGTCTTATTGAAATGATTATTGAATTTGAACCTATAATGGAAGAACACATTCGTCGAATTAAAGATAAAGAAATTTATAATCATTACCTTGGGCATAAGATACAAAATGAATTAATAATTTTGATAGCAAATGAAATTAAAATAAAAATTATTCAAAAAATTAAAAATGCAAAGTATTTTTCAATTATACTTGACTGCACTCTTGATATAAGCCATCAAGAGCAAATTACTTTTGTCTTAGGATGTGTTGATATTTCTTCTACTCCAATACAAAATGTTGAACATTTTTTTAGAATTTTTAATAGTAAATGATACAATTGGAAAAGGTCTTTTTGATGCAATTATAAATGAGATATATATTATTGGACTTGATATTAGTAACCTAAGAGGACAAGATTATGATAATGTGTTTAATATGAAAGGAAACTATCAAGGAGTACAAAAAAGATTTTTATAGATTAATCCTAAATCATTTTATGCTCCTTGAGATTGTCATAGTTTAAATTTATTACTTTGTGACATGGTCAATTGTTCTCCTAAAACTACATCTTTTTTTAGAGTACTGCAACGTATATATACACTATTTTCTTCTTCTACTAAAAGATGAAAAAGTTTACAAGATCATATCCCTAACTTAACACTTAAATCATTGTCACCAACACGTTGAAAAAGTCGTATTGAAAGTATGAAAACTTTGAGATTTTAAGCTTTACAAATAAGAGATACTTTATTGACATTATGTGAAATTATTGATGATCCTAAAATAAAAAGTGAAGTTGAATATTTAGCAAATTATGAGCTTGAAAATTTTGAATTTTTATTAGGCATGATTATTTGGTATGATATATTATTTGCAATAAACTCAATTAGTAAAAATATGCAATAAAAAGATATGTGTATTGATGTTGTTATAGAAAAATAAAGGACTTATTTTATTTTTTGAAAAACATGGATTTGAAAATGCTATGTTTTTTGCAAAAGAAATTGCTTTTGAAATGGATATAGAACCAAAATTTCGTGAAAAATGAATTGTTCGTAGAAAGAAACAATTTAATGAGATTATTCACAATGAAGTTGCAAAATCTCTCCCGAAGAATCATTTAAAACTGACTACTTCTTATATATAATAGATCAAGTAATCACTTCATTTTAAAGTAGGTTCGAACAATTTAAAATATATAATGATATTTTTGTTTTTTATTTAGTATTGAGATATTAAAATTCATTGAAGTTGAAAATTTAAAAGAGAATTATTTTAACATTGAAGGATCATTAAAATATAATGACAAAACTGATATTGATGAATTTAATTTATTTATGAAACTATAAATTTTAAAAGAAATAATAAAAGTAAAAAATAATACACCAATTGATATACTTAATTATATAAAGAGATTTGATTCTTTTTCAAATGTGTATATTATATTGTTTATAAAATAATGTTTACCATTCCTATAACTATTGTATCTCTTAAGAGAAGTTTTTAAAAATTTAATTTAATAAAATCTTATTTAAGATCAACAATATTATAACAACGACTAAATTGATTGATTTTATTATCAATTAAAAAAATACTCAATAAAATTGATTATAATAATTTAATAAATAATTTTATATCTTAAAAAAAGTTATTAAATTTTTTTAAATAAAAATTACTTTTAACTTAAAAAGCTTTCATTTTAAGATTCGCTCTGAACCTCAATATGTATTGGTCTGTACCCGTGTCCACCCTCACCCTCAATAACAAGCTTACAAACTTTGTGTCAAGTCAAATGAACTAGCTATTTTTTAAGCACATTTTCATTCCAAATAAGGTTGTGAATCTATATTTCAATGTCTTTGAGTAGTTGAACTAACCAGAAGTACAATAAATTAATAAAATACACATGATTAATTTTAGTAAAATTTTTAGATATTCTTTATACAAAAAAATTATAAAATAAGATTTAAAATAGTTATATGCGTAGGACTTAATTACATAAATAGAATTTTTTTACCGTTTCATCCAAATACTTTTTAATTATTAATTTTAACTATTTTATGAATAATTCTTAAAAGTATCTTAAATGTATCTTAATTTAATGTATATATCTCATTCTATTAGAATATAAAAATAAAATAAAAACGTATTTAGTTTAACCAAATACATTTTTGAGTTCTATTTGTCATCCATTATGCCTAACCATGTGATAACATGAAAACGACAAGTATCTATTTTATTGATATTTAATATATTTACGTCCGAGTCATCCTTCCTTATTTAATGTATTAATGTGTATATCTCGCATGTGGGTGTTTGTACTTTAAAGACCAACCATATCTAGTTGTGGAAAATTTACATCACAATCTATTTCTTTTTTTATTCATTCTTGGTTCAACCACATGGAAAGATGTCTTTACACGTTGGTAACTTTTGTCCAATGCTAATCTTAATCCAATTTCATTTTAAAATAATTCCTCTTATAAAATTCCTATGCACAAATTAAAAAAATATAATTGTTTTCGGGAAGATCACTTTTGGAATATTTTTATATATATTATTTAATATCTTAATAATTATGATTATATAGATATATATAATTTAATTATATTAGTTATTTTATTAATTAAATACTTTAATTAAATTGTCAAATAAAATTAAAAGATAGTTTAAATTTTATTTAAAAATTATTTAATTAATTAAATAATATGAACTTAAATATGAGTGGATGTCAGAATGATCCACGTGGGAATAATGAGAACCGTAATTGGCCCTCACACTATATATAGACTATGGTCCTCAATATACCGTACACAATCAAATTATCTCTTCTCCCCATCTGAAGAGAATTTGAGGCATAAGGAGTACCGGTTGAGGAAGAATCATAAAAGTCATCAACTTCTAGGTTTTAGGATTACCGTCTAAGGGAATTTTCTCAATGGATCCAGGTATTCTATAATCAATTTATCGATACTTTAATTTTATATATGCTTGATTTTCGCGCCTAAATTATATATTATAATTTCTTGAGCATGTATGTTTTGATTAATCGTTATTAATCTTATTCCAATAAATGATATAAGAGTCTTTTGAAAATTGCCATAATTAATATTGCAGGAACAAAATTATATGTAATTGACAATTCTATTGTCGTATCGGTGCCTTTAAAATTTATGTATCTAGTTCTATATATTAACATATGAATAAGCATGTTTATGTCTGAATTGAATCCAATTTTATTATATCAAATCGATAGTGGTAATCTGGAACTTTGGCGAGTCAATAAGTGCTCTTTATCATGTTATTATTATATTTGAGTTTCTCTCCATGTTTTATTTTGAAACACAAGTATTTTTCAATCGCCAATTTCTATTGATTTGAAACTTGATGCTTATAATTAGTAAAGGAGATTCAACGTGAATATCAATTTTGGTTAATTATATCAAAAAAATTTATATCAATTTGATGCTTGATGCTTTTTTTATATCAACGTGAATAAACACACTTCATGCTTGAAACTTTATTTTGGTTATTTATATCAATTTTTTTATTTATTATATTCACATAGATTAAACACAATCGAATGTGTTTATTTTATTATTATTATTATTATTATTATTATTATTATTGTTATTATTATTATTTAACACCCTTTGAGTACATCAAGTTTTGTTATATCAGTATGTACATGATATAAATACAATTATTAAGTAATCAGGTAAACATATAATTTTGATATTACATTTGCAGGTAATGTTTATACGAATTTTAAAGACCTTCCAAGTTAATTTATTTAATTAAAATTGTTTAGTAACTTTGATTGGATTGGTTGAAACAACAAGTTGCAAAAGTAACATCTGTTTATTTAAATTTGATTCAATTAGAATTATAAAAGATGTAGTGTGTAACTTTTTCATGCGAACTCATATGATCAGCCAAAAGGAAGACACAGTTTGACCGAAAATTTGCACATCTGTGATGGTAAATATGTAGTAATTATCACGTTTATTCATGTGGCTAATGATTGACGTCAAAGGCATCCATTGTCTGACAGGACTTATTACTAATGTTTGATCACTACGTGAAAGTACCGCTTACATTTAATTCTTCCAATCAAAGATTGAGAATTGATGGTATTTTTGGGTATTTTGTCTAGGTCTTATTAAATTTGCATATAAAGAATATTTTGCATGTCTATATATTTATTTAGCATGCCTACTAATGTTATTGTATGTTTGTTATTCTTTTTAATGGATCAAGTTACCGCTACTACCGCTCCAAATTTTGTTGCTCAGATTAACTCTATCCCTATGCTGAGTGGGATGAACTTTAAGTCTTGGAAAGAATCTGTGGAGATTGTTCTTGAATGCATGGATTTAGACTTATCTTTGAGGGAGAAGCTTCTCACCGTCAATGCTGAGAATCCAAATGAAACTAAAATAGAAAAATGGAACCAATCTAACCAAATGTGCCTCAAGATGATCAAAAGATCAATACCTGAAATGACTAGGGGCTCGATTGCTGAGAGTGAAAGCGCCAAGAGGTTCTTTGAAACTGTGGAATAATTATTTGCTATAAATGATAAGGCTGAGACAAGTAGTACCTTGTCCAAACTCATTTCAATGGTCTATAAAGGCAAAGGGAACATAAGGGAGTACATCATGGAGATGTCTAATCTCGCATAAAAACTCAAGGCATTGAAGTTAGAACTTCTAGAGGATTTAATTATGCACTTGGTTTTGATCTCTCTCCCGGCACACTTTGGACAATTCAAAGTGAGTTACAATACTCAGAAGGACAAATGGTATCTCAATGAGCTCATATCTCACTGTGTGCAGGAGGAAGAGGGGCTAAAGAGAGATAAGACTGAAAGTGCTCACTTGGCTACCAGTTCTCTGAATAAAAGGAAAAAACTTGCGGAAAATTTTTCTCAAAATAAAAAGGCAAAGGAACAACCTAAGGAGACCACTTGCTTCTTTTGCAAAAGGGTTGGGCACATGAAGAATGAGTGTTCTAAAGGTGTGAAAAACACAAGAAAATGGGGTTTGAATTGGGTTTTACAAGAAAAAACTTTTTCCAAAACAAGAACACCACTAACAAGTTAATAACCAAGATATAAAAACACAAGTATTTTTATTCTGGTTCGCTTGAAACTCAAAGCTACTCCAGTCCATCCACCAAGGTGATTTTGCCTTATACACAAGGACTTAATCCACTATAATTAACAGATTACAATAATTACAAAGAATAACCTTCTTTGTCTTCTCAAGGATCCAACTATACCCTAGTCTCCTTAAGGACTCACAAAGAACAACCTTTTTTTTCTTCTCATGGATAACCTCCTCAAGGAATCAAATAAATAGTTTGAGTAATATTTTGTGTGTTACAAGATGCTTCTATACAAGCAGACTTTACACAAATGAATAACAAACACTTTTAAAATAAAAATTATGTACAAACAAATGATAATTTTTCACAAAGAAAATAAACTTGTCAAAATATTGTGTCACCAACGTTTTTCTTTAAGTCTCCAAGTCTCACTTATATAGCATAAGAAGAAAACCGTTGGAGAGAAAATGGAGAAAGCTCATAGAGAGGTTGTCCACTATTGGATGGGAAAGGAGTGATGTTGTGTACTGTCCTTTGCCCATAAAATCAGTGACATGTGTGATGTATAGTACTGTCCTTACCCATGAAATCAGGTAGTGGAGAGGATGTTCGATTTTTACTATGTACTATTTGATCATGTTCCCACTTGATCTTATCTTCAAGTTCATTGGCTTCTGATGAAAGTTGATGAAGCATGAAATGAAGAAACATAAAGCTGGATTCAGAAACTTCATAATCTTTGATCAGAACCTTGACAATGTCAGTAGTCTGGCTTGAGATCTTCAGTATCTTTAGAATCTTCATTCAAAACCTTGATAACTTCAATAGTCTAGCTTGAGATCTTCAGAATCTTCAACTACATAACACAACTTTAGAAGCTTACCATTCTTTTGAAGTTTGGTGATCAGAGTCACGTCTAGAAGCATAAGCTTGAGAGAACATTGCAGCAACAACATAGTGTCTCTTCAGAAACTTCTCAGGAGTGAATCAGCACAGAAGCAGAAAGACATTGCAACAACAATATTGAACATCTTTTAGAACTTCTAATAGTTGGCGCATAAGAGAATTTGGAACACATAGTTTAGAAACTAATGACGTTGCACATCATATATTCAGAATCAGAACTGATTATTAAATCTACACAATAATAAACCATTAGGGTACCAAAATTGTTCTCACACAAATACAATATTGTTATCATCAAAACTCAAGGTATAGATGCAGAACCAAATCATGTTCTAACAATCTCCCCCTTTTTGATGAGGACAAAACATGTATTTTGATGAACAGTTTTGTACAAGGTAAGCACAGAAGAATACATCTTACAGAAGCACAAATCTCCCCCTGAGATGTATAATCCTATAAAGATAAAATCAGAATGAAAAAACACTTTCAGGATTAACCTTTTTTGAAATACCAGAGTGAATTTTCAATCAGAATCTAGTTTATCTTCAGAAGTTGATTGATGTTGTTCAAAGCACTGGTTTAATAATATAATCATTCTGATAAGTCTTCACATTAGAAGCTTTGTTGAGTTCTTTTGAAGAAACTTTTAGAGCTCGTCATCTTCTTAAAAGAGTTGGTTTTCTTATAAGAACCTTGAATTTTTAAGTCTAATTACTATAGAAGAAATTCTTCCTTATAGCTGGATTCGAATTCCATGATTTTCAGAAAGAACTTTTCAGAAGCACTTTGATGCTAAGTACTCAATATTCTAGGTTCAGAACATGAATATTAGTTCCTTGAATATGATATTCAATCATTAGCATGAAGGTGTACAGACTCAAATAGAAGACCATTTCATTAGAAATTGGTAACTTATATTCTGATCTTGATACTTCATGACAACTTCAGATGTTTGATTATAACCATTCTGATTCTTGAGATATAACCCTGCAAAACATTTAACAAACTCTTTTTTGAAGTAGTTGTTAGCAGAAAACATTAATCAATGTTTGGGCTCTTACTTAAGGAATTTATATATCAAAATAAAACACTAATTCTTCCCCTTAGATACATTATGTTTTCTCCCCCGTTGTCATCAATCAAAAAGACAATAGACAAAATAATAAAATAAATAAAGAGAAACAAACATATTTTCATTTAAAATGCCAAAAAGGCAGTGAAAGATACATCAATCAACAAAACAAAACAAACAGAAGTTTTAAGAAACTAAAAACGGCTAGGGGTTCTGAGGAGGAGGAGGAGGCGGACGAAGTCTAGAGAGAATCAACTGAAACATGATGTCCTGTTTGTCCATACGCTCTTTGACCATCACATTGTCTTTCCTCAATGGTCTTCAGAAGCCCAACATAATTAGGTTAGAGACAGAAGCTTCAATTTGATGAGTCTTAGAAATGACAACCTTAGCAACAACTTCTTCCATAACACAGTCTTGAGGTTCAAAAATAACATCAGCTTATTGAGCAGTCGCAAGGTGCTGAACAACTACAGTTTCTGGAGCAGCTTCCTCTTCAACAACTTCAAGAGTAGCTTACTTGACCTCTAGAGCAGGAAGACATAGTTGGGACTTTCTTAACTTCCAAATTTCCATTAAGGGAATGAACCTATAACGGAATTTTCTTTCAGCAAGTTTATACCCAAAATCCTTCAACTTAGAGATCTTGGAATCAACCCAACATTTGTAAGCTTCCCATGCAGAATCACTCGCAGTCGGATTTGCTGAAGAATGAATGATAGTCATTGCTTCATGCAGACGAATTTTAGATTCTGACTCAAACTTCCTTAGAATCTTACCAATGTTAAGAGAGGATTTTAGTGGTTTGGGGTAGTTAATAGTGAGGTTGATTCTAGATTTCTCAAAGTCAGGACCATAGACTGAAGGAAATGATGGAAAAATGATAGGAGGTGATTCATGGTCAAATGAAATTGGTTATGGTTCAAAGTTGTACATACCATCAAGAGTTCCATCAGACACATGGCCATCAAAAACTCTTGAAGGATATGTTCTGGGAGTTGTGATATTTGGATATGTTGGTTGGGGAGCAGAAACACTTGATGGTGGAATGGGTGAAATTTGTAACTATGAAGGAGATGTTGGTGATGGTATATGTTGTTGTTATTGTTGTTGTGACAAAGGTTCAGAAACTAAAGGAGTTTCCGTGGTAGGTTTTATAGTGGGTGATTGAGGTGGTGGTGGAAGTAAGATAGATTCAGAAATAATGGGTTGAGATAGAGGAGGAGGTTGGATTGGTAAGATCCTTTTGGAAATAATAGAATCAAAAGTAATTGGAGTGCTAGCAGTAAGAAGCTTATCACACGTAGTGTCAGAAGCTCTTGAAGAGTGTTGGACAACTCCAAAAGTATCCTTCATAAGCATGGCTTTCTGGAGCTCACTGAGAGGCACCTCGTCTTCATCCAGAAAGGCAATAACTTTCTTCTTCTTCTGAGGCCTTAAGGATCCTTATCTTATGGATTCCTTCATCCTCTTCCCGTGAATATTCAGATACGTCTCAGGTAGATTGAAGGGATCCGCCATTGGTCAATTCCATCCCTCAGACATCTTTCTAGATATGCCATAAAAACCTCTAGAGGATGAATCATAGTGAAGATTGGGTAGTTGTCAATTGGATTCCTTGTTCCATAGATATCATCTTTAGAAATAATGAAGTATGGCATTTCAATTATAGAAATGAGACCCATACTCTTCAGATTCTTCCCCCATAAAACCTTTTCAGCACCTTTCACAAGTTCATTTGTTAATCCACTGACCAGAAGGTCATCTACTAGACCATTCTCAACGAGAATGTCATAAATCAGTCTTCCATTAGGGATGAACTTGCTCTTATTCTTCTTAGAAGATCCACCAGTTCTGGATTCTTGGATAAAATCCCTCATGAACTTGAACAAGATGGAGGGAAGTCCCAACTTGAGACCTTTATCCAGAAAGAACATCATGAACTTCTGATGAGTGTTGATGTAGTCAGAATTGTTGGTGCTAGGTCTGTGGTGAATGCAACCCAAGATGATTTTGAACTAAACTCTTAGGTGTCTAGTCAAGTACTTAGAATTGGGACCTTTGTCATCCTCAAGGTTTTTTCCTTCTTTGAAGATGATTGGAGCGATAATAGCTTCTCTCCTAGCATTAATCTTGGCACTGTGAATTCTTTTGCCTTTTCCATCGTGAGAGATTAAATCAGCGATGTATTTTTCAGTTATAACAATCTTCCTGTTCATGATGTAGGAAGTAGTTATTTATTTCTCAGCAGTGGCATGCACCCAGAACTGCTTTACCAAAACTAGATACACAGGGCCATTAAGTCTCTCAAAGAAGGTTTTCCAACCTTGAAGTTCTAGAGTTTTAGAGAAATCAAAACCATTTTCTTTCAAGTTCTTGAAATCAACAATGGCTTCGCAGAGCACCATAAACTCGTTGACAAGAGTATGAAAAGTTAATTCGGGTATCCCTTCCATGATGGGATTATTTTCATCGGCCATTGATCGACTGGGAGATTGTTATTGAGCAGCCATTGATGAAGATGATGAAGATGAAGAACAGTTGCAGAGAGGGTTGTTTTTGGTTTGAAAGATGAAAGTGTGGGAGTATTGTGCGCGTAGTGTGAAAATGTGAGTGAAGTGGGTTTATATAGAAAAATTTGCAATGATGACAAAATGGAAATACACATACATAGGGGGAAGTGTAAGAGTTTAACCTAATTCAAAGAATTGCGAAACCCAATGTGTCACGCTTTTATCAGCATGCTCAGAACGTGGGACAGCTGTCACCACTTAGAACCACATGAAATCAAACAACATGACAATCATTTAATGCAATAACTGTTAAGAATCAGGAAGACAAATTGATAAGATTGCTTCTGATCAGAATATTTCTGATTCATGAAAAACTTCCTTACTTCAGAAAGCTCATGTTTCAGAGGCAACAAAAACATTCTCAGAATATAATCTAGAGTTTTGAATACTTAAACATCCTGAAATACATCGTTTCATTCTGGACATAAATTCATCAATAAGTTTTCCAGAATGAACACGAACCTATCTTCAACAAGGGGTTTTGTAAAGATATCAGCCCATTGATGGTCTGTATCAACAAATTTTAGATGAAAAATACCCTTCTGAACATAGTCATGTAAAAAGTGATGTTTAATTTCAATATGCTTAGCCCTAGAATGCAAGATAGGATTCTTAGATAAACAAATAGCATAAGTATTATCGCAGAGAATATGAATGTTACTCTCAGATATCTGGTTTTCTTCTAGCTGACTCTTCATCCAGAGTATTTGAGTGTTGCATCAAGAAGCTGCATTATATTCATCTTCGGTTATTGAAAGCGCGTTATTGATTGTGTCTTGTTGGACCATGAGATCAAGTTATCTCCCAGAAATTGCAACTTCCAAAAGTACTTTTCCTTTCTATTCTGTCTCCAGCATAGTCAGCATCACAATAGCCTACTAATTTGTGTTCACTTGATTTTCTATAAAATAAACCAAGGTTAGTAGTACCTTTCAGATACCTAAATATTTTCTTAATAGCCGTTAAGTGAGTTTCCCTAGGATCTGATTGGAAGCAAGCACATAAGCAGACATTGAATAAGATATTAGGTCTAGAAGCGATTAGATATAAAATAGAGCCTATCATACCTTCGAAAAGCTTTTGATTTACCTTACTACTTACCTCTTCTTTCTCTAGAATACATGTAGGATGTATTGGAGTCTTTGCTAACTTACATTATGATAAGTTAAATTTCTTCGAAAGTTCCTTTGTATATTTTCTCTGATGAATGTATGTTCCTTTTAAACATTGATCAATTTGGATTCCCAGAAAGAATTTGAGTTCTCCCATCAGACTCATTTCAAATTCTGCCTGCATTGACTTAGCAAAATCCTTGCACAATGATGCATTAGCAGAACCAAAAATAATATCATCAACATAAATTTGAACAACCAGAATATCATTGTTAAGGGTTTTTCAAAAGAGAGTTGTGTCCACTTTCCTTCTAGTAAAATTATTTTCCAAAAGAAAGTTACTTAGTCTATCACACCAAGCTCTTGGAGCTTGCTTCAGACCATATAACAATTTTTTTCAGTTTAAATACAAAATCAAGATTTTTAGAACTTTCATAACTAGGAGGTTGATGTACATATACTTCTTCATAAATATATCCATTCAATAATGCATTCTTAACATCCACCTGATAAAGGATGATGTTATGATTGACTGCAAATGAAATTAAAAGACGACTAGACTCTAACCTGGAAACTGGAGAAAAAGGTTTATGTATAGTTTATACCTTCCTGCTGACTATAACCTTGTGCTACCAGCCGAGCCTTGTTTCTGACAACCTCGCCTTTCTCATTCAGCTTATTTCTGAAGACCTGTCTGGTTCCTATGACATGGAAACCCTTTGGTTTCTGAACAAGATCCCAAACATCATTTCTGCTGAATTGATTCAGTTCTATCAAAGATACCAAACCTAGAAGATTCTTTTCAGAAGGTTTGAATGAAGATCTTGTTCTGAGTGAAGCATTCTTATCTCCCAGAATCAGTTCTTCAGAATGAGAAGTTCTTGATCTACTATTCTTATGATGAGTTGGATCAACGATAGCTTTTGGTTGAGTCGTTTCTTCAGATTCTTTATCTTTTCCTTCAGAGTCTTTTTCTCTAGAATTAGTATCCTTGGATTCTAAAAGATTGGTTTTCATATATGCAAATTTCTCAACTAGCTTTGACTTTTCAGGCTCAAGCTTATCATTGAATCTAACATGAATTGATTCCTCAATAATTTGTGTTCCTGTGTTAAAGATTTTGTAGTCTTTAGAGCATTCGGAATATCCTAACAATAAACACTTATGTGCTTTAGAATCAAACTTTCCAAGATTCTCTTTAGTGTTCAACATAAAACATTCACATCAAAAATGGTGAAAATAATAAATGTTTGGCTTTCTATTCTTCCACAATTCACCCAGAATAGGTCAGATAGAAATCATGTTCTGAATATAACAAGTTGTGTTAACTGCTTCTGCCCAGAAATGCTTAGCCATATCAGTTTCTTGGATCATGGTGCGAGCCATTTCTTGCAAAATCCTATTCTTCCTGTATACAACTCCATTTTACTGTGGAGTTCTAGGACAAGAGAAATCACGGGAAATACCATTTGAATCAAAGATATTTTCAAAATATTTATTTTCAAATTTGCCACCATGATCACTTCTGACTTTGACTATTTTGCAATTCGTTTCTGTTTGCAATAGTGAGTGGAAGGTAGAAAACATAGAATGTGACTCATCCTTGTGTTTGAAGAACTTTATCCATGTCCAATGACTGTAGTCATCAATTATGACCAATCCATACTTCTTTCCATTGATAGAAGCAATTTTCACTGGTCCAAACAGATCAATGTGTAGAAGTTCTAACGGTCTACAGGTAGAAACAACAGTTTTTGCTTTGAAGGATGTTTTAAAAAACTTTCCTTTCTGACAGGCTTCACAAAGAGCATCTGAAGCAAACTTCAGGTTGAGTAGACCTCTAACTAATCCAAGCTCATTTAGCTGAGAAATCCTTCTCATGCTAACGTGGCCTAAACGTCTATGCCATACCCATTGTTCCTCATTAACAGACATTAGACATTTTACATTTTGATCTTCAAGATTAGAAAGTCTAATTTTATAGATGTTATTCTTTCTCTTTTCGTTAAAAAGGATTGTACCATATTTCTGACTGAAAGTCTTACACGACTTTTGATTAAAGATGATATCATAACCATTGTCACTAAATTGACTAATAGACAATAGGTTATGCATCATAACATCAACTAAAAGAACATTAGTAATAGAAGTAAGTTTACCATTACCAATGGTTCCAAAGCCAATAATCTTTCCTTTCTGGTTTCCTCCGAAACCAACGAAGCCTCCGGGCTTAAGTTCCAAATCTTGGAACATAGACCTTCTGCCTGTCATGTGTCGCGAGCATCCATTGTCCAGGTACCATGACTGGTATTTCAGTTGAGTTGTTAAGAATGTTTGCAACATAAACTATTTTATCCTTAGGTACCCACTTTCTGGGTCCTCTCTTGTTAGTTTTCCCAAAGTTTCTTACAACTTTGGATCTTTTAGCAGAGGGATAATCATGAGGAATTTGTGCATGATACTTAGGTTTCAGAACTGATTTCTTATCCTTTGTATGTTTTTGTGTCTGTGCAGAAATATCAAGCTCAGTGCCAGTAGGCACGAAATGCACATAGAGAGGTTTTGCTTTTACCTTCTTACTTTCGTCAGGTTTTATAGATTATGTACAACCTAAACCTTTCTTGCCATTTCTGCTAACTCTATAGATCAAGGAAGCCATTTTTCTTATATATATGCTTTTAGCTAGAAAGTACTGGAATGCTCTGTCATATCTAATGACGCAATCAGTACCAGAAACTTCTGAGATTATTTTCTCCTCTAGTTTTGATTTTTTTCTTTTCAAAGCAGAGTTGTTACTTTCTAAAGAAAATACTTTTTCATTTAGAGAGGAAATATCTTTCTCAAGATCTCTCTAAGTTTCAGAAGCAATTACTTGGACTTGTTTAAGGTCCTTGTATTTTCTCTAAAGACTCTGGTACTTTTCCAGCATTTCAGAGAGACATGATTCAATATCAGAACGAGATAGGTTAGAAAATACCTCTTCAGAATCGGAGTCGGATTTTGATAATACCTTGTCCTCTGGTTCTTCAAAACTTGTGGGAACCTCTGTAGTTGCCATTAGTGTAACGTTGGCTTTTTCTTCGTCAGAATCTTCTTCTTTAGATTCTGAGTCATCCCATGTAGCCATCAACCCCTTACCACCTTTAGAAAAATTCTTCTTAGGCCTTCTGTCCTTTTTCAGCTTAGGATAGTCATATTTGTAGTGGCATGGCTCCTTGCACTCGAAGCAGATAACTTCTTTTCCAGAACCTTTCTTCTTCTGTCTAGACGAAGAATCAAAGCGACCAACAATTCTTCTAACTCTTCTAAACTTTCCTTGACCATTTTGCATGTGCTTCCAGAGTATGTTGACTCTCTTTGAAATTAGAGAAAACTCATCATCACCTTCTGAGTCTTCATCAGATACTTCTGATTCTTCCTCGACTTGATAAGCTCTTGTCTTCTCAGGCTTGGATTTTAGAGAAACGAATTTACCTCGCTTCTAAGGTTCATCTTCTTCAAGCTCAATCTCGTGGCTTCTTAAAGAACTAATTAGATCTTCAAGACTGATGTTGTTGAGATCCTTTGCCAACTTCAAGGCAGTTACCATAGGTCTCCATTTTTCGGGAAGCCTTTTGATAATTTTCTTGACATGGTCAGTTGTAGAGTATCCTTTGTCTAGAACTTTAAGCTCTGCAACAAGCATCTGAAACCTTGAGAATATAGTCTCAATTGTTTCATCATCTTCCATTTTGAATGCCTCATATTTCTGGATTAAGGATAAGGCCTTTGTCTCATTTACTTGAGTATTTCCCTAATGAGTCATCCTCAGAGAGTCAAAAATGTATTTGGCAGAATCTCTGTTTGTTATCTTCTCATACTCTATATAAGAGATAGCATTGAGCAATATGGTTATGGCCTTATGATGATTTTTGAAATCTTTCTTCTGTTGATCAGTCATAACACTTCTTGCATATTATTTCCTTCTGCATTCACTGGGTGAACGTAGCCATCGACTACAAGATCCCATAGATCAACATCGTAACCAAGAAAGAAACTTTCTATTCTATCTTTCCAATAGTCAAATTTCTCACCATCAAAGATTGATGGCTTTGAACTGTAGTGGTCTCTTTGATTATTGTTAACAACGTTAACATCGACCATTGTTTCTCACACAAACTGGATCGGTACTGAACACGGTGAGGTGTTGATAAAACTTTTATCACAATCAGAACCGGAGTTCTGATGCCAATTGAAGGTGTGAAAAACACAAGAAAAGGGGGTTTAAATTGGGTTTACAAGAAAAAGTTTTTTCCAAAACAAGAACACCACTAACAAGTTAATAACAAAGAGATAAAAACACAAGTATTTTTATCCTGAAACTCAAAGCTACTCCAGTCCACCCGCCAAGGTGACTTTGCCTTATACACAAGGACTTAATCCATTATAATCAACAAATTATAATAATCATAAAGAATAACCTTCTTTGTCTTCTCAAGGATCCATCTATACCCTAGTCTCCTTAAGGACTCACAAAGAACAACCTTCTTTTTCTTCTCAAGGATAACCTCCATAAGGAATCAAACACACAGTTTGAGTAATATTTTGTGTGTTACAAGATGCTTCTGTACAAGCAAATTTTACACAAATGAATAACAAACACTTTTAAAGAAAAAACTGCCTACAAATAAATGATAGTTTTTCACAAAGAAAATAGACTTGTCAAAATATTGTGTCATCGATGTTTTTCTTCAAGTCTCTAAGTCTCACTTATATAGCATAAGAAGAAGATTGTTGGAGGGAAAAATGGAGAAAGCTCATAGAGCGGTTGTCCACTGTTTGATGGGAAAGGAGTGATATTGCGCATTTTCCTTCACCCACAAAATCAATGACAGGTGTGATGTATAATAGTGTCCTTGCCCATGAAATCAGGTAGTGGAGAGGATGTTCGATTTGTACTATGTACTATTTGATCACGTTCCCATTTGATATTACCTTTAAGCTCATTGGCTTCTAATGAAAGTTGATGAAGCATGAAATGAAGAAACATAAAGTTGGATTCAGAAACTTCAGAATCTTTGGTTAGAACCTTGACAATGTCAGTAGTTTGGCTTGAGATCTTTAGTATCTTTAGAATCTTTAGAGTCTTCATAATCTTAAGTCAGAACCTTGATAACTTCAATAGCCTGGCTTGAGATCTTCAGAATCTTCAGCTACATAACACAATTTCATAAGCTTGCTATTCTTCAGAAGTTTGGTGATTAGAGTCACGTCCAGAAGCATAAGCTTGAGAGAACATTGCAGTAGCAACATAGTGTCTCTTCAGAAGCTTCTCAGGAGTGAATCAGCACAGAAGTAGAAAGAGCTTTGCAACAACAATATTGAACATCTTTCAGAACTTCTAATAGTTGGCGCAAAAGCTGATTTGGAACACATAGTTCAGAAACTAATGACGTTGCACATCATATATTCAGGATCAGAATTGGTTGTTAAAGCTACACAATAACAAACCATTAGGGTACCAAAATTATTCTCACACAAATACAATATTGTTATCATCAAAACTCAAGGTATAGATGCATAACCAAATCTTGTTCTAACATGTTCCAAGTATGTTGCATGGCGTGAAAAGAAGGGTAATTTTCTCACTTTTGTTTGTTCTGAAATTAATTTAGTTTTTGTTCCTAAGGATACTTGGTGGATAGATTCTGGTGCTACTACTCACATTAGTATGTCCATGTAGGGTTTCTTATGGAGTCGTCCGCCAAATGATGCTGAAAGATTCATCTATGTGAGCAATGGTAATAAAGTTGCAGTAGAGACTATAGGGAGTTTTAGATTATTATTATTAAAGATTGGTTTTCATTTGGATTTGATTGAGACTTTTGTTGCACCGTCTATTAGATGGAATTTAATTTCTATTCTATTTTGGACAAATCATGTTATACTTGTTCGTTTGGAAATAATAAATTTAGCCTCTCATATGATTGAAATGTTGTTGGTTACGGTTCTTTGAATGATAATCTTTATATGCTTGAAATTAAATGTACTTATAACAAAATAATGCAAATAGAGTCACATGGTCCAAAGAGAAAATTAAATGAGAATTCCGCCACTTTATGGCATAAGCGATTATGACATATATCTAAACAAAGAATTTAGAGGCTTATGTCGGATGGTATTCTTAGATCCCTTGATTTGTCGGACTTTCAAGTATGCATTAAATGTGTCAAGGGTAAGCAAACAAACAAGAGGAATTTTCATGCTAAAAGAGCTAAGGATGTCTTAGAACTAATTCATACTGATATATGTGGTCCTTTCCCTACAAGTTCTTGGAATGGACAACAATATTTTATTACATTTATAGATGATTACTCGAGGCATGGATACTTGTATTTGATTCATGAGAAATCTCAATCTTTGGACGTGTTCAAGTCATACAAAGCTGAAGTCGAACTTCAACTTGGAAAGAAAATAAAAGTTGTAAAATCCGACCGTGGTGGTGAATACTATGGTTGATATGATGGATCAGAGGAACAACGTACAGGGCCCTTTGCACTTTTCCTCAATGAGTGTGGGGTTTTTCCGCAATATACAATGCCTGGAAAACCCAACATGAATGAAGTTGCAGAATGACAAAACTGGACTCTTAAGGACATGGTAAGGAGTATGATTAGTCATTATTCACTTCCAAAGTCATTTTGGGGAGAAGCATTAAAGACCACAGTTTATATCTTAATAGAGTACCTAGTAAAGTAGTAGCTAAAACCCTTTATAAGCTCTGGACTGGGAAAAAGCCTAGCATTAAACACTTACACATTTGGAGATGTCCAGCTGAACTGAGGCCTTATATGCCTCATAAAGGTAAGTTGGATGCAAAGATAATTAGTTGTTATTTTATTAGATACGATGAATGCTCTTACAGGTACAATTTTTACATTCCCATCACTAAAACAATTTTTGAAATGGGAAATGCAAGATTCCTTGAGGATGTAGAGCTTGGAGGGGAAGGAAGCATAAGGAATGTTGTCTTTGGTGAAGAAATTGTTTCTTACAATGATCAAGTCTTTGTACCTATCTTTTTTCTAGAAATAGATCCTGAAATAAATAATGATGGTATTTCTAACATCCCTCAAGAACAAGACAATACTGAGTTTCTTCCCCAAGTGCCACCTATAGTTCAAACTCAACAACCTCAAGAGCCACCATTAAAAAGATCCACTAGAGAGAGAAAAAGTGTAATTTCAGATGATTATGTTGTATTTCTTCAGGAACATGAGGATGACATTGGTTTGACTGAGAAAGATCCTATCAACTTTAGTCAAGCTATGCGGAGTCCAAACTCTCTTGAGTGGGTTGATGCTATGAAGGATGAGATGAAGTTGATGGCTGACAATGATGTTTTATCAATTAAGTGCCTTAAATAATTAAGTGATCAAATAAAGTTAAAAGACTGATTAGATTTCATTTAGAAATTATTTAATTAATTAAATAATTGGGTATGGGTTCAAATATGAGTGGATGTCAAGATGATCCATTTGGGAATAATGGGAACCCTAATTGGCCATCAGACTATATATAGGCTATGGTCCCCAATATACCGTACACAAGCAAATTATCTCTTCTCCCCATCTGAAGAGAGTTTTAGGCATAAGGAGTACCGGTTGAGGAAGAATAACAAAAGCCATCAATTTCTGGGTTTTAGGATTACCGTCTAAGAGAATTTTCTCAATGGATCCATGTATTCTATAATCAATTTATCGATCCTTTAATTTTATACATGCTTGATTTCCGCTCCTAAATTATATATTATAGTTTCTTGAGCATGTATGTTTTAATTAATCATTATTAATCTTATTCCAACAAGATCGATTCAATTATGAAGTTCAACACAAAGTATCCTTGCACAAGGGCGACGAACAAATAGAGTCTCGGTAGAAGGCCTCGTATCTGATATGAGTTATTCACTACTACATAAAATATCTATCACAACAGTTGGAAAATAGATACCACCATGCTGGACCAACCGTTGTGAGGTTAGGTGTGATTGTATATATGATGCTTTCCACCACGGTCGTGCGACCATAATTATAAGTCAAGTAGCGCACTACCTACCACAACGGTTACTTTAAATAACTATTTTTATATGTCTCAACCTATTACAACAGTTACTTTAAACAACCGTTGTTGTATGTCTCAATCTATCACAATAGTTACTTTAAACAACCGTTGTTGTATGTCTTTTAATAAAAAAGTGCAGCAGTAGAACAACAACAAGAACAACAATAAAAAAAATAAGAACAACAAGAATAGAAAAAACAACAACAATAATAACAACAACAATAACAATAACAACAACAACAATAAGAAGAAGAAGAAGAACAACAACAACAACAACAAAAAGAACAACAAGAACAACAACTAACATTGCTAACTTGAATCCATGTTTTCCTTGTCTCATTCAAGTTGGATAAGAGGTGATAGAGTTCTGAAATTTGTTAATGAAAGAAATAATATTTTCGGGTTTTATTTATGGAAGAAATGATGTTTTCGAGCTTGGTTTAGTGGAGAAATAGAGTGTCGTAAATGAAAGAAGATGTTTGGAGGTAGAAGATGAAGTTCGTCTAAATTGGAACTTCATCTAAGTTTTAGGTTTCATGCGGATCACTAATGATAGTGTCTTGAGCGTTGATACTCACTAAATGAACGACAAAGATTTGTTTAAGAACAGTGAAGAAACTCAATAAATAAGCTTATATAAAGTGGCTTAAAAATAAATAAAAACAAAACTATATGTTCCAACCTATTACAGCGGGTACTTTAAACAACAATTGTTGCATGTTTTGTTAGAAGTAATGCATGTTCAGAAGCTGGTGTTGATTAGAAGGTGTTTTGACTCAAACGTATCTTGCTTCTGAGGTTGTTGTACTGTCCCAGAAGTTGTGTCTAGCTTCTGGATTGGTTTAGTAGTTGCTTTCCCATGTGGCAGTTAGCTTTTATCGTTTAGGGTTTAACTAGTGCCTACGTGGCAGTTTAGTTTTCTATATAAATAACTCATGTAATTGAATTTCAGTAGAGTAGTTAATTTATGAGATATCTTCATAAAAGAGCTTCTCTCTCTCAAAGTTTGTTATAACCATTTTTTCTATCTTCTCTTTCTCTCACTTCTTCCATCTTTATCTTCATCTTCAACCTTGAACTCCAACAATTGGTATCTAGAGTTTCGGTTCGATTCACAGGGAAACACTAGTGTACGGTGAGGCGTGTGTGATTGATTTCTTTTTTCTTAAATCCGCATTGAATTCAAGATCAGAATTGCAATAAAATTGCATTTCTTGATTTTGCGAGGTCGGGAAACACAAGTGTTTTGATGAGATCTGATATCTGTTTGAGTTTCAGTGCATAATAACAAAGATGAACAGAGGAAACAGTTTGAATACTAAGTTTCCGGCGTTTCATGGAAAGGATTAGAATTGATGGATGATTCAAATGCATGTGTTGCTCAGTGCTCAAAACGTTCTTGATCTTGTTACCGATAGTTACGTTTAGGTTGCGGCGGATGTGACGGAGGAAAAGAAAAACACGCAAAGAGATACGAGGAAGAAAGACCAGAAATCATTATTCTACATCCATCAATGCGTGGATGTGAATGTGTTTGAGAAAATCAATGATTCAACGACAGCGAAGGCTATGTGGGATATACTGACACGGTGTTATGGCAGTGATGCATCAGTAAAGAAGGTGAAGCTTCATTCTCCATGTAAGCAGTATGAGAATATCAACATGAAGAACAATGAGAAGGTACCTGATTACATATATAGAGTGATTTTCATCACAAATGAGATGGAATCATGTGTAGAAACTCTTTCTGAACAAGTAATCATTGAGAAGGTATTGAGATCACTTAATCCTCAGTTTGATTATATTGTTGTAACAATTGAACATTCTCAGAATCTGAGTACCATGAGAATTGAAGAGCTGCAAAGTAGTTTAGAGACGCAAGACTTGTGTATGACTAAAAGAACCTCTGAGAGAGAGGTAGAGCATGCTCTAAAAGATTCTTTAATCAAGAAGGACCAGAAGCAGTCTTGGTCAGAGGCCAAGAAAAGACATGGTAGGTCTCAGAAGTCAAAACCTTCCAATTTTGATGAGAAGAAACATCAGAAGGGAAGAGAGAAGCTTGACAAGAGAATGGTTCAATGCTACAATTGTATTAGGTTTGGCCACTTTGCTAAGGACTATTGGTCAAACAAGGAAAGTAAGTCAGACAAAGCAAACATAGCCAGAGGATATTATGATGATGAACCTGTGATATTGATGGCTTATGAATCTGATGATAATGAAACTTTACGATTGACAATTTTTTATTCTGAAGAAGACTCTGAATATGAGTTAGAGTTAGAAGATGACTCTGAATATGAAGTCGGGTCTGATTCCGAATGAGTCAAAATCAGATGATGAGTCAGAATTTGAAGGTTCTAAAGAAGAGTCAGAATCAGAGGTTTCTAAAGATGAGTCAGAGTCAGAAGATGACTCTGAAGCTGAAGATGAGTTGGAGTCTGATTCTGAAGGTGAATCTGATTCTGATCCAGAATCTGAAGGTAATCTAATCTCTGGAGATAGAGCTTCCGGAGGTGGAACTTCTGGAGTTAGAGCTTCTGAAAGTGGATCCTCTGAAGGTGGTCTAACTTCTGAGGGTGGTCAAGCATCAAATACTATTATAGAATCATAAGGAGATTCTGAACAAGTTCAGAGGCCACAAAGAATCACACAAATACCAATAAGATTTGTAGAGTTTGACATGTTGCAAGATACTGAAGTAGACTATGAGGGAGAATTTGTTCAGTGTGCCATGTTAGTATACTCTAAGCCAGTGAGTATTGAAAAAGCTCTCAAGAGGAAAATGTGGCTGAAGGCCATGAAAGAAGAACTTGAGGCTATAGAAAGAAACAAGACTTGGGAGTTGACTAAGCTTCCAAAGGAGAAGAAAACCCTCAACGTCAAGTGGGTTTTCAAGGTGAAATTAAAGCCATACAGATCAATTGGAAAACACAAAGCAAGGTTAGTAGTAAGAGGATTTCTATAGAAACCTGGGTTAGATTACTTTGAAGTGTTTGTGTCTGTAGCTAGACATGAAACAATTAGATTGGTGATTTCCATTGTTGAAAATAGGAATTGGCCTCTGATGCATTTGGATGTGAAATCTTCATTTCTGAATAATCCATTATAAGAAGAGGTATACGTGTTACAACCTCCTGGATTTATGAAAAATAATTAGGAATGGATGATGTACATGTTACATAAAGCGTTGTATGGACTGAAACAAGCTCCTAGAGCTTGGAATCTGAAAATTGATTCATTTTTCAAGCTGCAAGGATTCAGAAAGTGTGAGATGGAGTATGGCATTTATATTCAGCATACTTCTGAAAGAAATATGATTCTGGTGTGTCTCTATGTTGATGACATATTGCTAATAGGAAGCTATTATGATGAGATAGTCAAGTTCAAGAAGGTGTTGATGAATGAGTTTGAGATGACTGACATGGGAAATATGGTATATTTTCTAGGGATGGAGATTCTACACTCTGAGAAGGGTATAATTTTGCGTCAGCTTAAGTATGAACTCGAAATTATGAAAAGATTTGAGCTAAAAAATTACAAGATTGCAATCACACTTGCTGAGACAAACCACAAGTTGGATTCTAATGTTGGGGGTGCTGATATAAATGCTACAAAATTTTAAACATTTGGTTGGATCATTGAGATATCTCTGTAATACAAGACCTGAAATTTGTTATGTAGTTGGAATGGTGAGTAAGTTTATGAACAAACTAAAGTGGTCACATTACCAAGCTGCTATCAGGATTTTGAGACACATTAAGGGGACTATGAGGTATGGAGTTTTGTTCCCTTCTGGTGTTAAATATGACTCAGAGCTGATAGGCTATTCAAACTCTGATTAGTATGGAGACATAGTTGATAGAAGAAGTACTTCTGGATATTTTTTCAAGTATTTTGGAAGTTCTATTTCTTGGTGCTCCAAGAAGCAACCTGTGCTTGTCTTGTCAACTTGTGAAGATGAGTACATTGCAGGTGCTTTGTCTGCATGTCAAACTGTTTGGTTGATGAATTTGTTGCAAGATCTGAATATCAAGATGAAGAAGCCTGTGAAGCTGATGATAAACAACAAATCTTCCATAAGCCTTGCCAAGAACCCAATGCTGCATGGGAGAAGCAAGTATATTGACACAAAATTCCATTTTTTGAGGAATCAAGTCCAAAATGAAATGCTAGAAGTTGTACCCTGTAGCACCTAGAAGCAACTTGCAGATGTTCTGACAAAAGTTATCAAGAATGAACACTTTGTCCATTTGAGGATGAAATTGGTGTTGTAGAGTTTAGTTAGTTGTACATGAATTAATGGATGATGTTAGAAGTAATGCATGTTCAGAAGTTGGTGTTGATCAGAAGGTGTTCTGACTAAGAAGCATCTTACTTATGAGGTTCTTGTGTTGTCCCAGAAGCTGTGTCTAGCTTCTGGAGTGGTTTAGTAGTTGTTTTCCCACGTGGCAGTTAGCTTTGTTGTTTAGCTTTTAGCTAGTTCCTACGTGGAAGTTTAGTTTTCTATATAAACAACTCATGTAACTGAATTTCAGTAGAGTAGTGAATTTATGAGATATTTTTACAAAAGAGTTTCTCTCTCTCAAAGTTTGTTATAACCATTTTCTCTCTCTCTCTTCTCTTTCTATCTCTTCTTCTATTCTCATCTTCATCTTTGAGCCTCAATATATTTTAACCTATCATAACGGTTACTTTAAACAATCATTGCTGTATGTCTTTTAATAAATAAATAAAAATAAAATTGTAGGTGCTAGGATTCAAACTCATGAACATGCGCCATTTTCACCATAATTGGAAGTTCCAACAATGGTGAAAATTAAAAATAAATAAAAAACAAAATTGTAGGTGCTAGTATTTGAACACATGATCAGATGCCACTTTTCACCACAGTTGGTACTTATGACTGTTGTGAAATGTCTTTTAGTAAATACAAAAAAAAACGCCAAAAAAAATCATTGTCACGGTTAATTGTAAGACCGTTGTAAAATGGGTGTTACGAAAGGTCTGTTTTATACTAGTAATTGGTCCATCAGACACTGTCAAGTTTGATTATACAATCTCCTACAATCCACATCGTATCAAGTGAAAACAATTTTAATTATCCACCATCATAAACTTGTCATGTGTCATAACAGGTATTCATTATCACTATTGTAAGTTACACCTCTCTGACCTTACTGAATTGAGTGTTGGAGTGCTAACATTACAAGTCCATTCCCCTCCATAATATCAGAGGCTCATACAACTAGGGGTGTACACAGGTTGGGTTGGAATGAGATTGACCTAATCTATTATCTGACCCATTCAAACTTCATTGGGTTGAATTTATCGTTCAACCCGCAATTTCACATTCGAAACCGATGCAAACCAACCCGTTCATTTATAGGTTTGGTTGGCTTGGGTTCGCGGGTTATGTTTCAAATAAAAAATGTTTTTTTAATAAAATTTTTTAGTTATAAAAAAATTGCAACACAATTCAATAAAATTACATTCATTTCTAACACTCAGATTAGATGAAACATATCATATAATGTTTAATAAAATTCATCCACATGACATAACACATGATAATAGTAAAAAATTCTCCAAAACACGTTATTTACATAAAGTACATAAGTTGGAAATAATACCAAAAAAACAAACACCTAGTCTTAGAATTACGTAAATTTATTAGTCTAGTAGTAGTATTGGCGTTGAATAAATTTTTGTATGGAAAATTGTGGTTAGTAGTGAGATATTAATTTTATATTTTCATTTTAAATAATAATAAAAAATAAAAAATAACTAATGTCACATCAACGGATTGGGTCAATAGGTCTGTAGGTTGAGAAACTCAAACCCGATACCCGAACCAAAATTATACAGGTTGTTGTGGGTTGGGTTGGATATCCCGTAAATGAACGAGTTCGAATAATTTATGGATTAATTCAGTTTGGGTCATTGGGTTCGTGGGTCGACCCACACCCTTGAACACCCCTACACGCCACCGCATCAGAGAAGATCCCATCTACTGCATAATCAATATATTGTTGTGCTACGGAACAACGATGTTGTCTATGAGATTTGACTTCTAATTCTCATGAATTTTCATGAAAACCCACCATATCCGAATTGTTTCTCCCACACAATGAATCCTTCTTCCATAATAATCTATGGTTAATTCTATGCCAACGATTATAATGTCCAAGTCACCTCAGATAATTGTTCATCACAATGCAAGTGCGATCATTGAGGCAACATTACTTGTTCTCACTCCTGTAAGAATATTTCTTCCTCCTCCAACAGAGAAGTCAACCCAATCCTCGTAAGTTATCTAATTTATTATCCCCTCACACTCTAATCCATCCTCCTATCGTTTAGAGCACTTCAAGTTCAAACTTCCAAGCAGCTTCAACTGCAAGCATTTCTTGAACCATAATACTCCAAAGCCTCAAACAACTCCAAACCAATCTAGACATTCTAGGAGAAAACAAACTGCTCACCAATGTTTATAATTTGATGAAGTAGTAGAATGCACACCTCCTTGCTGAAAGACTCATTTGAGTAGAAGAGAAACTTTAAGTTTCTCTTCCTAGAGGTCACTCATCATGGGAAGAGACACCTCAAGTGGTTCTTGATGACGCCATCCCTCAACATCGGGGAAACCCGAGATCCCCCGAACTTCATGTGTATCAAGATTACCCTTTCCTCCTCACGACTTCGGGGGAAAATGCGACAACCACACTCTTCTCGAAAGTTGGTGTAACTAGAGATCCATGTCACACTAGCCTCAAGGAAGGAATGAGTTAGACGTCAAAGCCAAAGCCCCTGGCCGCAGGAGAAATACACTCTCTAGATGTATCCTTGATAATAGAATCTCCAAATACCTTAAAAACCCACTAAAGCTAGAAATCTATTACTGAACTAGGTATTTAGATGAATATGTTGAACACGTAGACACCATGCTTAACTACCAACACTCCAAGAGCATAGTGAATTCAAAATTATTTATCCTCACCCTCAACGAGGCAGCCATGATGTGGTTTAAAACCTTTCCCAATGCTTATATGGACTCCTAAAATAAATTATACGAGTCTTTTACAACTCAGTTTACAACTCAAAAATAGAAACCTAAAACGATATTCTTCCTCATCAGAATACAACAGAAGAAGATTGAAATACTGTGAGAATAAATTGGTTGAATTACTAAGGTAGTCGTCGAGGTAGTAGTGGAAATCTACTTGTGAGGAAGCAATTGTATTGGTGTCGTGTTGGTGTTATTACTCTCAAGAGTTCACTATTCTTGAGAAATTGAGTTTGGTTCTTGAGATAAACTACTCTGAAAATATCAGTTTAGTTCTAGAAATTTGCCAGTAAAAGTTCTGTTTTGGTTATTAATATTAGCCCGGAAATCTCTAATCATTTGTTAGCTTAGCCTAGGTAAAAAAATTCTTTTTGGTTGGGAATAAGCCATTGTAAAATCTCTAAGATCAACTTGTATCAAGGTTCATGGGCATAACCTATAAAAGCTCAAGTTTATAGTCAAAATCTCAAGAAGATCTCATGGGGGCAAGAGTAGGCCAACATTTGGCCGAACCTGGATAAATCATCGTGTCGTCTCTCTAAACTCTTACATTTTACTTTATGCTATTTACTTTACTATTTTTACTTTCCGTTGTTTATTTTACTTTGATATTAAAAAATAGGAACACAATTCCCTTTTTATGTAACAAAATCCTATATTTAATCGCGAATTTTAAATACAAATATTGGATATCTTAGGGAAGAATAAGTGTTGTGAATCCTCATTTTATTGATCTTGAGGAAGATAAAATGTTGGATGCAATATATTCTCTATGGCTTTTGCATTCATTTATTTCTTATATAAAAAAAGTTAGATAAGTAAAGTAAATATTCAGTTATATGATTACTTAAGAACATAAACCTTGAACCCAAATGATTTTCTGCTCTTGCAATCCATCCTATAGAAATTCTTCTAAATAAAATAAATGTTTTTTTAAGTTTCAAATTTTTCATGTTAAATGTTTCATTATCAATTTTTAATATTCATAATGCTTTTATAATGAGGGTTTTAAGTTTCACGCGGATCACTAATGTCAGTGTCTTGAGCGTTGATATTCATTAAATGGATGACAAATATTTATTTAAGAACGATGAAAAAACTCAATAAACACGCTTATATTTTTCCTTGGTTATTACTCAAAACTGAGGTAAAATATATTTCTTTTTAAATAAAAAATACAATAAAATATGTTTTGTCCCAAGCGCCACATATCTATCGGTTTCTAAAAACAAACCGAGGGGATTTTTTTATTAAATTTTAAATTACATTGTTTATGCATAATATTAAAATAAATTGTCTAAACAAATCCAGATTTTGACAATGGGTTCTTAGAGAATAATGTAGCGGGAAATTCATGATCATCAAGCTATTGACAAGCTAGAGATCAATTAACAAGAGTCGCCATCGCGCTTTTATTGTTTCCAAGGGAAAAGGGAAAAAGTACGAACTGAAATTCTAGTTAACAGACTTCCGATGTCACAAGGGTTGTTATGACATCCAATTCTGCGCAGACAAGAATTATGCAGAACTTAAAATGTAAGTGCAATAAATAACACAAGTAATTGTTTACCCAGTTCGGTCCAACATGACCTACGTCTGGGGGCTACCAAGCCAGGGAGGAAATCCACTATTAGTAGTATTAATTCAGACCTTAAACCAACTGTTTAACCCTATCACTTAATACCTACCCAATGCAATTTCAATCTTACACTAAGATCAGAGTTCCTACTCACTCCCCCTCAATCACCTCAGTGATTACTACCTTTAATCAATATTAAAGACAATTATGAAGTCACACTTCAAACAACTCTTGATTGTGCTTAACAGCTTTAATCAAGATACACAGCACTCACGCTTAAAAGCTTAGAGTGACACAACACTTACAACTCAATGAACACCCTATACCAATGCAATGATCTACGTGATAATAGCTTGGCTTACAAGATACGTCTAATACAAGACACACACAAATACAGCAGTGAAGTATGATGGACACACTAAATCTTCACGCCTAAAATCCCTAGTTCTGAATGAAGGATTGTCATCCTTTTATATTGCAGCACTTGGGCCTTGTACTTGTATTTTCCTGAAATTAAGGTCACGCGAGTTCCCCTAAATTCCACATCTAGGTTACTAACAAATAGGCTATTTGTTAGGTTCATTAATTGTAGCTTGGTTGTTGGTTTCCTGGATTTTCTCTCAGCTGTTGAATCCCTGAAGAATAGCCTGAGAAAAATGCTGAAACAGAAAAACTAAACAACCTACAATATAGCATACGCTGTCAGGAATGAATGTCACAACATTCAGTTTGACATCCAAATCAAGGACCATATGCTAAGTCTGTTTTTCCTGAAAACAGACTGTACAAGTTTGCTGAACTGTACAGGACCAATCTGTCCATACCTCAGTATCAGCGTACATTAATAAATGTCAAGACATCCAATTTGACATTTACACAATTAGCCTTATGTCAGGTCTGTTATCCTCCTGAAGAACAGACTGAGATACATACTGAAGTGTAGCAGAAAACCACTCTGCCTATTGTTCAGTATATGCTGTCAATGATGAATGTCATAACATCCAGTTTGACATTCAGACAGTAGGCTTTATGCCAGGTCTGGTATTTCCTTGATAACCAGACTGAAAATAAATACTGAGTTCTAACAGAACACCAACTGTTCTATTCCTCAATATCTGCTGACAGGGATGAATGTCATAACATCCAGTTTGACATTCAATAAATCCTGTATTAGCTAATCCTGCAGTATACTACTCAAGTATGTCATGACATCAGCCAAGACATCAGAGTACAGCTAGATATTCTAACATATAATGCAGTCAAACAAACACCTCCACAGCATGTCATGACATCAGTCAAGACATTAGAATCCAGCTAGTGTTTTACCATACAATGCAGCCAATTAAACACCTACACGAACAAAACCCAAATAGTAAGAAGTTTTCAAATAAAAACTAATAAAAGTCAGAGATCACAGGTAAGGGGGTTGGTTACACAGAGGGAAGGTGTTAGCACCCAAAGTGTCCTAGGTACTCCTAGGGAGCCCTTTTTGTGTGCATATGTATTTTGTACAAAGTGATGTTTACAAACAAATAGAATGAGGGAATGAGAAAAGAATTCATTAATTATATTTTTGTGTTTGACAAGACCTTCGGACTTGTGCCTACATACCAACATATAAATGAGGGATCAAAACCTCGTAGTTCGTGCTATAAATTTCAAAATGAGTGTGTTGGTTTTAACAAAATTTAAGTTTGAAAGGCACAAAGGCCTAAAATGATTTGAATGAGTTGGTTCTTTTTTGGTTTTTTTGAAAGTTTATGTCAAGTATAGTTAAGTTCATTTAAGTTTGATTTAAGAAAATTAGTTTGAAAATGCAATGGCATAAGGCCAAAGTTTCTATCTTTTTGCAAAAAAAGTGGTCCAAGTTTAGAACAAGAGTAAATCACACAAAGAAGGTGTTGAAAATGAGGGAGAGATTTTGAAATTAAATAAGTGGATAGAAGATGAAGAGACTACCCTATGCACAAAAATTTAAAAGTTTAAAGTTGAAAAGATCTGACCAAATGGGAGTCATCCAAAAGACAAGTATGTCAATAGAAATCCAGAATTCCCTTGGACTTTTTAGAATCAAGCAACACACAAATGCACAATTATGTCAATCTTGTAGAGCAAAGACATCAAATAAAGATGGCCTCATCCAAGCTTATCCACTTCAATGATCTTCTTCAAAATAGCCTATGTAGTAGATGGATTCCACAAGTCACAGGTTCAACATAACAGCTTAACAATGATCAATGTTACGGATGAACTGGAGAGATCTTGAATGATGTATCAGATGAATTTAAGATTGCAAGTACTTGGTTCTTCAACAAATTAGCATTGACCAAGTCCATTAGCAAAGGAATGTTGCCTAAATTCTAAGTCCAATTGGGCAAGATCAAACCAACAATCCACTCAAAAGTCTTTTAGGGTTTTTGTTATTATTATGTGCATTAATGGTCAAAGACCAAACAAGCAAACAAAGAATACACAAAACAAAATAATATCACACAATATGGTCCAAATGGACAAAGTGAAAATTACATTAACATAAACAATTAGGATGATATGTATAATGGCAAATGATAATAAAGTGCTAAAAGTAAATTGCATTAAAGTAAAGACTTGAAATTAAAAGTTAATGGTTAGTAAGTTAGTAGTTAGTTTTGCTTTGCTTTTGATTTCAAGACATTCTTTGGAGAACACTCAACCCACTTGCCACAAGCATGGATCCTTGAACCAAAACATCTTCCAAAGGAAGGAAAGAAGGCCAAGTTTCCACACAATACCATGGAAGAGGGGAGACTTACAATCTCACTAACTATAATGCTTATGCCTTTTATGTCACAAATTTAGCGATATGTTAAGCAATCGTAATTGGACTTATGTAGAAGTCACAACTATTTGAGGCCGGGCAATAGACTTTTGATGTTAATGCATGTTGGAGACATAGTATTATGAACTATGCTCATTAAACATACCACACACAAAAAATATGCAAAAGGTGTGGCCTAATCTCATCCATACTCATGTTAATCTTTCAATCAACTAGAATTAGGACTTTGAGATGTCATTGGCCAAATGGAAATGAATGGATGAAGAAGGGGAATTAGATGAAGAGGGAAAGGGATGAATGAGACCACAAATTGGTCAAAGGAGGACTTTTACCAAATTAATATTATTCATTCATTTTGGGAGATGGAATGTACATTCCATCAATCCCCTAAATCCAATAATATTAATTTGACAAAGTCAAATCAACCTTGACCAAGGCCCAACAACAAATGAGAAACTCAATTAAGTCAATACAAATGGTCAACACAATGAAAATGACATTTATTCAATTAAAAATAGTAAAATAATGCATTAAATTTAAATATGTTTTGTCCAAATCCTAAAATCTCATCAAAACACCAAATAAATGGCCATGAAATTTATCATAGGTCAAACAAGGTCAAAGGACCTTGGAGAAAAAAATTCATAATTTTTGGACATTTAAAAATATTTTTAAACAATTAAAAACAAATGAAAAATCAATTAATTCATGAAAAATATTAATAATGATCCAAAAAATAATTTTAATTCAGAATATGAAAGAGAAAAATATTTGAAAATTCTTGGTGAAAGTCCCATATTTTTTGGATCAATATTAAATTTATTATGAATTATTGAAGAAAATGGAATTAAAATGAAATTCAGAAAATCCAAAAATACGTGGACCATCAGATCTCCCTCATTAATTGAGGTGGCAAATCTGATGATTCAAAACACGCGTTCCACCAATGTCCTAGTCAAACGCGCTGTAACACGAGTAATCACAAAGCATGGCTAAGATTAAAACGTGAGAATTAGATCCCATGGTCCAGATGCAAGCCACATCATCGCCGGAGCCAGAGCTCCGGTCATCTTCCCCTGTGAGCTCCACCGGACTGGTCAAGATGAATCATCACTAAAATTCAAAAGGGGGACATGATTTTAAAGAGAAAACATCACTGAACACGAATATCACCTCCAATTCCTCCAATTCCAAATATATTGAGAGATATGTGGAATCGAAAAATGAGGTTCATGATCTGAGTTTCGATTTGGCCTCAAAGCAACTCAATCTTCTTGTCTACATTGGTAGGACTTCAGACAACTCAAGAATCAATGGAATTGAGCAACAATTTAATAGAATCGAAGAGTTTAAAATTTCTGTAAATTACCTTCAATGGAGGTCTGAGCTTGCTTGATCTTGATCTGAATCGTGCTTGGCTTCACTTCACTTGTTTGCAGGAGAGGAATGGAAAGGTTTAGAAGTAATGGACTCCTGGAGAATTGAATTCCAAAACAGTGGAGATTCAAGCTCAAATTCAAATGAATTTATCAAGGTTATCCTCTTAGAGTGAAGGGTTTTCAATGGAGATTCAAAGCTGGCGCAATGTGTCTGTTAATTCTGAGCATAAGGGCCTCAATTTATAGGGAAATCAAATGATATTTGCACACTCTTTCCACTTTCTAAATTTGGTAAAATGATGATGCCATGCTGCATGGGCGCGCATAGGCCCATGGAATGATGGTTTGAAAGTCCAAATGAATGATCAGATGCTTTGAAGATGGATTGGATTGCAAGGTACATGTGCATTGTCACTTGAAGATTGATCCATGCCAAATGATATCAGCCTGTTTAAGTCATGCGCAGCCTATGCATTTCTCATCCAAAATGAATGAATTTGAGCTCTTTGGAAAGGTGATCAAGAGGAACAAGTTTGATGTTGAACACTTTTTCATTTGGAGCTTGGAACTTGGAGATATTTGAGTTGGATGTTTGGAAAAATTTGACATATCAAAAATTTTCTAAGTGTCAAGCCATATGTCTTAATATTCCACCTTACTTAACTTTTTATAGGAGCTTACAATGAGAAAAGTGTCTTCATCAAAGTTGCAGCTCTCTTAAAGACATTCAAAATGGTCACCAATTTCATGTCATTTGGATTTGAAATGATAGAGGTATGCATTTTTGAAGTTTGGAAAAATCACTTGATCAATGGTATAGGTCAAAAGTGACCTATAATGTAGCCTCATATCACATGTTCAAAGAAGTTGAATTAGATCCCACTCCAAACATCAAAGTTGAAGTAGACACATTGAATGTGATTTTTCAACTTGGAAATCTTTCATCTCATAAAAATTGAGTAAGTTATGGCCTTGGGAAGTTGACTTTCAAATTAGGGTTTAGACAAAATGACCTATAATGTTTCAACATAGAAAATGATTTTCCAAGCAAAACTAGCTCTAGGTCTCAACATGAAAGTTGTTTATAATGTCATTTAGAGTAAGTTTTCGCTTGGAATCATTTTCATAGGGTGAAAATTATAGGAGATAGGGTCTTGGGAGACCCAGTTTTGATCAGATGAATTCATCTGGCCAACCACCATCAACCAACTTGCTAACTTCCAATTCTCTTGACTTTCTTGGCTCATGGTAGATCATATATGCATAAGATGATGAATTTTGAAGTGCCCCTTGAGAAATTTGATCAATTGGTGAGATAGCTTGTTGGAGAAGTTACTCAAGATACCCAATCAAACTACGGTTTCCAAGGCAAATCACCCTCAAACTATTGAATAAAACTTGATCAATATAACATGTAGAGATCATTGAGACTCATATATGATGATTGTAACCAATCTTGCATCAATTCTTGGTTGTGCTCTTTGTTCATGAGGGTCTTAAACCCTAGATGTGATCAATGAATCAATGAGATCATGCCCTACCTACAAAAAGAGTTAGATAGATGCAAAGACATATTTTTTGGTATTTTGGTTAGTGAAATGATAAAATACAAGTATGATATAATCACGAAGTGCTTGGTAATCTCTCCCAAAAGAAACCCAATGAAGGAGGGGTAAAGAGGATGCCAAGGTATGATCCCAATGCTTATGCTTATGATAGAATGCATGAGGGATCTTAGGGTCAAAATTAGGGTCTTACAAATAAAAAGTGTTTTCAAATTTTTGATAAGTTATTTGTTCCTCCCAAAGATTTTTTTTCTGCACTTGCAATTCATCCCAGAGATTTTATTATCTTGGCAAATGTTTTCATGGCAAATACTTTCACATGAAAGTGAACAAGATAATTATGCTTGCAATTTAAATAATGTTTATGAATAAATTTATCAATATTGTCAACCGAGAAAAACATTAAATTAAGCACTACTACAAAAAGTGCTTTTAAGGTCGGACGCGAAATACATTTTACCTCGGTTGCAGTACCAAGGTAACGAAGGGTGTCATGAAAAGTAACGGTTTTATCACCTTTGTTTTTTAAACACAGAAGGGTAAATTAATTTGCACATAGGTTCAAACCCTAACATCTGCATTTTTATTATTTACAAAACTAGCGCCTCATACATCTCGGTTTACAATAAAACTGAGGGATAATGTAGATTGTTTTTTTTAATTGAAATTTATTATATTGTTTATATAGAAAATAAATAAAAATGATTTGTTTACAAACTATAATATTTACCCATAATATTATATTGTTTACCAAGAATATTAAAATTAAAATTAACTTATCCTTGGCGATCATATGTGGGATCTTCGACTCCTTGATATTTGGGCAAGATCAAATGCTTCACGTTGCAGTTATTTATTTATGATATAAAACAAAAAAAAGGTTAGAAAAATAAATGATTTTCTGCTCAAATGAATATTTAAAAACACAAACCTTGAACCCAGATGATTTTATGCACTTGTAATCCATCATAAAGAACTCTTAATGGAAAAAGTTAAAGTGGAGGATGTAGATAGTTTTAAGTGCTTCATGATATTTCTTTATCCATTATAGATATCAAAGTCCTTTATAATGGAAATTTTTAGGTTTTACACGAATCACTAATGATAGTGTCTTGAGCGCTAATAATCACGAAATGGACGGTAAATATTTGTTTAAGGACGATGATCTATATCTAAAATTATCACCCTAAGTTATCCCCTCGGTTTTGTTAAAAACCAAGGTGAACATGATTTTTTTTTAAAATTATATTGTTTACACAGAATTTGGAAAAATGATAATACAACAAAAGAAAATTTTTGGTGTAAGAAGTTATGTGATCCAAATATTGCACACATCCAATTTCTAGGAGTTATTTGTTCCAACCATTTAATGCATCCAACTTCTAAAGGAATTATTTGTTCCAACGTTGAAAAAATATTTTTCTTCACTTGCAATCCATCGTAGAGAACGTTTTCAAGCTTCTAAATACAACAACAACAACAACAATAACATCAACACTATTTTATGAGATGGATCCCAAAAGAATGACGTATTCGAGTTTGAATCGGCTACATATAAGTTAGGATTAGGGTAATATTTGTTTAACGAGTATTTTTATAGTAAAATCTGATTATCTTATCCCTCAGTTATTAAGGAAACCGACGGGATATATCGTTTAGTTTTAAAAAAATAATTATAATAATAAAAAAAAGGTTCCTGAATTGTTATTCCCCTCGGATATTTTGAATAACTGAGATAATAAGTTGATTGTCCCATCGATTTTGTTAAAAACAGAGGTAATATGTGGTTTCTATTTCTAAAATAAATAAATCGTGACGTGCATTGAAATCATATCACTAGAATGGTTACTTTGACATTCTTGTTAAAGAGTTCTGGTTAAATGCCTTTGTTGGGCCATTTGGCCATGATGCTTAGTCAATTCAGTCATATGTCAATGACTCTCCTATCATAATTACTCAATCACTTATAGCTAAGACAATAAACTGTGAAGAGGAAGGTTGTTGTATTAAATATTATAGATTCAACAAAGTCTACTCAGTTCACATTCGCCTAACTTATACCAACTACGATAATCTTAGCAGTTTTGCTACTCTACTACCAATTTGAAAAGTTTTGATAAACTTCTACTGTCAAATCTTTGTCCAAGAGAGAAACAGCTGGAAACGCTTACTTGGGATGACAAACATCTCTTGTTATTCCTTACCAAGAACATCAGAGTTAATCTTCCTCTTACCGTGTTTAACTTCTTAAAGGAATTGATAATCATCTCTAGGGGGGAAATGACTTTCCTCATACCATATATAAGAGTTATTTCTGAACTTTTCTCTTAATTAGAGATAGTTAATAATGATACTATTGAAGTTGGATGGAGTCAGAATTTTGAATATGTGTAATAGTTATTTGTTGTCCTGTTTTTAATCAATAAATTGTTTCCTTTCATATTATTGCCTATTCATTTTTATTGATAACAATTTTTTTGAGAATTACAAATTAACAAGAAAAAATAAAATAAAAAATTAACTAAGAAAAAAAGGGAAGATTGGAAGGCACCAAGTGAGAAATCATTGAAAAAAACCTTAAATGCAGTTACAGGGATTTGAAGTGTGTCCCCTTGTAGCTATATTCTCTCTATTTTTAAAAATATCGAGGTAATAGGTTTATTATATTTCTATGGAGAAAATATGACGCTCAATTATAGCTATATTACCTCGGTTTTTTTATAAAACAGAGGTAAAAGTTATTTTTTTAAAAATCAAACATGTCACTCCCAAGACCTACACACTCGATTTTTTGCATGTTCGAGGTGAAAACTTTGTCATAAAAAGTATTATTTGTCGCAGTGAAGGAATATTTTCTTTGATTGGAAACATAAGAAGGTCATTCCAAAAATACAACAACAACATCAGTACCATTATATTAGGATGAATTGCAAGAGTGAAATTTTTTTTTGTTCAAGATAGAAGAACATTGAATATTTTTTCTGTCTTGCAATTCATCCCAAAGTGTGATGCATACAAGTTTGGAGTGACTACATATAAGTTAGGTTTAGGGTAAAATCTAATTAACGAGTGTTTTTAATAGTAAAATCTGATAATCTAATTCCTAGGTTATTAAATATAACCGAAGGAATAGATCATTAATTTAAAAATAAAAAGAAAGACACCACTTTTAAAGAAATAAAAATGTAAAACTATTGTTGTTGGAAATCGAAGCATGTCCTGAATTATTTTTCCCCTCGATTATATTTAGAAGCCAAGGAAATATATGGTATTTCTTTTAAAAAATTAAAATTAAACATGGTGCGCCTTGGCATTATACCTTGGTTTTTTGTTGGGTGAGGTAAAAGTTTTATCATGAAATGTGTTATTTGTAGTAGTGTCCTCTCTTATGCTTGAAGTCAGTTGTCTAACAAGTTGCATCAGAGCCTAACTCATGTTAAAGACTAGTCATCCTAGGAGGAAAACGACTTCAAGCTATTCACTAAACAAACCTCCATCCTTTAATGGAGAAGGATATAGTTTGTGGAAAGAGAAAATGAAGTTTTCCATAGAAGGGATGAATCTTTGTATTTTAAAGGCTATGTAGTAAGAAAATATGAAAGGATTGGGCCAAGGATGATAAAGCAAATATGTCACGCGGTTTGAAAGCAAAAACCTATCATTACTACTGCTCTCGGTCTTGATGAACTTTTGTGAGTTTCTCACTGCGAGACTGCAAAAGAAATGTGGGACATCCTCCAAATTACGCATGAAGAAATTACTGAGGTAAATAGGGAAATTTGGGCACATTAAACCATGAGTATGATCTCTTTAGAATGAAACCCGAAGAGAGCATTAATCAAATGCAAACACGATTTACTCATATAATAAGTCATATGAGAACTTTGGGAAAACATTTTCAAATGAGGAACTAGTTGTGAAAATACTTAGATGCCTAAAACGTAGTTCACAACCCAAAGTCACTGCAATTTTTGAATCTAAAGCTTTAGTGACTATGGACATGCACACTCTATTTGGAAAATTGTATGAACACGAAATGGAACTTAAAAGGCTTGCCATAGATGAAGAAGGAGAAAAGAAAAACAAAATCCTAAAACTCAAATTTGAGTAATCCGACTATGACGATGACATGTCCCTTATAGTAAAGAACTTCAAAAGATTCCTAAGGCATGATAAGGAAAAAAAGAATAAGAAGAAGACACAATTCATGCAACATACTACACATGTGGAAAGAAATGGAATATCAGGCCAAACTGCACCTTAGCTAAAAAGGAAAATCAAAATAAATCCAAGAAACCCTAGAAAAAAGGGTAAGAAAGCTTATGTTGCATGGGAAAGTCGACAAAACCCTTTTTATCAATAAAACCAAACATGAAAACTTATTGGTACAAGTTTATGTCCATGATATCATATTCGGTGCTACTAACGAATCCTTGTGCAAGGAATGTTTTGAAACTATGCATAATGAATTCAAAATGTAAATGGTGGGGGAGCTTCGATACTCCCTAGGACTTCAAACCCATCAAACCAAAGAAGGGCTCTTTATCAATCAAGCAAAATACTATATAAAGTTATAAAAGAGGTCTGACATGGAGAAGTCTAAAATAATAACAACACCAATGTCAACATCATGTAACCTCGACATGGAGGAAGATGGATAACTAGTTGAAGAAAGGAAATACCGATGTTTGATAGGATCTCTTCTCTATCTCACTGCATCTGATCCTGGTATCTTATTTATTATTTGTCTCAGTGCTCGCTTACAAGCACCCCCAAAAGAATCATGTCTTAGTGCAGTCAAACGCATCATGAGATATCTCAACGACACACAACAACTGGGACTAGATTATCCCATTGGAGAGGATTGTGGCCTAGTTAGCTACATCAATTCCAATTTCAGTGGATATAGATTGGATAGGAAAAGTATCAGTGGTATTTGTCACTTAGAAACTCGCTTGTCTCTTGGCATAGCAAGAAACAAGAAAGCATCGCGCTATCCACAGTTGTGGCAGAATACGTTGTTGTGGGTAGTTATTGCTCTCAGATTATCTGGATGAAACAACAACTCAATGATTATGGTGTTAATCTTGGAGTTGTCCCGATAATATGTGACAACACTAGCGCCATAAACCTCACTAAAAACCCGATTTTTCACTCTCGGGCTAAACACATTGATGTTAGGCGCCACTTTATTAAGGATCATGTTATAAAAGGGGAATGCATACTTGAATTTTTTACGTCATCTAATCAACTTGCAAGTTTTTTTACAAAATCTCTTCCTAAATAAAGCTTCTTTTTTATAAGAACTATACTAAAAATTCTAGTAAATCATGCATGGATTAGTATGCTTATGTGTCTCTTCTCATTCTTCTTCTCTTTCTCTACTTGATACTTTGTGATGTATGTGCTCTATTGTTTTTTTTCCTTTTTGATGATGATAAAGAGGGAGAAGTATACTCGTAGAGGGAGTAAAGTATACTCTCTACCACCTCACTGAGAGATGCGTTGTCATCATAAAAAAGGGGAAGAATATGGATCTATGTGCTTGTAGGTATGAAGCTGATGAAAAAACTAATGATTATTGAAGTTGGTGGCAATGACTTTCCAACTCTCTGATAATGGTTACCAAACTTGAAGACATATCAAGCCGCATAAAGTATGGAACTCAAGATTCCTCTTAAGTGCTTATATGATCGATGTACCTAGCAAATGATCTTGAAAGCCTTAGAATTGTGAAAGAGATGGAGTGTGAAAGCTCGTCAAGTTGTATCTGTCCGAGTCACCAAATTTGTGTGAAAGTAGGAAAGTAAATCCTAAGATACTAAGGAAACTCACTTCAAACATAAAATTTATTTTGAACTTCCTTTTTAATTATCAAAACTCCCAAAAATGTCTTCAAGCCTGCGTTAGTTGATTAGGAAATTTCCATCTTCTTTTGAAGCAGTTTTTAAACTACACAATTGATTAGGACCTTAAGTCAATTGATTGGAAAATGGAAAATCAATTATATAATTGATTATGATAATGTCTTAATGATTGGAAACAAATCTCTATCCAAACTTTCAAAAATGAGCAAATATAATTGATTATAAAGGTCATCCAATCGATTGGGATGATGACCCAGTCGATTGGGCGATTAAAATCACCCATGGATTGTTTCCTTTTTTAGATTTCTTACCCTCTATATAAAGGATGCGTCTCTCCTCCTTATTTCACACAATTTTTTTGAATTTCTCTATTTCTTTAGAATTTATCTCTCTTTTCTCTCTCTCCATCTCTAAAATATATCTTCTCTTCACCCAAGTTGCCTTAGTGCCTTTGATTGAAAATCTACCTGTGAGGAAGAAATTGAATTGGTTGTTGGGAGAGAATGTAGATACGATAAGGTCTAGAAGGGACATGGTTGAATAAAGTGTTCCCCTTAAAAAACTAAATTAAAAAAGAATTACTTTTTACATTAAATTAGTTTTAAAGTATAGAAATTTTGTTCCAGAGGGGACAGATGTTGGACCAGATGTCTGGGACAACAAGAACTACTGGTTTATAATAGATTACTACTTTTGGGGACATATGTCATACATGATGTCTGGGACACTGTAAACCAGAAACAAAAAACTAGTTTGCAAGTAAGATATGACAAATTAATTTTTAGAAGATGATAAAGCATAAAAGTAATAAAGAACATAAGAGATTGGTAACCAAGTTCAGTGAAACCATACCTACATCTGGGGGAACTCTATCCAAGAAAGGAAATCCACTACTTTGAATTAGTACCCTTAGTCTCACAAGAACCAACAAAGCCTATGTTGTTCAAAGCCTCTTCCTAATCCTAGTGTCTTTCTATATAAGGACTCCCCCTAAATATGAGAACCTACTCACCTTCTTCTTGATCACCCAACCATTGGTGTTTATAACTCAAGTAAAACAATACCAACAACTATGCCAAGTTACCGAAATATAGAGAGGTGTATAAAGATTCAACACTAAACAACCTTTAGCGTGAAATACAAGAAACACTTTGTTCACAAACTCATAGACTTAGTGTCCTAGAACAAGGTTTACACCTCAATAAAACCAAACTCTATTCCTTATGATAAGAAAGGAGGTGTTAGAGTGGTACACATACAAAGGCTCAAAAGATAAAACCTAACAATAGGTATCTTCAAAACTTGTAAGCCTTGCACACCTCAAAAGTGAGGTTTGAGTCTCCTTAAATATAAATGCAATCTTGGGCTTCTCTTCTTGGATTTATGATTTAATTTATACCTAATAATAACATAATCTTATTGGATTTGATTTTCTCCATAAAGTTATCCAACAAAAGATATGATTTGTTATAAATTCAAATTCATATTTAAATCTCCATTTAAATTGATTTGATCTTCAACAGTTGTCAAATAAATCACACAAACACATTGTACAAATGCAACAAAAAATATGATCGAATATAAACCATATTTTTCTCAATAAATGCAACAATATTGGCCTACTGAACTAGGGTCAGATGTTGTAGTGCACATGTTGGAACATCGTGTTCCACATGTTGCAGCATTACATCCAAATTCATTCCTCTCCATACCTTGAATATCTTCTGATGCAAAGTGAATCTTGGATAGAAAACAACCCGCAATACCATTTGCATATTGTAAGAGATCAGATGTTGCATCTAATAATAACATATATCTTGATGATGGATACCATATGCTGTAACACGCATGTTGGAACATCGTGTTCAACGTGTTACACCAGAGCATCCAAAATGACTCTTCTTCATATAAGTATTCTTTGTATATTAGTTCTTGGAACAAACTTTCCTTGAAGGTACATTCAACAAAATCTTCTTTGACTGAAACAAATCCAATTCCTTTCAAGTTGATTTTGGATTATCGACACAAACTTCTTCCCAAAATAAAAACTTTGGATCATCTGAAAAAGTCATCACCTTAACACTTTTGAAGGACATCATAAGACAACCAGAACCCAAACCTTAAGAATATGGTTGAACTTGTTCTATCAAGCACTTTAGCCAAACTAGTCATGTCCAACACTTTAGCCAAACAACTATTGCTTTACTAGTCATGTCAAGAGCTTTAGCCAACAACTCTTCTTCGCAATAAAATCATATACTAGAACACGTGTTGGAACATCTTGTCCCATATGTTGTCTAAAATGCATCTTATACATATGTTGTTTTTCCTAATGCAGCCAATCCAAAATGAAAAACAAAGTGCATAAGCGAAAGATAATAAGCGGAAGCAAAACATGGTGAAAGGATTAAATATCACATGCTTCCTTATTATCATAGAAACAAGTATTCAGACAATATCATTAACTCAAGTAAGCTTGAAGTTACTTTAACAAGCAATTTAAATCTTGAAACTTAGACTCAGTACAAACTTAATTCAAGAGACAAATATTCATCAAATTAAATGCATCACAGACCTACACTTATATGATAAAACACTATAAGCAAGATTTAATTCTAGATGAAATTTTGATGATGAGTTATACCTAACATACATGATATAATGCATAAAACTAAAAGATATGGATAGAAAAATGTACATAGGATATATAGTGGTTCGACAATTTGTCATCGCTATGCCTACTCCCTTCTTCGATGATTTTCACCATCGGAAACATTAACATCCTCCACTATGATTAAAGGATAAATATACATGTATTTTGGTACAATGAGTTATTATTAAACCGAACACTAACAACCCATTGCTTTAGCCAACACAGATCTAAAACAATAATTATTCATGTTGATATATATTACTCAACTGCTAACATTCAAGATATTCAATAATATTTATCCACCAAACTTGATAGACCCAATGACCTACTCCAAGATTCAGTTTTCCAGCCTCCTTTACTCGGATATGACAAAGACTTGTCTAAGTAATTGTTATATCACAGAATAAGAACAACTCCCAACTTTTTTCTGCAACAACCTTTACTCGGATTCACAAAAGTATTCCTTGGAGTATGAAGACAACTATTGTCTTGCTTAATAAACACCAATCGAAAATGAACAAGAAACAATTCTTTATCCTGATACAAACAACAAAACTTCATACAAAAACATTAGATTCCCTAATGTTCCTCAAATTACCTCTCACACTAAATATTTAGAGTTGAGGTCCATACCAATGGTTTCTAGGTATAAGGTTGAACATGGTGAATAATACTTAAAGGATCTCACACAACACAAATGTATAATTCTCACACTCTCAATATTCTAGGAGGTTTCTCACAAGGTTGAAGTTCGGAGATAGTTTATTGGTTAATGAAGAAATCTTTTCATAGTTTCTCTCAAGATTCTTGACAAAGAAAAATTGGGTTTTTATGAATTTTTGGGTTTTCAGAAACACTCAATGGCTTATCAAGGAGTTTCTCTAAAAATGTGGTCACCAATACTTAACATAAATATGTTCATCACTTTTTAAGATAGACAACTAAAATGGTTTAAATAGGTGTTAGAGGTAAGACACAAAAATATGGGAAAGGAACAATATGATTTGTGTCAAGTCACGAGTTATTGTATTTTGAGTCAAAGAAAGAATGAAGTGAATCAAAGGTAATGAAGTGAAAAAGTTTGTTACTAGTGATATGAATCAAGTCTGGATGTGTGATTCGAGTCAAGCAATGTGTGATTCGAATCACACTTAGTTCTAAATAAATTTGAACGACTTTGATTCGAATCAGATTCACAGAGGAAAATTCTTCACTTCCAAGTAAGATCATGATTCAAATCAAGACTTTTCGAAAACCTTGATTTAAGACTTCTAACTTGAGATTCAAGTAACACTCAATATTTTGACTTGAATCAAATTGTAAAAATATTAAAACAAATTTAAATGGACCCAAACATAATGGATTAAATGAAGAGGTGTTTAAGGTACTTATCTAACAAATGAAGCATAAAGTTACACATAAATTACAAACAAATAATACAATCGCAATAAGTCAAATTACAAACACACAGAATAAATAATTGACAAAACATCAAAATGATGATATCGAGTGTAATGCAATTTCATTGATGTCGTGTTGTTATTACTCTCAAGCGTGTGATATTATTAAGAAATTGAGTTAGGTTCTTGAGATTAACCAGTCTGAAAATATCTGTCTTGGTTATAGAACTTTGGTGGTAAAAGTTCTATTTTGGTTATTGAGATTAGCCTAGAAAATCTATAATTAGTTCGTTAGCTCATCCTAAGTAAAAGTCTTATTTTTGGTTGGGGATAAAGCGTTGTAAACTCTCTAAGATCAACTTGTATCAAGGTTTGTGGGCATAAATTGTAAACGCTCAAGTTTATAGTCAAAATATCAAGAAGATATCTTGGGGCCAAGAGTATGCTAACATTCGGCCGAACCTGGATAAATCACTGGTGCTATCTCTCTAAACTCTTATCTTTTACTTTATGCTATTTACTTTACTGTTTTTACTTTTCGATGTTTGTTTTACTTTGATCTTAAAAAAATGCTAACATAATTCCCTTCTTAAGTAATGAAATCTTAAATTTAATCGCGAATTTTAAATATCGCAATTCACTCCCTCTCGCGCTGGAAGTCACTCGTCCAACATATGGGTCGTCCTATCCAGAGCCTAACGAATACACAGAGCATTGCAACATAGCCAAGAAACAACATCAATAAGGCATGAGAAGAAAAATATGTTAAAAGTTAACATCATCAACCTCAACAAGCGCTTAGAGATAATGGCAGTCAATCACCACAATGAAGGACAAATGTACCCTAACATATACAATATGAAGTATTCTAACTCCATAAATGCAGGAGGAACTAATAAGAGGATAGCCCAAGATTTATCCCTAGAAATATATCCAAGGGAAAACATTGAGATAACCTAGAACACCCCTATAATGATCGATCCATGAGACTCCAATGAGAATATATTCATCCCCAAGAAGACACCGCATGGGCAAATAAAGCAGCGACTAGGTTATTTTTCATTAAGTTCTTTTATGAATATATGTAAAGGCTTACTTTACTACATAACCTTTTCATTTTAGTAAACAAATTAATTCTTCATCAAATCACTTCCTTTGTTATCATGCAAAGACAAGTACGACTAAGGCAAAAGGGCGCTTTCATAAACACCATGAGCGTGCGACTAAAAGCAACAAACCCCTATAGTGGAAGTCGCTCAAATAAGAACTATGAACCTCAAAAGCGAATATGGTGGTTCGTGCTCACCTCCATCTTAGTAGATAGCCACTCTAGAGTACAAAAGGTGATACCCTATTACATTGGCCTAAAAAAGTCTAAAGTTAGGGGTGGGGAAGAGGAACACACCCTTGGTCGGACGCGCTCCTCAAATACGTCTAATAAAGATTTTGAGCAGGGGGTCGCAAAAGCTTCTAAATGTCGATAGAAGCAATGCTCGATATCAAAGTAAATTAAAAAATTGAATATAGGAAAAATACAAAATAAATCTCGAACAATAAGCAATATCGTTACAAAGACAACTCGAAGAAAAAAAATATACAATGCCTATGAGTCTGACTCTTCACCAAGAAGAACTACAAACCTCCCATATATTATCTCATGCTCATGACAAATTTTCCTCATCAATATTCGCACATAAGGGTATTACTACTTCAAAGCGTTCTCATAAGCCACTTGTGTGATATAATAACTAAACTCCATGTACTCTTTAAACAAGTGAGCATTATTAGACTGTACCTCACACATATCATCTTGAGCTTTCTTGAAACCTTCACGAGCTTCACCCAATAAATTCTTAAGATATTATATCATCTTATGAGAGCAATTTATGTGTCGAATAACACCTTTCAAACAAATGTTAGTAGGGTATACCTCTCTTTTATCTCTAGAGTCAACACATCTACTTTCTAAGCCAATAAGTGAGGATAGCCATATGATAACACCTTATCCCCCATTTCAATCAATAGGTTAGTCATCCCGGAGAGATCATTCAGAAACAGGTTCCTGTTGATAACAAGGTCTATAAGATGCTCCTCAAGGTTCTTTATTTCCTTTCGAAGGCATTCAATTTCCAAAACTTCACCCTTACCTACATCTCTGAAAGCCAATATTACACGTGCCTTGCGCATGTGATACGATATATCCACCATTTCTTCTTGATGAACAACTTTGACCTTGCTCATGAAATATGTGTAGTTCTCTTCAGAGACAAAAGATCTAAGGCCTGACTGTCGGATGACTATGAAGAACAATGAAAAACGAGGAAAGGTTCGTCGAGTGTGATAACAAGCTATCCCCATGACACGATCTCCCCAAATACTGCTCCCCAGGTTTGGTAGTAGAGGATAACACAAGAATCCATGTAGTCTCACAAGTGGGAAGGGTAAAATAAGACCAAATTTACCATTCAGCCTTCATATATGAACTACATACGTCCATACAATCAACAATTCAGGATCTGGGGAGACACACCATCACCACTAACAATTGTAATTAAACCTCAATTTCCCATGACACTTGAGTATCGTAAAAAGGTTGCCTCTACCTCTAAGTCTAGGGCCACATTGATGGGTTATGGTGCAAAACATTTCAGTTACAAGACATGTATTTAATGTGTGTCTTCCTGAGAGCATATACTCCCACTCAACAAACTCCTTTGAATATCTCCCTTAGAGTGTGGAGCAACCAAGACAATAAAGAAGAAATGTCTTGAGCCCGGTCTCAAAGCTCCAACTCAATCGTAGTTGTACACGTGACCACAAGGACTTATGGGAAAATTATTCTGAGTCGACAGAAGGCCCCACATGATTGACTTGATTGTGAAAGCCCAATCCAAAGTATCCTATCTGAATTATTTGTCCATCAGACATTATTTGATCCGATCAGACAGTCTTCCGCAACCACGACATATCAAATGAGAACGGTTTTAACCGCTCACCATATATAAACCTATCACATACCATAATAGGTATTCATTCATTTCCATTCTTGCAAATTACACCTCTCGGATCTCTTTGCTCCACCCCCATTAATCGTACTGGAGGCTCCACATCAGAGAAGTTCCCTTCTCTTAAATTAGTGATCTCTTGTTCCTCTACAAAACAATAATAAAATGGTCGAAATATATAACAATTTAAAAAAATTAATTCTATTTATGTATTTTCCTCATTATAAATTCAAAGTAAAATATGTACTACTTTTAAATTTCCACAAATATAAATAATTAGAAGTCAAAATTGAAAAAAGTACTAATTACTTTTATATTAAAAAACTATATGGTGAAGTAAAACAATAAAAAAAATGGGTTCTCCAAGAAGTTATAGTAAATATCTAGATCTTTAAAATTATATTAACATAATTCTTCTTCTTATTGATTTTAAAAGTATATATAAAATTATAAAACTTTTAATTGAGCTTAAATTAGATTTTAAAATTTTCAAAAATTATTTATAAAAATTATTAATATAAATGCTATTTTTTAAATCCAACTAGCTAGATTGATAGCTATAAAAATATTGATAAATTAAAGTATTATTTTAATCTGAGATTTTCTATCTCTTTACACTTAAAATGTGTAATTAAGTGATAGGAGATGTATCACACAACATGTCCCTGTGTTTTGCACATCAACTCTAGTCCCTTGCATCTTTTCCAGCTCACTCTCAAAGACAAAATAATTTATGTTGGTCACAAATGTAAACACTTCACAAGAGTACACTACTTCTATTTTTTTTAATGGCCACTTTAAAATTATGTGAACATTTATAAATTTCTGACAGAATATTAAAGAGGTTTATTTATTTATAAATATTTAATTGATATTTATGTACACGGAAATGAAAAACGAACCAAGAGCAGTTGCATCGTAATCTTTTTTTAATGATAAAACAATTATTCTTAAAAATTATGTTGATTGTCATATATAAAATAGAATATTGTTATATGTAAATTTTTAAATTTTATAAAAAAATTAAAATTTAATTAAAATACACTAACAGACAGTTAATCATAAACGTTAAAAATCTATAAAATAATATAAACGATTTATAGTGATAAATCGTCTGTGTAATTTTTTTTACAGTAACAATACATAATAATTAATCTTAAAAATTAATAGACTCTGATGTTAAAAATAAAATATATTAGATATAAATAATATAAAAATAAATTAATAGTCTGAATACAATATCTCATATTTAAATATTTTATTTGAGACAATTTTTAAATATTATATGTAATCTCCCGTCCTCAATCACATAAAGAAAAGAATTCTAATCAAATCACATTACCTTTAATGAAAACTCTATATGATATATGATATAAGTAAAAATATAGTTGTACACACAATATTATTTTAAAGGAAGAAATAAAAATATATTTTGATTTTCTTATATTAATAAATTATTAACTAAAATTAAAAAAAAAAGTATAATTTAAAAATATTGGTGCATATTTCTAGATTTTTTTTTAAAATAATCATGTTTTTAAAAAAAAAATACGAAAATAACCAACTTTTCAAATTTTTTTTCAAAATAACCATTTTTGGGGAGGATGCGTCGGGGGAGTTGGCGCACCCCCCAAAAAATTAGAGGAGGCGTCAGATGCATTGGCGCACATGTATTGGGCCTCATGAAGAGGCGCCAATGCTTGTGGCGCATGCATGGCACTCCAAGATGAGGCGCCAACACAGCTGACACCTGTGTGGCCCTCTAAGAGGAGACGCCAATACAGCTGGCGCGTATATTTTCAAAAGAAACACACATAGGCGTCAGCTGTATTGACGCCTCCTCTTAGAGGGCCACACAGGCGTAAGCTGTGTTGGCGCCTCCTCTTGGAGTGTCATGCATGCGCCACACGCATTAGCGTCTCTTCATGAGGCCCAATGCATGTGCACCAATGCATCTGGCGTCTCCTCTAATTTTTTGGGGGGTACGCCAACTCCCCCGGCGCATCCTCCCCAAACATGGTTATTTTGGAAAAAAAATTGAAAAGTTGGTTATTTTCGTTTTTTTTTAAAAAACCATAAAAAAAAATTCACATTTCTATGTACTTTTTGTATAAAGGTGTTTTTTTATGTACTTTAAGGTTTATTTGTGTTAATTATACGTTTCCTGAAAGAAAGGGTTTTGAAATGCTTTCTTGGCATCCGTGTTTTAAAACCTTATTAGTTCCGGTAGATAGAACTAGTTAGATCATGAATTGAAGGATAAAAGAGTTATAAAATTATTAGATTATAGTAGTAATTGATCTAATTAAAATCGATATGACTTGTCCGATTCATTTTCAGACCACTAAATTAGTTGATATTTTTGTTGGTGGATTGTTTTTTATATTTATTTTTTAGTTTAATTATAATTTTGATCTTTTATTTTTATTTTTATTTTAATTTTGGTGTCTTTGTTTTAAAATATAATTTTATTAATATTTATAATTATGTTAATTATTTATAATAACTAAATAATATTAAAATTTCAAAAATGAAATTTTGTCAAAATTTTAAGAATTAGATATGTAACGTTTCAAAGCTATTAGAATTGTAATTTTACTAAATGCACCATAAATTTCTTTGATTTTAATTTAGTAAAAAAAATTATATATTCTATAATTATAATATTTCTCTCTAATTCATTTCATTAAATTTATTTATTATTAATTCTACAATATATTAATATTATCTATTTAAAATGTTAGAAAATTAATTATACAAAAGAAAAATAATTAATTTATACAAAAGAAAATTAATTAAACTTATTTTTTATTAATCACACAAATATATTAAATAATTAATATTATAAATTAACAAAAGATTAAAAAAGTTTCATTCACACTAATAATTTTTATTGGTAACTTACATTGACAAAAACTAGTGGCTTGATAACATCACAAAAATGTTGATATAGGATACATAGTAATCATCTTACATTGACAAAAACTAGTGGCATGATAACATCACAAAAATGTTGATATAGGATACATAGTAATCATTTTAATATTTTAATATATATTAATATATAAAGATAAAATATGAATTTGATGCAGTATTTTTTTTCTTCCAAATATACTCTTTTCAGGTTTGATTTATATGACGGTTTATTATTTTTCATGTTATTATACTAAATTATTTTATAAATCTATATTAATATATAAAAAGGAAAATATGAATTTGATATAGTCTTTTTTTCTTCTAAATATATCCTTTTCAGTTTTATTTTAAATTTTAATTTCTTTTTTCATAAACGACGATTATATGACGGTTTATTATTTTTTATATGAGATTAATTATTATACACTGTCAGTGTAAAAAAATTTACACCCGATTTATCACCATCATCCGTTTGTATTACTTTATAAATTTTTAAAATAAAAGTCAAACTTTTTTTAATATCCGACGTCTATTATTAACTGGCGGTGTAAAATCCTTTTACACTGTCAATATATTTTAATTAAACTCTTTTTATATAATTATCTTAAATTATTTTATAAATAATTTAAAATAAAAATAAAAATAAATAAAAATATAATACGTTTTATATTTTATATACATCAATATTAGAGAAAGCAAACATAATTGCACATTTTCATGTGCCCTTCTATTTAGACGCTAGTATTAATAGATTGCATAAAGACCAATATATTGGACACTAATGTATGCACCAACACTTTGTCACTTAATGTATATTAATAGTTGATTTAAAATTACATATTAATAGTTGATTTAAATTTAAACTCCCTACTAAAATTAGATCTAGTCACTTAATGTATGCACCAACACTTTGTCTAGCATCTTTTTAATCTTGATTCTAGAGGGCAAATGATCATGTTTTTTTTAACCAAGTCCATAATAGCATTGAATATCTTCAACTGTGCAATCCATCCATAGTTATTTTGTGGGTTTCATTTTGGCACATCATCTTTAAACATTTTTTCTAACTTTTACTCCAATATTACAACTTTGAAAAACTTATATTAGATTCCACAATAATTATTATTAATGTTTATTTAAATAATTATTATTAATATTTATTTAAGCATAAATAAATATTCTCTCTGTCTCAAAAAAATATCTAAAAATTATTTGTCAAAAGATAAATGTTGTTTTTAGTTTCTAATAATCTTTCAATTATTAATGCTTCTACCATAATCTTTTTATTTCTCTCACCTTTCAATAAGATTAACTTGTTATTTTTTTTTATAATTTGCGTAAAAATATGAGATATAACACTTGTTTTAAGACAGAGAATATTATTTAACAATGAACACGTGGAAAATCCAATACCATACCAGAGTCGAAAACATTCGTTGGAGGAGGTGCTCTAAAATACATAATTTTCTTGAAAGAAAGATAAACAATCATATGGTTAGCAATTGGTAAATAAAATGAAAGACCAATCAACCATAAAAAACTAAACAAATTTAGCGCTGGACAAATTAACGAAATCCAGCCCAAACCGACCGAACCATGTGGCCCCGTAGACACCGGTTCGGGTGAGTCGGTTTTTCGGTTTGACGGTTTGAATAATCTTGGGTTCACATGGGTTAAACCGGTCGGTTTAGGTTTGAATTTATGGACCCGATGATATCCTAAACCGACCGGTTCAGTAGAAATCATGTTATAGCCACTTCTTCGCTAGGGTTCAGTAGAAACAGCAACGTTAGGGTTCATCACTTCTCTCAGTCTCAAATCTCAATTCATTAGTTCCACTTCTTCGTGAGATTCATACGCACAAACAGCAACGTTACTCCGCTAGGGTTCATCATTCTCTCAGGTAATCGGTTGATTCTAGGGTTCATCCTTTCAATTTCCAGTTCATGGTTTCATCGTTTAAGAACTAACTCTTTCTACCTTCCAATTTTTCGGTTGATGCTAGTTCGTGGTTTCATTGTTTAACGAAGAACCGTCGCCGTCCATTATTCAACCACAAATCACCACCGATGTAAGTTACTCCTTATCTTTCTTTCTCTCTTTCCCTCTCTTTCTCTCTGACTATGGTTGAAATATTAAGTTTGGTTGAACTATTTCTGATGGGTTTGACTTTGTTTTGTTTTAACTCCGATTCTAAAACTGCTTCTTCAGATTGATTTTGAAGGTGTTGTCGGTAAATATTGTTCCTACTCAGCTCGCCGACAACTTCCGGAATAAGAAGCCTGAGGTTTTACTCTTGGCCGTTATAAACTTCATGTTATCTATAGCTACCTAATAACTAGCTGTTCAAATAAAAAGTGATTTTTAAAAAGTGATTTTTGAAGCTATAACTACTGGATAACGCAACAGCAAATGAAGAATCATTAGTTACTGCTATGAAGAAATAATCATTTTCTTACACAAGTTTGAAATCACTTTTTTCAAGCATTACACAAGTTACTGCTATCACTTTTTTCATTTGCTGTTGCGTTATCATAGTATGAAGAATCATTAGTTACTGCTATGAAGAAATAATCATTTTCTTACACAAGTTTGAAATCACTTTTTTCAAGCATTACACAAGTTACTGCTATGAAGAAATAATCATTTTCTTACACAAGTCTTGCATCTAAAGCGAAATTTGAGTTTGGGTTGCCTACTCAACAACACTGTATGTCAAGAAGCAGTGGATGCATATCATTAAAATTTATTTCTAGTTCTGCTATAGTAGATGCAGTTCTTAAACATTTATCCTTTCATATAATGGCAGGAAAATTATTGGTGCGCGTTGGTATATTAAAGGATATGAAGTAGAATTCGGTAATCACACTCCATGTGTATTTCTCATCTCATCTTTTTCCTTCTGTTTTATGTTTCTAATTGACAATTCTTGTTTTGTTGGTTGTGTTTTGGTACTGGAAGATGGAGCGCGGCAAAAGTAGCTTGCAAGGAGTTGGAGTTCCTAGCTTGCAACTGTGTAAACAATTGCAACCCAAATGATACATCGAACGTAGCCCAAAAATTCCGCTGAACAGAAAAACCATATGCAGAGGTGTCTACATTTTTAGCACAAGATTATATTCCAACTTTGCATTGCATCTCTAACTTACTTCAAGTGGAAAACTCCAATGTCTGACCCCTACTGACCTTGTTCCCTTATTTAAGTTGCCGATTTACTTGCAGGTATATTTGCACATGCCAACTAGTACATAGTTTTATAGAAATGCACACGTACACGACTGAATATATCTATCTATATATATATATAATATATATATATAATATATATAATATATATATATATTTGTGGCTGTTATGTATAGACGTTATGCAAATATTACAGTAAGCACTAAGCTTCACGTACTAGCTCATGCCTATGTATGAATTAATTCTATCTTTTCTATAATTATGTAAACAAACAGATTAAAAGAGTGGGCACAAAGTCTATTTCATGCTGATACTAAGTGCTAGAATACTCTTTATCGCTCTTTTTTCTTAACACTCTCTCAAACGAATCCGGATCATCTCCAGTGGAATGTTCGGTGCTTTCGATTCTGTTTCCATCCGGTCTATTAACTTAATTTAATAGCATGGAAGAAAGAAAGAGTGAAAAATAATTAAATAATTAAAATTAAATCCAACTGTCAATATTGTATAGGACAGGTGACAGAACCAAAAATGTTGGAGGGAATTTGTTTCCCTCTCAAACACCCACTCTTTTATTGAGTGAAACATATATAGGTCTTTTCCTTTGAAAATAGATTTCACATAAAATGATAGAACTTATTTGTGTTTTTATTGATAAAAAAATTAATGATAAAGAAAGTGTTAAAATGAAAGGGTTGTTAGCATTACTAATTGATTGTATAATGATAATTAACATACTATCAGAATTTTTTCAATAATAAAATTTTCAAAATTAAGCTAAAAATAAAATAGACAATGATGCAGTTGACATCCATTTCAACTTTGTGATTCAATAAGACAAGCCTTTCTTTTTTGGAGTCATTTTTTGAAACTAAGGATGGTGAAGAGGAGGTGAAGAACAGTCTCTAGGGCGTTCAAGATTTGGTACTGGAAATGCAGGTCAGGGGTATACTTTTGAAGAGGTATAACTTAGTTACAACTTGCCTAAAATATCTTATTTTTGTTATTTGTGACTGACATAAATGTTTGGAAACCATGGCAATTCATTCCTTTGCTTATAGCAGTTGAACTGTTATTTCACTTGAGGTTTTAAAGCACTAGTAATGCAGGTCAAGGTTCTTTTTCTAGTAGTTATGGACCTCTGTCGCCGAACTTCTGGTCTGCAACACCCCTTGCCAGTTTCTCAGGTGGGGAGCAGCAACATTCAGGTTCGTTTGCATTATATTGATGGGAACTACACTGTACTGCCAGAGGTTGTGGAAGCATCCCTTGGCCCACATATGCAGGTAACTTTCTGTTTTCTCATTTCAAAGTTAGTGTGTCTGGTAGACAAATGGAACTAGTTATGAGTTTTATTTCACAAGCATGATGCATTATTTCCACTAGTTTAAGATGCCACTCAATTCATGATTTGAAAATATGATGCAAGAATGATAGAAATGAATGAAATAGGGGTCTGGTACTGCAGTATGGAAGACTGGCCTTGAAGGGGTCTGGTACAAGGTATGAAAAGAAGTCTTGTACAGTTTTTCATTTTTTTTCTTCTTGTACTTGTGTATGCATAGTAACCAACAAGGTATGACCATCTGGGATATAGAATATTCCTTAGCCCGAAGCACTTGTGAGCACGAGGTTTGTTGGAATCTTGCATTGTGCAAGTAACATGCTTATGCATTAAAAACTGAATGAACTCTTATCTAGAATCATGTTTTCGTTTTTATGTCTGATGAAATGAAAATTTCTATTGTGAGCAGTATGGAGTAACATGCTGACCTATATCTGTTCAAATGAGTCATTATATGGGTATGAATTCATACTCCGTCATGATTTGTAATTATCTGTTGGATCTTCTACATTTGTTTTTGCTATTGTTATATTCTGCCTGACATTCACTACTATACAACATTTCTCGTCCTAGCATGTTTATAATGTCGACTTAACAGACACTTGTTAATCTAAGAAGAAATTTACACCAGTTTGTAACATGACCTCTGGAGCAAAGGGACACCATTTCAACCGAATAACCCCCAAAATAAATTAGTGATTGTTGCTACTTTCTACTTTTTGCTTATGTACCATTGGTTGGTTAACGTAACATGCTGACCTATGTCATGAATCCACTTCAAACAGTTAATATCTGATCCAAACTAGATTGAGTCACAAATACATCTTTTCTGATTCTTTGTTATTGATTTGAAGATATTAAGGACATGAACTTTATCATTCTGAGGTGTATCCAATATTATTTCTTTTGTATTTATTGTCCTACCTGATCTTTGCACTGTTACAGTTCCTTAACAGAAGCTTTTTGCATAGCCATATTAGAGGCTGCTAGCTGTGGATTGTTAACAGTCAGCACGCGTGTCGGAGGTGTTCCTGAGGTAGGTACCACAGATTTTCTTTCTATTCTTCTATGATATATAAATGCCTTTCTTTTCAATTCCATGATTTTGGAATGCTAACATATGGGGGTTGATATTCACTTCCATGGTATAGGTTGTACCAGATGACATGATTGTTTTGGCAGAACCTGATCCAAGTGATATGGTGCGCGCAATCCAAAGGGCAATAACTATGCTGCCTAAAATTGATCCTCAAGTCATGCACAATCGAGTGAGTTTGTAGTTCAAATGACCCTTTCCTTCTGCTTTCACTGGATAAACTAGTTACTTACTCAATCTATTAATCTATTATCTCTAGATGAGGGAACTCTATAGTTGGCATGATGTTTCCAAAAGGACCGAAATTGTATATGACCGTGCTCTGAAGTGTTCCGATCAAAACCTACTTGAACGTCTCTCACGGTAAACACCTTCACTGATTCAATTTGATTCTAATAGGAACATCTAGTTGTAAAAGGAAATCCGCTGGTCATTCTGTTTCAATTATGTCTAGATACCTCTCTTGTGGAGCATGGGCAGGAAAGATCTTTTGCTTGGTTATGATCTTCAATTTTTTGCTATGGCATCTACTGGAACTATGGCAGGTATAATAGACTTGAATAGTGTTGCACATTTTTGCTTCTTGATCATGTTTGGTGAGTTTTCTTACTTTTGTTATTTTGACTGCTTTCATTATTAGCCTGCAGATGAAATTGAGGAGGCGCCCGATGTTATTCTTTCGCGCAACTGCGATGGATTGGAGGGATGTTGCAGAAAATACAACAATGCAGAAAATTACAATAGTAGTGATACTAATAATATTTCATAGGAAAAAAATGCTGACATGATTCGACGATTCTGCTTCAAATGAGTCAATTAAGCTCCCATTTCCGAAAAATGCAGCAATTTCATAAGTTTTAAGATATATTGTTTTATTTTTTTGTTCATAAGTAAACTAAAAGTTTAAAGACTAGTATAAAATTATGCTATTTAAATCCTAGATAAAATCCACTTGTGTTGGGTTTATTTTGGAATGAGCTCAATTATTTTAAAAACCGAATAAACCGCATTATGAAACCGAACCGAACAAAACCGAAACCGAAAATAACCGAATTGCAAACCGGTCGGTTTTGGTTATGTTTTTTCCAACCGATGGTTAGGTCGGATTGGGAATTTGGGCCCGAAAACCGATCCAACCCAACCGATGTCCACCCCTAAACAAATTTATGATTGATGAATCAACCTTATTTGTACTTTTAACATTTCCTGTGACAAAAAAGTGTTAAAAAGACAAATACCAAAAAAAGTTACCAAATTAGTACCTGTAACAAGGTAGGCACCATCCACTTAGAAGACACAGTCCCACACCCGATGTGTATGACCTGGAATGTACAACCAACCTCGTTTATGGTTTAGGAAAGTTTGGGAAAAGTCGCAGGGAATGAAAAAATCGACATGATCTCATAATTTTATGAATTACCTATCAAAGTTTTCTCTAATGTTAAACCGTGAGAATTAAGATTTTAGTTATTATTAGTGAGCAAAATAATTGATTAATAATTTATAAGATTTTAAATATAAAATAAAATAAATGATTGTGTGATAGATAACTTTTACGATTATAAAAATGAAATCTATGAATCTAAATTTTAGTTATGAATGAGTTTAAAATGACGGATTTAAGTTTCAATTTGAATCTTCATGTTTGGGGACAGTTGTAGTGACATATTCTGATTTTTAATGATGGATTCTGAGTCTCTATTTTCATTTTCATTGTTATGACAAACTTAGCCTCCAATCAATTTATCACGTTGTTCTGCCCTGTAATTTGTCAACGGACGTTAATAGAAGAAACCATTAGTATGAATTAAAAACTTTAAAATGATTATTGTTTGAAGAAAATATTTTAAAGTATTAAAAATAAAAAATAATATATTTAGGAGGACCAAGAAGATATTTAACACAAATAAGTTATCTATAGGTAGGCATATTATAAATGAGGAGGTAAGTGCTTAAGTTCCACAATAAATGGTTTTTCTATTGATGACACGTTATCTTTTATGAGCACCGAATAGTATAAATAAGTTATTATGCCTAACACTTCTGCATTGAATAATGGGATTTTGTGAAAAACTCAAGAAAAACACTAGAAAGCATTCTAGTGTAGCAAACTAGAGGTTCAAAGCTCTATAGTTATATTAAACTTTATTGTGATGAACCAGTCTTGGATTTTGATGTTCCATAGATCAACAACCCATAAAGGATAGTTTGGATAAATATCTCGCCAATGATAGGATTAAAACCTTGGATTGAGAGAAATGATCATGATGATTTAACAACAAATAAACCCAACAAATTCTGGGTATGGGAGGTGAGGTAAAAGCATTAATGAAAAAATAAAGAAAAGAAACACCATTTCCCGTTACAAGCTTTGTTGTTATGAGCTAGTCTTGGATTTTGATGTTTGCATCAACCTTAGGCTCAAACTTAACTACTTCTTTCCTAATCCTTTATTTCATATCCTTAGGCATGGATCTTTGCTCCTGAGTCTCCTATACTATTAGATGATTAAATGTCATTCTTTATTAAGATCAAAGTATGTTTTCTTCATTATGATATTGGTAGGCTTTAGATTATCCGTATTTTTTTATAGATGGGGAGCATCACAATCATAGTTTCCTTTTATGTTAAGATATTCCCTTGGGATATGGCTCAAAGGAAAGAAAATAACTAAAATAAAATAGATAAGAGAGAAAAAGTAACATCGAGGAATTACATAGGTCCGACTTAAGATGTTATACTCTTGTCCCAAAAAGTTATTCTGTAGAGTAGACACTAACTTGAGATATTTTATAAGATTGTGCCCACGAATTTCCCTATACAAGAAAATTAAGTTTTTATGCTAACTTCTAACCAAACAACGAAAAAGGTTTAAAGCGGCTAGTATCCAAACCAAACATAGATTTTTCACGAGCTGATCTCGAACTAAGATGGAGTTTTAGTTGGATAGCCTCCGAACCGAACCGTGGTTTAACATAGGTTGACCATGAACCAAAATTAGATTTTAACCGACTGGGATGATCTCCAACCTATATAGATTTTATACCAGGATGAGCATTGGAACCAAGCGAGATTTTAACCGGGATGATCTCGAATCGATATAGCTTTTAACTAAGATGAGCTCAAGAATCATTGTGGAGATTTTATTGGTTGATCTTCACGAACCAAAAGAGAGGTTTTTCTTCAAGGTGAAGCTCACAAACCAAATATGGACTTACTATGACAATCCCCAAACCAAACAAGTGATTTTTAACTAGTTTATCTTGCAGCCAAAATAGAAACTTCCTAAGGAAGAATTATTTATAAAAGAGATAATACAGTCTTAGTAAATTTACAATTTTCCCTCACCTAATATAATTATCCTCAATTAGACTCAAGAATACTCTCGAAGCACTATGGTTAAAAATATGTGAGAGAAATGAGAGATTTAGAGAGATGACGAGAGAAATGAAAATTAAGGTTTAAACTTGTATTCTGGATGTAAAAAATTTGGAAATCAATGTCAATAGTCCAAATGAATGTCATAATAGATTAGACACCCTAAATAATCTATTCTTATGGCCATAAATGGAAGGTTTTGATTTTTAGTGACTACCTATAATTAATAGACTATCCCAATTGATTTTAGACTCAACAAATCATGATCTAGTCAATTAGGTTAATAATCTAATTGATTGTTCAGTTAGAAAAGGTCTTTCAATCAATCAGACACTCTCATAATCGATTGGTTAGACTGTAAAAACATTTTTTGGTGGTTTAAATAAAATATGAGAGGATTTTCAATTTTTTTTAGTTTGTGTGTTATTTATACATAATATTTCTAGAAATACCCTTATGTATTCACTACACCAAAAAGGTTTTTTAACAGCGCATCTTAGACAGCGCTTTTAAAAGAAAGCGCTGTCTAAGGTTAAAATAAAAATAAAATACGGAAAATGTTCTAAAAAAATAATGAAAGCGCTGTCTAAGGGGGGGTCTTAGACAGCGCTTTTAGAAAGCGCTGTCTAAGACCCCCCCTTAGAGAGCGCTTTTAGAAAGCGCTTTTAAATATAGACCTTAGTCAGCGCTTTTGAGAAAGCGCTGTTTAAAGTCTTTCAATTAAAAAAAAAAGTTAGGAGTAATTTACAACTAATAACTCGTGTCATCCATAGTTGCATATTCAAGCAACAAACACTTGAAACAATCATTTATTTCCACTATTAACCCAAAAAGAAATCATTTCCGCGCCCACCAAAAAATTAAAAAAAATCACTCAATCACTCACCCAAACACCATTCTCTCCGTCCCCAAAAATCAAATACAGAAAGAAAAAAAACCACTCTCAGTACGACACCGTTTCGCATCTCGCCGGCAACAATGGACGACGAAGAAGAACAACAAAAGCTTCCAGATCTAGTAAAAGCTCTCGTCCACCATCTACTTTCTCAAAACCTTCCCCCAAATTCCCCACCCTTAAACCCTACCTCCTCTCACTTCCAAAACTCCCTCCGTTACGCCCACCGCATTCTCTCCAGCCACCTCACTCCCTCCGTAACCCCCGATGCCGCCGCCATCGCCGAATCCATCAAACGCCGTCTCGCCACCGAAGGTAGATCCTCTGAAGCCTTATCATTCGCTGACCTATATACCAAATTCGTTTCCAAAGCCGCCGATGTTGATAACAAGTGGGCCCTACTTCATCTCTTCAATATCATTTCTCAAGATCGTAAAACCGCCGTTAAATCTCAACTCGATGCTTCCGTTTTTCTTCCGAATTTAACTATCTCCGATAACAACGTTGGTCCACGCCGTATTGAAAATAAGGGATGGAGCGACGGTGTTGTTGTTCTTGCTAAGGATCCTAATAATCGCCGCGACATTGCGTTTCATGAGTATGTGAAATTGGTTAAGGAAGAAAACGATGTGACGGAAGAGGCTATGGTGACTGATGTGCTTTATGCTTGTCAAGGAGTTGATGGTAAGTATGTGAAATTTGATAATGAGAATAACTGTTACGTTTTGTTGGATTCAATTAGGGTTTCTAGGGGAACTACGGGTATGGTTTATAGGCTTTGTGAGTTAGGGGTTTTGTTTAAGAAGGTTATTGGGTACATAGAGTAGAGTTTGGGTCGTTTTCAGACTGAAGATGTGGGAACTGTTGGCCAAGCTTTTTGTTCTGCTTTGCAGAATGAGTTGAGTGATTATTACAAGTTGTTGGCTGTGCTTGAGGCTCATTCTTCGAATCCGATTCCTTTGTTTTCTGAATCTGCAAGTTCTGTCATCAGAGAGCTATCATTCCTGTTGAAGATCAAAAGCCATTCCTTCATTCTGCTTATCAGAATCACTCCAAGGGCTTTCACATAGACATCAACATGCTTCCCAGTGAGTTGTTATTCATTTGCTATCTCTTTGATCTATAATATCATCATTGATTATCAACTGTGAACTTATATATCTCTAGTTGAAATTTATGATTTTTGGTTTTCCGTAGCATGATGATGTAAATCGTATAATTGTTGCAGAGCCATTAACGTCAATTGATGATTCGTCTTCTGCAAGTGATGGATCAAAGGTGCGCGTGGCTTATCAGGTATCGTGCGTAAGCAAGCGTTTGTATTTACTATTCAGCTGAACTATCCATGACATGACATTGTTTGTTGTGCTACTGACGAATCATTTGTTCGATATAGGGAGTGCCGGGAGCATACAGTGAGGATGCAGCTTTGAAAGCGTATCCAAATTGTGAGACTGTGCCATGTGACGATTACGAAGCTGCATTTAAGGTTCCATTATTCAATTTATGACTTGCTTGACGCTTTAGTTTCTGAATTATAACTGCTGTATTGATATATTCATATTTTTTCTCTAGGCAGTTGAACTGTGGTTAGTTGATAAAGCGGTTTTACCAATTGAAAATTCTGCGGATGGAAGCATCCATCGCAATTATGACTTACTTCTTCAACATAAGTTGAATATTGTCGGAGAGGTGCAGCTGCGTGCTAACCACTGTCTCTTAGGATTGCCCGGTGTGACAATGGAGGAACTCGTCAGTGTTGTGAGTCATCCTCAGGTTGGTTGGTTATCATGTGCAATCTAGTAATGAATGAAATGATACATTATGTTTCCTATTCAAACACGCTGAATAATAGATATGCTTTAAAATCTGCAATGACTTTTGTTTAATACAATTTATCAGATTGCATCAAACGTATTTTCAATGGAATCTATTGGCTTATCTAAACAATGCCGTCATTTATGATTTGTGCAGACTCCTGATACTGCAAACTGTATCTCTAGAATATGCTTACATATTGACTATGAATAACCGAACTTTTCATATGCAGGCTCTTGCTCAATGTAGGACGGTGCTGAACGATTTAGATGTTGATAAAGTTCGTGACCAGGATACTGCCGTTGCTGCTAAGGTATATTAAGAATTTTCTCTATGTGAAAGTACATATGGACTAGTTTGTAGAGTGGCGCGTCATAACTATTGAGATTTTGTTGACAGACAGTGGCCATAAATTGTGTAAGACACACCGGAGCCATTGCAAGTTCCCGAGCTGCAGAAATATACGGCCTGGACATTCTTGCTGAAGGAATTCAGGTAATAACGTTTTGGAAGATTGAGCTGCTAAACCATATCTGAGTTTGCTGGTCTAAGTCAAGATTAAAGTTGAGGTGTTTTTTGCTATATTTATAGGATGATGATGAAAATGTTACCCGTTTCTTGGTCCTTGCGAGGGAGCCTAGAATTCCAGGAACTGACAGGCCCCATAAGGTATACAAGTTGTTATTAAATACGACTACTTGTTACTGTTTGAATTTGCTGACTGGTTTGTGAATTTTCTGAAACTTAGGATTTATAATCCATATTTTTTTTTCATATGTAGTGTCCTCAACAACGTAATCAAATAGATTGCGGGTATTTCATGTTGAGGTTTATGCGAGATACTCTTGCTTTGGGCCGATTAAAGATTCCCACCGATGTATGTATTTCTAACTTATGAGTTATTTTTATATTTACACATATCTCATATAATTAAATAGTTGGAATTAATTCAAAATATGTTATATTATTATGTAGTACTTTGATGAATTCAAGTGTGCATTTTATACAAAGGATCAAGTGGACGAAATCAAAGAGGAGTGGTGTCAATTCATGATAAAGCTCAATGTTTGTTCATAAATTTGTGTAATTAATGTGTACATTTGTAGTATATGTTATGACTTGTAAATGTGTACATAAATTTGTATATATTTTGATACATTTAAGGCAAAATTGGTTTGAATTGGTATATATATATATTTGTTAGCCAAAAATTGGTAGAAAAAAGGCCAAAATGGCATATATAAAATGTGATAATTGTCTGTCAAAATCTGGTTGAAAACAGGTAGAAATTCTGGTTTATAAACCTGGAAAAAATGTGGTTTAAAACAAAAGCTTCAAAATTTTTCGTATACCTTAGACAGCGCTTTTGTAAAAAGCGTTGTCTAAGGGGGGGATTAGAAAGCGCTTTAGGCAAAAGCGCTGTCTAAGGGGGGGCTTAGACAGCGCTTTTTGAAAAGCGCTGTCTAAGGTATACCTAAAAAAATTAAAATAGGAGGGTCTTAGAAAGCGCTTTTGGCCAAAGCGCTGTCTAAGGGGTGGGGCTTAGACAGCGCTTTTCAAAAGCGCTGTCTAAGGTATACCTAAAAAATTTAAAATAAGAGGGTCTTATAAAGCACTTTTGGCCAAAGCGCTGTCTAAGGGGGGGGGGGGGGCTTAGACAGCGCTTTTAAGATTTAAAAAAGCGCTGTCTAAACCTTTAGCAGCGGAGGTTTAGACAGCGCTTTAAAGCGCTGTCTAAGGTCTTGTTTGTTGTAGTGATTTACAAGACACTGACCACTTAGACGGACACAACCAGATGAGCTTTCACATTTCCTCTCTTTCATAACTCTGAAGCTTCAAGTCTTGGCATCATAATCTTTCAGTTTAGCATCACACAAAAATCTTGAATCTTCTTAATGAGACTTGAGATATCTTCATGTTGAATTCTATCATATAAGAGTTGAAAGGTTAAACCACAATTGATCATGGAAACAAAAGTCTTCACTTTAATGTTGTTTGATATTAAATGTTGTCATCATCAAAACTAAACAATTACTCAATTGACTAGAAACTTTTCTATCTATAAGCTTCACTATGTTATATTACCTTGACTATACCTGCAAGCACATTGATCCACATTTTCCCCCTTTTTGATGATGGCAACGTATCTCTCAAGGAGGTGAGAAAAGAGAAAACTGATAGATGAATTTTGGAGTGGTTAAACTCCCCTCACATGAGTAGAGAGTATACTCTACTCCTCATGAGAGTATACTTCTCCACTTTTAGCATAATTTTCAAGAAAAAGATGCAAGAAAGTGATTGCAAATATGCAAGCACACAGTTCACATGGATCAAACATATTTTACTTAATGAAGAAAAACATATAGTTATCGGAGATCATATGAGTTTTAATCAAATAGGGAAAATTTCCTTGATTTAAGCATGCAGATACAAAGAAAAAGGGAAAAACTTATACAAGAATAAGGAAAGAAAAAACATCTAAAAAACAAGCAAATAACTAATTTTCCTCATCATTGTCATTGATCTGATTGAAGGTACGAGACCATGTCCGATTAGCTTGCTAGTGAGACGAAGGATCTTCGAATTAGTCCTCCTTTGAATTCTCAAATTTCTTATTGATTATGGAAAATGGTTTTGAAGTGAGCATCAGAGGAAGAAGTAAGAGAGATTTCATAATCAAAATCCTCCAAATTTTCATTCTCTGCTTGTTGTTATTGAGTGGAGCTCTTTTTGGAACTTTTGGAGGTAGTTTAATTAGTACCCCATTTCCCATTTATCCTCATAAAACCTAGAGTATTTTTTCCGTTTCTTGAGTGTCTTATTTTTTATTCATCCTCCTCTAAATCGAATCCATTATGCTCTAAGATTTTTATGACTAGTCTACTATAGGGTAGAAGCGTATTTTTATTTTTTCTCCTCATCATATGATAAATCACAACACTACAATTCCTTTCAAATCTATTATCCAAAAACCAAACTAGAGCTATGTCAGATTTGTTTATGTGCATAGAGTTTCTTTTTCTTGGGAAAAGCACATGATTCACCACATAGTAAATTCGACGAATATCTGGGCATATTATGCCAATGGTGAAGAGTGAAGGGATAAAAGTGTTTGGATTATCTAGGAAAGATATATAAGCCTCTATAGTATTAAAGTTGTTACCTTCTTCACTATCATCAGAGTTGGATTCGTTGTATGGAAGGTTGCAAATATATGTGAACTATTCAATAGTTAGATGAATCTAGTGCTTATTTACTTCCGAAGTAATAACCCTGTCTACATAGTTGATGTTGTCATAAGTCATTCTCACCATAGTACGAAATATATCTTAAGGTACTTCACAAATGAAACCCTTCAAACCTGCCTCTGCAAAATTTTGGACACAAGCACAATCTTTGAAAAATTTCTCATCCAAGTAGTGAGAATTAAGAATCTCTTTTTCTACATAGTAACAATTGATGTTTTTTATTACTCTTGGGACAAGAAAATTTATGAGTATTAGGAGGAGGAAGCATCGGAAGTACGAGATCTCTTTGGTGCCATCGATGGTGATGAAAAGAGTTTTGCTCTAAAACACTTAAATATGCACACAAGAGAGAAATGTGGAATAAGATGAAGATAAAGGAGGAAGAATACCTTTATATAGCTTTTTCCTAATCGATTATAACACTTTCCTAATTAATCCTCTCATCAAAAGCGTGTGGTTGACGGTTGGAAACTAGTTGTTACGCTATTTACCAATGTAATAACCAATTACACCCTCAATTTAATCAATTATTTTTGTTAGGCGCACTAGGTTTGAATTTTTAATCTTTCTAATTGATTAGACCCTCAGTCTAATAGATTATTTAGTGTTTTTTCATCCACCTTGGGCTTTTGGGCTTTGGTTTAAGTTTTAGCTTTTATGGATTGCTTTTGGCGCCCCTTTTTCATTTGAATTGCGCCTCTTTTTTTTTCAAAAATGCTAAAAACTCAAACATTTCATTAATAATAATAATTTTAATTGATTGAGAAAATAATAAACAACTTACTTAGAGGGTTAATCAAAGTTTTATGATTTTTATACCTCTAAGAAGTGTATTGCTTTAAATATCATGCAACTTTGATAAACACTCCCCCTTTCGAGGGAACAACAGAATAATGTCATAAAACCTTCTATACGAATCATTTGACACGATAGTTTGTTACAACCACATGGTTGATAAATCCATTACAGACTTATCACCACAACCTACTAAGATGTTAAATAATCATTACAAGTAATCATTAACTTTAAGAAGTATCCTCAACATAAGTTCTTTGATCAGGTCCATTGAAATAGACCATTAGCGAACATACTTGTATCATAAGCATTAGTATCATCTAACGCCATTAGGAACATCTTGTATACTCAAAGGTATATATATTTATTTTCACAAATTCATTTGATACGCTTCATTGAGGTCTGTAAAGCATCCGCGGAAAAAAAATCAAGTTTTCACCTTTGGTAGCCAAATCTTTTTGGGTCATGGTGAGTTAGTAGTTATAAGAGGTGCAGGGTTACTAACTTTAGACCTTCTTAGTTTTCATTACAAAAGGGCCCTAGGTGGCCAAGCTTATCACAAAACAAGCATTTACAGATAAGACAGTTTTATTTCTTCTTATTAAAGCCTTTACTGTGTGATCTACTTTATTTAAAACCTAATCCACTTTTTTTCAAGGAAGACCTTTGATTTGATCGAATCAAATCTAGGTTTTCTTTCTCTTAGTAAATTTACTTAGAGCTTCATGCATATTTTTCACTTCCCTTTTCATCGAGGCACAAGTCTCACATTTACTAGTTTGGTTTATAAGATTATCCATTTCATATATTTGTGTTTCATTGCTACTTTCTAGAAACTCAATGTAGTCTCTAAGATCTAAGTTACACTTTTTAATCTTATCATTTTCCTCAATTAACTTAGAATTTAATTTAACAAGTTAATTGTATGATAAAATTTTTACCTCACTAATATCTTCTTCGTGAGAAGCTTGTAAGCAAACTTGTTCGTCTTCTTAATTGGAAGAAGGACCTTTGAAGATTCTACCAGAGGAAGATTCTTCATAATTTCTCTTGGATGTTGAGTCTTCAAAGTTATGCTTGTTGAAACTAGTTTCTCTTTTATTCTATCGAAGATTCCATTGGATGAAACTTCTTCTTCTTTTTTATATTCTTTTCTTAATGAAGTTTTTATGAGTGCAACTTTCTGTTAGATGTATTTTGTATGATGTCAAAACTAGGATACTTTAGCGTTTATGTCTATTGAATAGTATCCTATGAGTCTAAATGTGCATCTTAGTATTAGAAAGCATAACAACATGTTGGAAAAGGTTTACGAAATGTTTCATGTATCAAAAACTCGTTTTTATATGAAAAACAATCTATGCGTCTACACATACGTGCTATAGGTCGACACATAGCATAAACTTTTTTCTATAAGTCGACACATACGACCTTCAGGTCGGCACATGTAACTCATTTTTAAAGCATATAGCTTCTGTTTGATGTTCCGCCTCCATAGGTCGACACATGACTTATACAGGTCAACACATGACCTATACAGGTTGCCACATGCATCGAACAGGTCGACATATTACTTACATAGGTTGACACATGCATTAAATATCTTGAAAATTTGCATTCCTTTTCAAATCTTTTGCATTCCTTTTTGCCTCCAACTTGCATACATATATATACTTCATGTATCCATCATTTCTAGTAAGATTATAGAGTAAACCTACACGAAACTGGTATTTCAAAGTGCTCTAATCAATTTTAACCTCATCCTATGCATACACACAAACAAATTACACATAATCATTCTTTGTTTGGGTGCCATCTAGAATCGGTTGATAACGTCCAATTTAGGTTTATTGAATTATAAGTTA